>NW_023425403.1:96406061-96918561 GCF_014108415.1 Molossus molossus
ACATAATGCTTTCCTGGATAATTGTGTTAATGAGACAAGATGTAAAATTAAAACTGTAAAATGAAGATAATAACATTCAATTAATTCTGGCACATAGTCATTTATTCAATTGTTATGGAGGGTAAGATTTGGGAGGTAGAATAAGAAATCAATTTATGGCATAAAGCTCTGATATCTGGATTGCAAAATTCTAATCTCTATATAGCTATTTCTGCTTGAGAAATAAGTGGTTTCTGCCTAATTTTGAATTTTTGCCTTATTGTGTACTCTGAATCAGTTCTGTTATGAGTGGAAAATATTAATTCTCATCAGAACTCATTTGAATTCTGACAATAGTTGTGATTTGTATTTGCATTTAATTATATCCCACTAAAAGAGACAAAATTAGATGCAGCACAGACTGAATCCTGAAGAAGTAAGGGAATCTAGAAAAATCAGAGGAGTCTGGTGAATTAAAAGAGGATAGGTGCTTGAAGATCATCATATATTTCACCATCTGAATGTAATACAAGGTAAGGCACTCATGCAGGACCTCACCATCTCTGGGCCCTAGGTTCCCAGTGAAGGTAGGGCTTCTCTCACTAAACACACACACAGAGTCATACACACATGCACTCAGATAGACACACAATCTCTCTCTCTCTCTCTCTCTCTCTCTCTCTCTCTCTCTCTCTCTCTCTCTCTCTCTTTCTCCTAGCTCCTTAAATATCTAAATGTCACTGGCCACATCTATTATCCAAACAATTAAAATAGTATCAAAGAAGCCACAAAACTGTTCGTGTGTCTACAGATTTACTCACTTGCTCTATCCTCTTTTATCCACTCCAGGTTGACCACATTTTTAAAACTAACACTGTACATTTTATTAACAACATATCACCCTACCCCAAATGATAGCAGTAAGGAGTAAGCAACGATCCGATAGCTCTTTAGCTATCTCATACAAACATCTACAATATTTTTCTACACATTCTCCTTGAGGTAAAAAACAATTTTATTTGGAAAAAATTTATGAATGTCCTTATTTCTTTAGTTCTTGCATTGATTACTTTCCAAGTTTTTCGATAACTTTGGTTCCAAAATCCTGCTGCATATTGATATTCCCTGGGAAGCTTCCTTGGGAATCCAGATGTGGAAACCTCTGCTCTACAATCTGTCACTGACAGTGTGCTTTGAAGACAAGCAGCATTGGCATCACCTGGGAGCTTTTTAGAAATGTGGATTCTCTGGCTCCCATGGCAGACATACTGAGGCAAAATCTGCGGCAAGACCCCGCAGGGGTTCTGTGCACATTAGTGTTTAAGAAACATCTACAGAGCATGGTCATTCTCTTCTCCATTCCTATTAATCAAAATTCTGACTTTTTCTATTTAACTAAGAATACTATGTAGCGTTCTTAAATTTTATTTATTCTTCATCTGTATCTTGTGCCAATAAAATTTAAATCCCATCTTATACCACAGGTAAAAACAAGGCTTTAAACCTTGTCAAGTCACTCTTTGATGTATCATTATATTTTATTTTCAAAAGAACATTCCCTATAGGCTTGTATCCTAAAAGTATTTTGAGCTTTTTCCTTCCATATTTCTTCTTTTTTTCTGATTAGTTTTTCCTTTTTTCAATTTTTATTAATTTATTTTTGTTACAGATGTTTCTCCTTATTCGCTCCCTCAACCCCCTCCTCCCCACCGTACCCCGCCCCCCAGCATTATTACCTATGTCCATTGGTTATACATACATGCATACAAGTTCTTTGGTTCATCTCATCCATCCCCCGCTCCTAGGTCTCTACTCTGAGGTTTGTCAGTCTGAACCATACTCCTTTCTATGTCTCTTGGTCTATCTAATTCATCACCCCACCTTGTTCATTATATTTCACAAATAAGTGAGATCATGTGATAGTTGTCTTTCTCTGATTGGCTTATTTCACTTAGCATAATACTCTCCAGTTCCCTCTATGTTGTCTCAAAGGATAAGAAATCTTTCTTTCTCATAGCTGCATAGTACTCCATTGTGTATATGTACCACAGCTTTTTAATCCACTCATCTATTGATGGACACTTGGGCTATTTCCAGATCTTGGTAATTGTAAATAGTGCTGCTATGAACATAGGGGTACATAATATTCTTTCTGATTGGTGTTTCAGGCTTCTTAGGATATATTCCTAGTAGTAGGATCACTGGGTCAAATGACAGTTCAATTTTTAATTTGTAGAGGGAACACAATACTGTTTTCCATAGTGGCTGTACCAGACTGCATTCCCACCAGCAGTGTACTAGAGTCTCCTTTTCTCCATACCCTCGCCAGCATTTACTGTTTGATGATTTGCTGATGGCAGCCATTCTGACAGGTGTGAGGTGATACCTCATTATTGTTTTAATTTGCATCTCTTTGATGATTAGTGATGTTAAGCACTTCTTCATATATCTCTTGGCCATTTGTATGTCCTGTTTGGAGAGGTGTTTATTTGGCTCCCCTACCCATTTTTCAATTGGGTTCTTTGTCTTCCTTTTGTTGACTTGTATGAGTACTCTAGGTATTTTTAAAATGAACCCCTTATCTGATGTATCATTGGCAATTATGCTCTCCCATTCCATTTTGGTGGTTGTTTCTTTTGCTGTGCAGAAGCTTTTTAGTTTGATGTAGTCCCAAGTGTTCATTTTCTCCTTCGTTTCTGTTGCCTTAGGTGATGTATCAGTGAAAATTCCACTGTGTATGATGTCTGAAATTTCATCGCCTACATTTTCTTCTAGGATTTTTATGGATTCACAAGTTACGTTTAAGTCTTATATCCATTTTGAGTTCATTCTTCTGTATGATGTAAGTTGGTGGTCTAGTTTCATCTTTTTGCATGTAGCTGTCCAGTTTTCCCAACACCATTTATTAAACAGGCTGTCTTCACTCCACTGTATGCTTTTGCCACTTTTGTCAAATATTAATTGAGCATATTGCCTTGGGTCCATTTCTGGGTTCTCTGTTTTGTTTCACTGGTCTATATGCCTGTTCTTGTGCCAGTACCAGGCTGTTTTGATTAGAGTGGCTTTGTAGTATAACCTGATATTTGGTAATGTTATCATCTCCAACTTTGGTCTTCTTTTTCAAGATTGCTGTGGTTATTTGGGGTCTTTTTTGGTTCCATATGAACTTTTGAAGTATTTGTTCTAGTTCTGTGAAATATGTTATTGGTATTTTGATGGGGATTGCATTGAATCTATAGATTGCTTTGGGTAATATGGACATTTTAATGATGTTAATTCTTCTAATCTATGAACAAGGTATGTGCTTCTATTTTTTTATATCTTCCTTTATTTCTTTTTTCAATAACCTGTAGTTTTCTGCAAATAGGTCCTTTATTTCTTTGGTTAAGTTTATTCCGAGGTATCTTAATTTTTTTTGCCAGGATGGTAAATGAGATTGTATTATTAGTTTCTCTTTCTGTGAGTTCATCATTGGTGTATAAGAATGCCATCGATTTCTTGACGTTAATTTTGTATCCTGCTACTTTGACAAATTCATTTATTAAGTCTAGAACATTTTTGATGGGGTCTGTGGGGTTTTCTATGTATAGTATCATGTCATTTGCAAATAATGACAGTTTTACTTCTTGCTTTCCAATTTGGATCCCTTTTACTTTTTTTATTTTTTCTGTCTGATTGCTGTGGCTGAGACTTCCAGTATTATGTTAAATAAGAGTGGCAAAAGTGGGCATCCTTGTTTTGTTCCTGTTCTTAAAGGAAATGCTTTTAGTTTTTGCCCATTGAGTATGATGTCTGTTGTAGGTCTTTCATATATGGCCTTTATTATGTCAAGATATGATCCCTCTGTTCCCACATTGCTGAGTATTTTTATCAGAAATGGGTGCTGAATTTTGTTGAGTGCTTTTTCAGCATCTATTGATATGATCATATGATTTTTATCTTTCATTTTGTTTATGTGCTGTACCACATTTATTGATTTTGGAATATCGTACCAGCCTTACATCCCTGGAATAAATCCCACTTGGTCATGGTGAATAATTTCTTTGATGTATTGCTGGATTAGATTTGCTAGTATTTTGTTCAGGATTTTGGCATCTATGTTCATCAGAGATATTGGCCTGCAGTTTTCTTTCTTTGTAGTGTTCGTTTCTGGTTTTGGAATTCGAATTATGCTGGCCCATAAAACGAGTTTGGCAGTCTTCCTTCTTGAATTTTTTGAAATAGATTGAGGAGAATGGGTATTAGTTCTTCTTTGAATGTTTGGTAAAATTCCCCTGTGAAGCTGTCTGGGCCTGGGCTTTTGTTTGCTGGGAGAGTCATGATTACATCTTCAATTTCTTTTGTTGCTATTTGTCTGTTCAAGTTTTCTATCTCTTCCTGGTTCAGTTTTGGGACACTGTGTTTCTAGAAATTTGTCCATTTTGCTTAGATTGTTGACTTGATTGCCATATATTTGTTCATAATATTTGTTAACAATCCTTTGTATTTCTGTGGTGTCAGTTATTATTTCACCTCTTTCATTTCTGATTTTGTGTATTTGGGTTCTCTCTCTTTGTTTCTTGGTGAGTCTAGCTAAGGGTCCATCAATCTTGTTTATCTTTTCAAAGAACCAGTTCTTTGTTTCCTTGATCCTTTAAATTTTTTTTTTTATCTTCATGTCATTTATTTCTGCTCTGATCTTTACTCCTTTCTTTTTTCTACTTGCTCTGGAGTTTTCTTTTTGTTTGCTTTCTAGTTCTTTAAGTTGTGAGGTTATGTAGTCTATTAGAGATTTTTCTTTTTCTTGAGGTAGGCCTGCATTGCTATAAACTTTCCTCTCAGACCTGCTTTTGCTGCATCCCATAGATTTTGTGTGATTGTGTTTTCATTTGCATTGGTTTCCAAGAAGTTTTCATTTCTTTTTTGATCTGCATGCGAATCCATTCATTGTTCAATAACATGCTATTTAGCCTCCATGTTTTCAAATGTCTTTGCATGTTCTTGTTGCAATTTCTTTCTAGTTGAATGCCATTGTGATCTGAGAAAATGCTTGATATGATTAAAATCTTGTAGAGACTTAGTTTTGCCCTAACCTGTGGTCTATCTTTGAGAATGTCCCATGTACACTTGTGAAGAATGTGAATTCTGCAGTTTTGGGGTGTAATTCTCTGTAGATATCTGTGAAATCCATTTGATCTAGTGCTCATTTAGAGTCTGTGTTTCCTTATTAATTTTTTGTCTAGAAGATCTATCCAGTGATGTCAGAGGGGTGTTGAAGTCCCCTACTATGATTGTATTGCTGTTAATTTCCCCCTTTGAAATCCTCCAAAATATTTTTAATATATGTTGGTGCTCCTATATTGGGTGCATGTATGTTTACCAAGGTTATATCTTCCTGTTGGATAGGTCCTTTCAATATTATGTAGTGGCCTTCTTTGTCTCTAGTTATGGTCTTCATTTTGAAATCTACTTTAACAGATATGAGTATTGCTACCGCAGCATTTTTTTTGCTTTCCATTTGCTTGAAACATTTTTTGTGTTTTTTTTTCATCCCTTCACTTTCAACCTATGTGAGTCTTTCATTGTGAGGTGGGTTTCTTGGAAACCACACATATGTGAGTCATGCTCTCTTACCCAATCAGCTACTCTGTGTCTTTTTATTGGAGCATTCAAACTATTCACATTTAAAGTGATAATTGATATGTACTTATTTAATTCTATTTTTGTTTAGTGTGGTTCTATTTTTCTTCCTATTCCTTATACTAATTACAGCAGTCCTTTTAGCATATCTTGCAGTGCTGGTTTGATGCTAATTTATTTCCTTAGCCTTTTTTTGTCTGGAAAGCTCTTTATTTGGCCCTCTATTTTGAATGATAGCTTGCTGGATAGAGTAGTCTTGGATTCAGATCCTTGTTTTTCATTACCTTCATTACCTCATGCCACTCCCTTCAGGCCTGTAGTGTTTCTGTTGAGAAGTCAGCTGAGAGCCTCATGAGGGTTCCTTTGTAGGTAACCTGTTGCTTATCTCTTGCTACCTTTAGGGTTCTCTCTTTGTCTTTAATTTTTGGCATTTTAATTACTGTGTGTCTTGGTGTGGGCTTGTTTGGGTTCTTCTTACTTGGGGCTCAGTGTGCTTCTTGAACTTGAATGCCTTCTTCCTTCACCAAATTAGGGAAGTTTTCTGTCACTATTTCTTCTAACATATTCTCTAACCCTTGCTCCTTTTCTTCCTCTTCAGGGACTCCTATGATGCTAATATTATTATATTTCCAGTTGTCCCACAATTCTTTTAAGCTGTCCTCCTGTTTTTTAATTGTTTTTTCCTTTTGGTTTTCTGATTGGTTGATTTTTTCTATCCTGTCTTCTAATTCACTGATCCGGTCCTCAGCTTCCTCTACTCTGCTTGTTAGTCCTTCCAATATGTTCTTAATTTCTGCTATGTCATTCTTCCTTTCCACTTGGTTGTTTTTCAATGTTTCTATATCTTTACTCATGGTGCTGATGTCCTTACTCATGCTGTTGAGCTTCCTCAAGATCATGGCTCTGAACTCTACCTCTGATAATTTGCTTAGCTGCATTTTACTGATCTCTTCTTTGACAGAGTTCTCTTGTCGTTTCATTTGGGATTTGTTTCTTTGTTTCACCATTTTGGTTATCTCAGTGGGTTTTGGAGCCTGCCAAATTTTCCCTGTGGGTGTTGGTGTTCTGCTGTTTGTGGCTCCCTCTACTGGGTTTAGGTGAGCCTGAGTGGGCCCATGTTAAACACCACTGTCAAGTCTTACTTTTCTGGGTAGATTTGCAAGTTTGGGAAAGGTTCAGTTGTCCTCTAGCTCTTTCCTGGTGGTTAGTAGTCTCAGTTACTCAGTGCCTTGGAATGTAACCCTGGTGTTCTGCATATGAGGATTTTCGGAGCATGGGAATAGATGCTGCTTATTAATGAGCCTCAATTTTCATTTCTTTGCCTCACCTGGAAAAGGCTGAATTTCCGAGATAGGGGAGGCAGCTGCTTTCCCCCACAGCTCTGGGATGAAGTACACTGGCCGCAACTCAACAAAAACTCTGAGTGCCCTCCAAATCCTGGGTGTCCCCACAGAGTTCATGCCCAGTCTGCCCTCCCTTTGCCGTAGCCCCCAGGTAAGTGGCTGTGGCTATTTTAGTGCTCTGTCCTGGCTCTCTGCACTGTGGAGCGTGCTTGGTCTTTATTCCCCAAGGGCACTGCTCACAGCTAAGACTGCTGCTTTCAGTGGGCTCCCAGCCCACCACCCTTTTGCATCTCTGCAGATCCTACCAGTGTTCCTTGTTATACGGTCCTGTCTTGCCTCTTTTTTGTTGCTTTATTCTGAGGATTTGTCTTTATTTTAGTTGTAATTCCTGCTTGGTCCTGGGAGATCTTCTGCATATCTTCTATTCACTCCACCCTCAGTTTCACAACCTCTAAGCCTATCTTGTATGTAGCTGGATCACAGAGGCCTTTCTGGTGCCTCTGTGCCCTGCATGTCCCTGGGGTAACTGGATGGCACAGTCCCTTTGGGGACCTGGCTCTATGCCTATGTTATGGGCTGCTGGGTCACATAGGCCTCTCTGGTGCCTCAGTACCCCACAGGCCCCTTGGCTAACTAGATCGTGCAGTCCCTGCTGGGTCCCACAGTTCTTTCTGGTGCTTCAGCACTCCACAGGTCCCGTGGGTAATTGGATGGCACAGTCCATGCTGGGTCGCACAGGCCTCTGTGGTGCCCCCCAACCCTGAAGTTCCCGAGGGCGGACAGCTGGATCACACCAGTCTCTCTGGGGCTCACTCTTCCCCCTGCTCTTGTGAGCTACTCATGCTTTCTATTTTTCATGTTTCATGTCTGCCTTCCCTCCCAACCTCCTTTTTTAATTCTTTTGCCCCAACTGGGCTGTAAGGTATCTCACTGAGGAAGAAAGAGAAACGGAGCTGCAAAGGGGGGCAAAAGTTTTATTGAAGCATTCCTGGGCAAGGTTCACTAGTCCACATGGCAGGGGCCAGAGAAATGCGTTACTACTTTCACCCGGGAAAGATTTATAGGCACCTGGGTGGGGTGATTAGATGTGGTGTCAGGTGACTGGCTAGCTGCTGGGAAGATCCGAACATAGCGTATGTTGATTGGCTGGGAAAGGTGGTGGGACGTGACCAGGAGTGTCACCTTAGCCACATCCAGGTAGGTGGAGTTAGGTTTTGATTTCTCCTCTGGCCATCCATTTCCTGGTCATGCGACTTCCCGGTCATGTGACTCCCCAGGGCTTCTAAACAAGGCATTCCTCTGTGCACTGTGTCTTCTCGTCTCTGTCCCAGCTACACTCTGTCTGGGTCATCTCTTTCTTCCCCACGGTGTTAAATACCATCTTTGTGCTGATGGCTCCACAATGTTATATCACATCCACTGGCCCTCTTGGTCATATCTTGCTCCCCCTTTCTCAATGTACCCCTAGAGTACACTTCACTCTTTCCTACCTCAGGAACTTTATATTTGCTGTCTCCTGTTTCTAAGACTCTCTTCCTACAGCTTTTTTCAATTCCTTCACTTGTCCTCTTAAAGTCACTTCTTCAGAATGGCTTCTCCTGATCATTCTATCTAACATAAGTACCCTGCCAATCTTTCTCAATCACATATCCTACTTACTGTCTTTTTAGCACTGTTACAAAGCTATCCACTTTGGCCCTGGCCAGTCTGGCTCAACGGTTGAGTGTTGGCCTGCGGACCAGAGATTCCTGGGTTCATTCCTGCTAGGGGCATGTACCACAAAAAACAAACAAACAAAAAGAACAAAGCTATCCACTTTGTTTGTGGTTTGTTTCCTCCATTATAATGGCCTCCCAACTACCCAGCACAGAGCAGGTGACTGATAAATTGTGTTGAATGAATGAATGGATAAATATGTTTGCCCTGGTTTCTTACTCTAATAGAAGACCTCACAAGGTTTCCCTGTGATAGAGTTTAGAACACCTAGAGAACACCTAGAGAAAAATGAATCATTGACAGAGCTCTAAGATGTTTCTCTGAAGTACCAAGGCTTCAAGAAAGGTTTGGGAAAGAACTGGATGGACGTCATTCCCAGTCTACTTCTTCAAAGATTTCCCTAAAAGCCAATTCTGACACATTATATTTTTCTACAATGACCACAAAAATAAACCCCATCCCACATACTCTTTTAAAAATGTGATTTTGAGCCCTGGCCAGTTTTGCTCAGTGCTTAGAGCGTCGGCCTATGGTCCAGAGAAAACTGGGTTCGGTTCCTGCTAAGGACACATACCTCCATTGCAGTTTGTCCCTGGCCCTGACTGGCAACCACTCGATGTGTCCCTTTCACATCGATGTCTCTCTCTCTCTCTCTCTCTTTCTCTCTCTCTCTCTCTCTCTCTCTCTTTCTCTCTCTCTCTCCCTCTCTCTTTTTCCCACTCTGTCTGAACAACAACAACAAAATAGAAAAAATGTCCTCGGGTGAGGATAAAAAAAATGTGATTTTGACACTTCTAATCCCTCCCCTTGAGTCTGGACAAGCTTATAACTTCAGCAGAAATGATGTTACATCTCACAAGGTCCCTCAAACAGAGCATTGAACTGAGTTCTACAAGGTACAAAACTCATGTAACTTTAGAAGGTAATTTAATTCTGTGGCTGTGAATTCAGCAAAGTTGCATGACTTTCCTGCAGAGAGCATCGTGGGTGTGTATAGGAATGAGTCTGGCTCCAGGGTTTAGCATCTAAGATTCTCTACAGCACCAGTAGCTGAAACTGAAAATGAAGTGATAGACATTTATTTCTGAGATATTTCTGAATTTCTGAAAGTCATTAGCAGTATTTTTTTTAACTGGAAAACAATCTTTGATGCTTATGCAGTGAATAAACATAAATATTACATAAGGAAACTAGCCTACCTTAAAACATGGCTATATCAGAAGGGAATTTTTATTTCTGTATTGTACAGGTGACAGAATTGCAAAAGGCAAAAATATTAGTTGCTCTGAGGCAGCAAAGTAAAGGAGTGGTCTTGGGTAGTCTGTATATTCATGAATAAGAACTAAATCAGGGTGATCCAAGGTTAACACAAAAGATTTGAGGCTCACTTTTAACAGACAGTATTTCTAAGATCACTTGATCAGGTTGGTTGGTGGTTTTTAGTAGGTAAAAGACACTTCTGTTTTGAAGGTATGAATATGGGAAAGGGGCTTTTAATACTTAAGGGTTTGCATGTGGCATTCATTGTATATTTGACCTCTCAGATAATTTTGTTTTCATAGATAGATGGAAGTTGAATTATTTCAATAATTGAAATTTTAATTTTGAGAGGTCTTACAATTAAAACTCAGGATCCAGTGTTTTAAGGAAACTCTTGCTCATATAGCTATTTGGTCCTTAGTACAATTGACATTTGGACAGATTATTCTAGTTAAGCCATAAGTATCAACATGCAAACTTGTTTTGATTACAGATTTTTCTGTTAAAAAAAGGAACAAACCAATAAGAAACAAGGCTACATCAAAGAAGGCAATGCACCTTTCACCTGGTCCCCTTTAAATGCTTGCTCTTGGCACATAGCTATCATTTTGTGAGAATGTCCACATAGCCACGTGTTCTAGCCAACAGCCTGAGCTGGGGTGCCAGATGAAAGCCACCAGGCATGTGACTGAGGAAGACTTCTAGATGATTCGTCCTCCAGTTGCCAAGTAAACACAGCCTTTCATCTTCCTAGCTGAGGTACCTATCATGCAACAGAGATAAGCCATCCTCAGATCTCCACTACCCAAATCTTTTTTGGAGGCCATTAAGTTTTGAGGTTTTGTTAGCAGCAATAGTAACCAGAACAACAATATTCTTTGCTGTCAGTTATAATATAATTTCTACCCTCTCGATATCAGCTGGACAGGTGGCAGTATTGATGCAATTGTGAACATTTGCAAACAAGAATTCTGTTTGGAGAAATGAACAATTCTTTCACTTGTGTATGAAGATAACGTGCTCTGGTGAGGTAGAACTAGCTCATACTGGCTTATGGTATGCACATAGCTAATGTGTATGTCTTCTCCAAACCAACCAGTGGAAGTATTTACATGGAAAATCAAAACACTACAAACCAGGGCTGTCTTTCCTCTGCAGAGAACTGGCTTACCAACATACCACTAGAAATGTGTGGCTTCACTTCTTGATAACATTTCTTTTATTGCAAAAAAAGAAAAAAGTTTTAGTTTATTAATTGATTTTCCTCCAACACTCCTTTAAGGCCTGTTGGCGATGTTCCAAGAGCTGCTTATGAGCCAAAGATTAGTAGGTTGGCTCCCACCGCTCTAATGTCCTCTGAAAGGATTTCCGTGTGGGCTGTCCCACCCTTGCAGTGTCCCTGACACACAGTTGAGACAGAGATGGAGCAAGCCCAGAAGTACTGGAAGGGGCTAAATGTCCCCGTGATTCCCTAAAAAAGGTAGGGGTAGGTTTTTTTCCTTCACTCAATGTGTATCCATAGAAATCTTCTGCTGGCCACAGTTGAGCCACTAAAAGCATGAGCAGCTGCTGCCATCACAGATGGTGAAGCTCAGTAGGCATCCTCTCTACTCTTTTCTGTGGTGGCTGAGGACCACACATGTGACTGAGACAAGAACAAAAGGATAAATTAGGCCCATGAATGAGCCTTTATTTTTTATTTTATTTTATTTTTTATCCTCAACCGAGGACATTATTCCATATTTTGTTCAGATAGAATGGGAGGGGGAGAGAGAGAGAGAAAAACATTCACGTGAAAGGGACACATCGAGTGGCTGCCACCCACACAACCCAACCTGGGCCGGGGACAAACTGCAACCGAGGTACATGCCCTTAGCGGCAACCGAACCTGGGTCTCTCTGGACCGCAGGCCAACACTCTAACCGCTGAGCCAAACTGGCCAGGGCTGAATGAGCCTTTAATACAGACTTGTGGAATTGTACTATGAGTCAATTCTACAGTGCATAAATGGTATTTTCTGGTGCCAATTTAATAAATTATATGTCCAGTGTAGAGTTTGCATAGATACTAAATATCTTTGCTATTAAAACCAGAAATAGGGAAGCAAAGGATGAAGTACCAAGCACTATGTTTGACTAACACAGCAGAAATACTGGAAGTGAAATAGGGTTCTACATTCATTCAAACTAGTGTCTAAGGAAGCAGTACTTTAAACCTCTGTTATACACTCTCATATGCTCATGTCAATTCTGCTTCAAAAAGCTGATCCTACAGCCCTGGCCGGTTTGGCTCAGCGGTTAGAGCGTCGGCCTGCAGTTCAGAGAGACCCGGGTTCGGTTCCCGCTAAGGGCATGTACCTCGGTTGCAGTTTGTCCCCAGCCCTGGTTGGGTGGTGAGGGTGGCAACCACTCAATGTGTCCCTTTCACATCGATGTTTCTCTCGCTCTCTCTCTCTCCCCCCCACTCTATCTGAACAAAATATTTTTTTAAAAAATTCAAATTAATTAAAATTTAAAAATTAAAAAAAAAAAAAGCTGATCCTACACATGAACAAATAAACACAAAAGTATGTAAATGGTAATGGAGCCATGATTTGGGTTCATTAATAGGCTACTATTTTAAATATGGCAAATCATGCCCTGGCTGGTATGGCTCAGTGATTACAGCATAGGCCTGCACACGGAAGGGTCTTGGGCTTGATTCCCAGTCAAGAGCTCATACCTGGGTTGCAGGTTCAACCCTTGGCCCCTGTTAGGGTGTGTGTGGGAGGCAACCAATCGATGTGTACCTCTCACATCAATGTTTCTCTCTCTCTCTCTCCCCTCCTCACCTTTCCACTCTAAAAAAAAAAATCAATGAAAAAAATATTCTTGGGTGAGAATTAACAAAAGAAAATATGGCAAATCATTCAATGCAATATTAAAAAGAAAGCTTTTTTTAAAAAAGGAGGCAAGTCTGCTTCCCCCAGCAGCAGTGACTGAGAGAAAATGGAGCCCCACCCTCAATAGCAGCTGAGGCTCAGGAGCTGAGATACACCCTCAGCAGCAGAGGCTCTGAGCAGAGCCTCTGAGCAGCAGCACACATCGGCAGCTGACACCCATCCCCAGCAGCATCAGCAAAGGCTGGTGTGGAGCGGTGCCCCAGCCCAAGCAACAGCAAGACTCGGGCAGCCAAGGCCTTTCCCTGACAACTGCAGCAGCAAATTTGGAGTGGAGCCCCTCTCCCAGCAGCAGCAAAGTCCCAGGAGCAAAATATCCTCAGCCCCCAATAGCAGAAGAGGATTGGGAGCTGAGAGCACCCCCTTGCAACAGCAGCAGCAGTAGCAGTGCAAACCAGGAGCTGACACTCACCCCCAGCAGCATCAGCAGCGACTAATCAGGAACTGAGCCCCACCAGGCAGCAGCATACCCCAGAAGCACACCAATGGGATCCACACAACCCAGCAGGGCACCAGCTGGACCCATGCACTCCAGGAGCTCCTACCATGACCAGCCACCAGTTGTCAATCCTCCAGGACCCACAGTAGTCAAGAGGCGCCACACACAAAAACAGTCTGAGAGGCACAGCAGCCTTATTTGATACACCGACCTGCCTACACATCCCAACATCCTCACTGAGCCTAGAACTACCAGACTGCTAAAATGGTGAAACAAATAAATAACACCCAAATGAAAGAAAAAAAGGAATCACCAGAAAAGGAACTACAGAAAATAGAAGAAAGCAGTTTGTCAGATAAAGAATTCAAAGCAATGATTTTAAGGGTGCTCAACAAGCAACTTAAGAAGAATTATTAAGAGCTCAGAGGGAACCACATCAGCTTTAAAAAAAGAAGTAGAAACTATGAATAAAATTTAAGAGGAAATAAAGAATGACATAACTGTTATGAAAAATACCTCAGAATAATTCATTAGTAGATTAGAAGAAGCTGAAGACTGAATCAGCAAGTTAGAAGACAAGGTAGAATAAAACACCCAAATAGAACAGTAAATGGGAGAAAAAAATTAAAAAACAGGAGGAGAGTTTAAGGGAGCTTTGGGACAATACAATACATAACAACATTCACATTATAGGGGTACCAGAAGGAGAAGAATCAAAGAAAGGAATAGAGAACCTGTTTGAAGAAATAATGACAGAAAACTTTTCTAAACTGGTGAAGAAAAAAGGCACATGAGGCCAGGAAACACAGAGTCCCAAGCAAGATGAACCCAAAAAGACCCACAGCTAGACACATCATAATTAAAATGTCAAACATTAAAGACAAAAAAAGAATCTTAAAGGAAGCAAGAGAGAGACAAAAAGTTACCTACTAGTGGGAGCTCCCATTAGACTGTCAGTGGATTTCTCAATAGAAACACTGTGGGCCAGAAGAGAGTGGCATGAAGTATACAAAATGATGAAAGGTAAGGGTTTGAATACAAGACTACTCTATCCAGCAAGGCTATCATTCAAAATCGAAGGTGAAATAAAGAGCTTCACAGACAGAAAAAAAGCTAAAGGGACTTACCACCAACAAACCAGCACTGCAAAAAATGCTAGAGACTGTTGTAAGAAGAAATAGAAAGAGAGAGAGGAACACAGGTATAAAATAAAAATGACAACTAATAAGTATCTATCAATAATAACCTTAAATGTAAGTGGCTTAAATGTTGCAATCAAAAGACACAGATAGCTGATTGGATAAGAAAACACAACTCATATATATGCTGTCTACAAGAGACCCACCTCACAACAAAAGACTCACACAGAATGAAAGTGAAGGGAATAAAAAAAATTTTCTAAGCAAATGGAAATGAAAAAAAAAAAAAAGCTGGTGTAGCAATATTCACATCTGATAAGATAAACTTTGAAATGAGGGCCATAGTAAGAGACAAAGGTCACGACATAATATTAAAGGCATCAATTCAACAAGAGGATATAACCCTTGTAAACATATATGCACCAAATACAGGAGCAACAAAATATATTTTAAAACTTCTGGATGACTTCAAGGGAGAGATCAATAGAAATACAATCATATTGGGTGACTTTAACACCCCACTGGCACTACTGGATAGATCTACTGGACAAAAATTAACAAGGACACAGAATACTTAAATGATGACCTAGATCAGTTGGACTTAATTGATAGTTACAGAACATTTCACCCCAAAGTGGCAGAATATACATTCTTCTCAAGTGTACACAGGACATTCTTGAAGATAGACAACATGTTAGGACACAAAGAAAGTCTCTACAAAATCAAGAAGATTAAAATTATATTAGGCATATTCTCAGATCACAATGGCACGAAACTAGAAAATTAAAATTATATTAGGCATATTCTCAGATCACAATGGCACGAAACTAGAAAATTAAAATTATATTAGGCATATTCTCAGATCACAATGGCACGAAACTAGAAATCAATTACAACAAAAACATTCAAACACATGGAGACTAAATAGCATTTATTAAACAATGAATGGGTTACCAAGGAGATCAAGGAAGAAATTAAAAACTTCCTGGAAACCAATAAAAATGAACACACAGCAATACAAAATGTATGGGATGCAGCAAAAGCAGTCCTGAGAGGGAAGTTCATAGCACTTCAGGCCTACCTCAAGAAACAAGAAAAATTTTAAATTGGCTTTCTAACTGTACAACTTAAAGAACTAGAAAATAAACATAAAGAAAAACCCAGAGCAAGTAAAAGAAAAGAAATAGTAAAGGTCAGAGCAGAAATAAATGACATAGAAACAAGAAACAATTCAAAAGATCAATGAAACAAAGAGCTGTTTGATGGACCCTTAATCAGACTCGTCAAGAAACAAAAAGAGAGGACTCAAATAAACAAATCAGAAATAAAAGAAGAGAAGTAACAACTGACACCACAGAAGTACAAAGGATCATTATAACATACTACAAGCAATTATGCACCAACAAAATGGACAATCTAGGTGAAATGAACAAATTTCTACAAACACACAATCTCCCAAAATTGAACCAGGAAGAGATAGAAATTTTGAACAGACCAATAACAACTAAGGACATTGAAGATGTAATCAAGAAACTCCCAACTCTGGAAAAATGGCGGCAGAGTGAATGAAGCTACACAGACCATCTCCCAGGACCAAACTGGATTTACAACGAAAATAAAGGCAAATCTTCAGGAAGGGGCAACCAAAAGACACCTTGGAAGACCACATAACCAGGGACACTGACTCAATCCTGGTAGGCTTGTGAGGATGCGAGAGGGGGCCGGGAGCCCACGGTCCGCAGCGGCCTGGGCTGGGATCAGTGAACTCGGCTGGGACCAGGGGGCTCAGCGGGAAGTTGCTGCCTACTCAGCTGTGAGCCTGCATGACTCCTGTGAACTCCGCTGCCTGCTAAGCCCTTGGCTGGTGCCGCACGGACTGGCACGGACTGGCTGCGACCAGGGGACTTGGCGGGACCCTGCTACCGAGGCTGAGTCCTGCGAACTCTGTGTGCTAAGCCCTCAGCTGATGCCGCACAGACTCGCAGGGACCAGGGGACTCTGCTGGAAGCTGCTGCCACCTCGGCAGTGTCCCCTACCGTGGCTTAGTCCTGAGGTTTCTGCTGGTGCCACAACCGAGGCCACCCTTGGCTGGAAGCAGCGCCCTCGGGTTAAAAGTCCCAGGCGGCTCCCTGATGCAGAGTCTGGACAGAGGCTAAATTGGCAGCAACCACTCACCTTGGGCTCCGGCAGAGGGAAGGCAGACTGGACTGGAACTGTGTGGGGACACTCGGGTTTTGGAGAGTGCTAAGAGCTTTTGCTAAATGCAGCCACGCAGGACTGTGGTCATTTTACTCTTTCCCAGGGTTCTGGGCAGAGGCAGAGGCCCCTCCCTCAGAGATTCAACCCCACCTGGTGGCCATTGAAATGCTAATTGAGGCCCATTAACAACTAGTAGGTGCCCCGCCCTCTGGAAATCCTCTTACACTGAGCACCTGAGGGAGTTTTTCAGGCAACTCCGAAACCAAGGATCTTCAGGTGACCTCTACTAATAGCCTCCAGGCAAAAAAAAGCTAGAGGATAACTACCATTCCCTGGGCTAGCAACTCTAACCAGGAAAGTTAAGACTTGACAGTGGTGTTTAAAGTGAGTCCTCCCTGGCCCATCCAAACCCAGGAGAAGGAGCCACAAACAGCAGAACAACAACACCCACAGGGAAAATTTGGCAGGCTCCAAAGCCCACTGTGACAGCCAAAATGGTGAAAAACAGAAACAAAAGCCAAATGAAAGAACAAGAGAACTCTACAGAAGATGAGATAAATGAGGTGAAGTTAAGCAAGTTAACAGAACTAGAATTTAGAGCCATGATGTTGAAGAAGCTCAACAGCATGTGTAAGGATATGAGTACCATGAGTAAAGACATAAAAATGTTAAAAATCAACCAGCTGGAAATTAAAAACCAACAGGAAGAAATGAAGAATGACATATCAGAAATGAAAAACACATTGGAAGGTCTAAAAAGCAGAGTAGGGGAAGCTGAGGACCGGATCAGTGAATTAGAAGACAAGCTAGAAAAAAATCAACCAATCAGAAAACCAAAAGGAAAAAACAATTAAAAAACAAGAAGACAGCTTAAGAGAACTGTGGGACAACCAGAAACGTAATAATATTCGCATGATAGGAGTCACTGAGGAAGAAGAAAATAAGCAAGGGTTAGAGAATATATTAAAAAAAATAGTGAGAGAAAACTTCCCTAATTTGGTGAAGGAAAAAGGCATTCAAGTTCAAGAAGCACAGAGAGCCCCAAGTAAGAAGAACCCAAACAGGCCCACACCAAGACACATAGTAATCAAACTGCCAAAAATTAAAGACAAAGAGAGAATCATAAAAGCAGCAAGAGCTAAGCAACAGGTTACTTACAAAGGAAACCCTATAAGGCTCTCAGCTGATTTCTCAACAGAAACACTACAGGCCAGAAGGGAATGGCATCAAGTAATCAAGGTCATGAAAAACAAGGATCTGAATCCAAGACTACTCAACCCAGCAAGGCTATCATTCAAAATAGAAGGTCAAATAAAGAGTTTCCCAGACGAAATAAGGCTAAGGGAATACAAACCAGTACTGCTAGAAATGTTAAAAGGACTGCTGTAATTAGCAGGAGAAATGGGAAGAAAAATAGAACCACACTAAACAAAAATGGAAATAAATAAGTACATATCAATAATAACTTTAATGTAAATGGACTGAATGTTCCCATAAAAAGACACAGAGTAGCTGATTGGATAAGAAAGCATGACTCATCTATATGTTGTTTACAGGAAACCCATCTCACAACTAAAGACTCACATAGATTGAAAGTGAAGGGATGGAAAAAAATCTTCCAAGCAAATGGAAAAAAAAAAAAGCTGGGGTAGCAATACTCATATCTGATAAAATAGATTTCAGAATGAAGGCCATAATTAGAGACAAAGAAGGCCACTACATAATATTGAAAGAATCTATCCAATAGGAAGATATAACCATAATAAACATATATGCACCCAATATAGGAGCACCAAAATATATTTAAAAACTTCTGGAGGACTTCAAAGGAGAAATCAATAGCAATACAATCATAGCAGGGGACTTCAACACCCTGCTGACATCACTGGATAGATCCTCTAGTCAAAAAATTAGCACAGAAACAGAGACTCTAAAGGAAGCACTAGACCAAATGAATTTAATGAATATCTACAGAGAATTACACCCCAAAACTACAGAATTCACATTATTCTCAAGTGCATATGGGACATTCTCAAAGATAGACCACATGTTAGGGCACAAACTAAGTCTCTACAAGTTCAAGAAGATTGAAATCATATCAAGCATCTTCTCAGATCACAATGCCATGAAATTAGAAATCAATTGCAAAAAGAACATAAAAAGAAATTTGAACACATGGAAGCTAAATAGCATGGTTTTAAACAATGAATGGGTCAGCAAGGAGATCAAGGAAGAAATCAAAAACTTCCTAGAAACCAAGGAAAATGAAGACACAACAACAAAAAATGTATGGTATGCAGCGAAAGCAGTTCTGAGAGGGAAGTTCATAGCACCACAGGCCTACATCAAAAAAGAAGAAAAATCTCTAATAGACTAGCTAACTTCACAACTTAAAGAACTAGAGAGCAAAAACAAAAAAAAACAAACAAACAAACAAAAAACAGAGCAAGTAGAAGGAAGGAAATAGTAAAGATCAGAGCAGAAATAAAAGAAATAGAGACCAAAAAAACAATTCAAAGGATCAATAAAACAAAGAGCTGGTTCTTTGAAAAGATAAACAAGATTGATGGACCCAAGAAACAAAGAGAGAGAACCCAAATACACAAAATCAGAAATGAAAGAGGAGAAGTAACAACTGACACCACAGAAATACAAAAGATCGATAACAACTACTAATTATACATCAACAAATTCGACAATCTAAGCAAAATGGAAAAATTTCTAGAAACACATAGTTTCCCAAAACTGGATCAGGAAAAGATAGAAAACTTAAACAGACCAATAACAACAGAAGAAATTGAAGATATAATCAAGACTCTCCCAGCAAATAAAAGCACAGGCCCGGATGGCTTCACAGGGGGGTTTTACCAAACATTTAAAGAAGAACTAATACCCATTCTCCTCAAACTATTTCAAAAAATTCAAAAAGAAGGAAGTCTTCCAAACTCGTTTTATGAAGCCAGCATAATTCTAATTCCAAAACCAGAAAAAGACACAACAAAGAAAGGAAACTACAGGCCAATATCCCTGATGAACATAGATGCCAACATCCTGAACAAAATGCTAGCAAATCGGATCCAGCAATACACCAAAAAAATGATCCCCCATGACCAAGTGGGATTCATCCCAGGAATGCAAGGCTGGTACAATATTCGCAAATCAATAAACCACATAAATAAAATGAAGAATAAAAACCACATGATAATATCAATAAATGCTGAAAAAGCCTTCGACAAAATCCAGCATCCATTTCTGATAAAAACGCTCAGCAGTGTGGGAATAGAGGGATCATATCTAGACATAATAAAGGCCATATATGAAAGACCTACAGCCAACATCATACTCAATGGGCAAAAACTAAAAGCATTTCCCTTAAGAACAGGAACAAGGCAAGGATGCCCACTTTCACCACTCGTATTTAACATAGTACTGGAAGTCTTAGCCACAATAATCAGTCAGGAAGAAAAAATAAAAGGGATTCAAATAGGAAAGGAGGAAGTGACATTGTCATTATTTGAAGATAGCATGATACTGTACATAGAAAACCCCAAAGACTCCATCAAAAGTTTACTAGACTTAATAAATGAATTTGGCAAAGTAGCAGGATACAAAATTAACGTCATTTACCATTAACATCAATCCCATTTACCATTGTGGCAAAAAAAATTAAGATACCTAGGAATAAACTTAACCAAAGAAATAAAGGACCTATACGCAGAAAACTACAGATCATTGAAGAAAGACATAAAGGAAGATATAAAAAGTGGAAGCACATACCCTGTTCATGGATTGGGATAATTAACATCATTAAAATGTCCATGTTACCCAAAGCAATTTATAGATTCAATGCAATCCCCATCAAAATACCAACGGCATACTTCACAGAATTAGAACAATTATTTCAAAAGTTCATATGGACCCAAAAAAGGCCTTGAATAGCCACAGCAATCTTGAAAAGGAAGAACAAAGTTGGAGGGATCATAATACCAGATTTCAGGTTATACTACAAAGCCACTGTAATCAAAATAGCCTGGTACTGGCACAAGAACAGGCATACAGACCAGTGGAACAGAACAGAGAACCCAGAAATAAACCCACGGCAATATGTTCAATTAATATCTGACAAAGGTGGCAAGAGCATACAGTGGAGTAAGGACAGCCTCTTTAATAAATGGAGCTGGGAAAATTGGACAGCTACTTGCAGAAAAATGAAACTAGACCATCAACTTACACCCTACACGAGAATAAACTCAAAATAGATAAAAGACTTAAATGTAACTCATGAATCCATAAAAATCCTAGAAAAAAATGTAGCCAACAAAATTTAAGACATCATATGCAGCAGAATTTTTACTGACACATCACTTAAGGCAATAGAAACAAAGGAGAAAATGAACACATGGGACTACATCAAACTCAAAAGCTTCTGCACAGCAAAAGATACAATCATCAAAATGGAAAGGCTACCCACTGTATGGGAGAGCATAACTGCCAATGATATATCAGATAAGGGGTTAATTTCCAATACATATAGAGTGCTCATACAACTCCACAAAAGGAAGACTAAGAATCCAATTAAAAATGGGCAGAGGAACTAAATAGACACCTCTCCAAACAGGACATACAAATGGCCAAGAGACATATGAAGAAATGCTCAACATCACTAATCATCACAGAGATGCAAATTGAAACAACAATGAGGTATCACCTCACACCTGTCAGAATGGCCGCCATCAACAAATCATCAAACAACAAGTGTTGGTGAGGGTGTGGAGAAAAGGGGACTCTAGTGCACTGCTGGTGGGAATGCAGACTGGTACAGCCACTATGAAAAACAATAAGGTGTTACCTCAAAAAATTAAAAATTGAACTTCCATTTGACCCAGTGATCCCACTTCTAGGAATATACCCTAAGAAGCCTAAAACACCAATCAGAAAGAATATATGTACCCCCATGTTTGTAGAAGCACTATTTACAATCGCTAAGATCTGGAAACAGCCCAAGTGTCCATCAGTAGATGAATGGATAAAAAAGCAGTGGTACATATACACAATGGAGTACTATGCAGCTGTAAAAAGAAAGATCTCTTATCCTTTGAGACTACATGGAGGAACCTGGAAAGTATCATCCTAAGTAAAACAAGCCAAACAGAGAAAGACAAGTTTCATATGATCTCACTTATTTGTGGAATATAATGAGAACATAACACTCTGAGTAATGAGGTAGTCCCAGAGACATGGAAGTGGGGTACAGACTGACAATCCCCTAAAGAGGGGAGTGATGGGGGAGAGATAAACCAGAGAACTTATATGCATGTATGCATGAACAGTGAACATGGACAACAAACTGGGGAAAGGGCAGGGAGGGATGGGGAGGGGAGAATCAGTGGGGGGAAAAGGAGAAACATCTATAACAAAAATTAATTAATAAAAAAATAAAAAGAAAGAAACTCCCAGCAAATAAAAGCCCATGCCCACACAGCTTCATGGGGGAGTTTTACCAAACATTTAAAGAATATCTAATACCCTTTCTCCTCAAACTATTCCAAAAAATCCAAGAAGATGGAAGACTTCCAAACACATTTTATGAGGCCAGCATAATCCTAATTCCAAAACCAGATAAAGACACTACAAAGAAAGAAAACTACAGTCCAATATCCCTGATGAACACATATGCTGAAATCCTTAACAAAATGTTAGCAAATTGGATCCAGCAATACATCAAAAAAATTATTCATTATGACCAAGCTGGATTCATCCCAGGGATGCAAGGATGATACAATATTTGCAAATCAATAAATGTGATACACCACATAAACAAAATGAAAGATAAAAGCCATATGATCTTATCAATAGATGCTGAAAAGGCATTTGACAAAATCCAGCATCTGATAAAAACAATCAGCAAGTGGGAATAGAGGGATCATACATATATATATATTTTTTTCATCCTTACCCGAGGACATCTTTTGATATTTTGTTCAGATAGAGTGGGAGAGAGAGAGAAAGAGAGAAACATCAATGTGAAAGGGACACATCAAGTGGGTACTACCCGCACGACCCAACCAGGGCTGGAGACAAACTGCAACCGAGGTACGTGCCCTTAGCGGGAACCAAACCCAGGTCTCTCTGGACTGCAGGCTGATGCTCTAGCCGCTGAGCCAAACTAGCCAGGGCAAGGGATCAGATTTTGACATAATACAGGCCATATATAAAAAACCTACAGCCAACATCATCCTCAATGGGCAAAAACTAAAAGTATTTCCCTTAAGAACAGGAACAAGACAGGGATGCCCACTTTCACCACCCTTATCTGACATAGTACTGGAATTCTTAGCCATAGCAATTAGACATGAAAAAAGAATAAAAGGGATCCAAATTGGAAAGGAGGAAATGAAACTCTCATTATTTGCAGATGATATGATACTGTACATGGAAAACCCTAAAAACTCCATCAAAAATCTACTAGATTTAGCCCGGCCAGTGTGGCTCAGTGGTTGAATGTCAATCCATGCACCAAGGGGTCACTGGTTTGATTCCTGGTCAGGGCACATGCCCAGGTTGTGGGCCTAATTCCCAGTGGGAGGGCATGCAGGAGGTGGCCAGTTGCTGTTCTCTCTCATCAATGTTTCTATCTTTCTCTCCCTCTACTTTTTTCTCTCTCTAAAATACCAGTAAAGAAAAAGAAATTTAAATCTACTAGATTTAATTAATGAATTTGGCAAAGTAGCAGGATACAAAATTAAAATCAAGAAATCAATTGCATTTTTATACATCAATAATGAACTCACAGAAATAGAAACTATAAAAACCATTCCGTTTACCACTGTGGCAAAAAAAAAAAATTAAGAGACCTAGGAATAAACTTAACCAAAAAAGTAAAGGACCTCTTCACAGAAAACTACTGATCATTGAAAAAGAAATGGAGAAAAATATAAAAAAGTGGAAGCACATACCTTGTTTATGGATTGGAAAGATTAACATTATTAAAATGTCCATACTACACAAAGCAATCTATAGATTCAATGAAATCCCCATCAAAATACTAATGATATATTTCACAGAATGAGAACAAATACTCCAAAAGTTTATATGGAACCAAAAAAAGACCCTGAATAGCCACAGCAATTTTGAAAAAGAAGAACAAAGTAGGTGGGATCACAATACCAGATATCAGGTTATACTACAAAGCCATTATAATTAAAACAGTCTGGTACTGGAGCAAGAATAGGCATACAGATCAATGGAACAGAACAGAGAACCCAGAAACTGACCCAAGTCATTATGCTCAATTAATATTTGGCAAAGGTAGAAAGAACATGCAGAGGAGTAAAGACAGCCTCTTCAATAAATGGTGTTGGGAAAATTAGACAGCTACATGCAACAAAAATGAAGCTAGACCACCAACTTACACCATACACAAGAATAAACTCAAAATGGAGAAAAGACTTAAATGTGACCCATAAATCCATAAAAATTCTAGAAGAAAATGTGGGCAACAAAATTTCAGACATCATACACAGCAGAATTTCACTGATACAATGCCTAAGGCAGGGGAAACAAAGAAGAAAGTGAACACATGGGACTACATCAAACTAAAAAGTTTCTGCACAGCAAAAGAAATGCATCAGAATGGAAAGGGAACGCACTATATGGGATAGCATAATTGCCAACAATACATCAGATAAGGGGATAATTTCCAAAATATATTGAGTGCTCATAAAACTCAACAAAAGGAAGACAAAGAACCCAATTGAAAAATGGGCAGTGGCCCTGGTCGGTTTGGCTCAGCGGTTAGAGCGTCGGCCTGCAGACCAGAGAGTCCTGGGTTTGGTTTCTGCTAAAGGCGCATACCTTGGTTGCAGTTTGTCCCCAGCCCTGTTTGGGTCATGTGGGTTGCAGTCAGGTGATGTGTCTCTCTCACACCAATGTTTCTCTCTCTATCTTCCTCCCACTCTATCTAAAGATAAAAGCAAAAATTGGGGGGGGGGGGGCAGTGGACCTAAATAGACATCTCTCCAAAAAGGACATACAAATGGCCAAGAGACGTATGAAAACATGCTCAATGTCACTAATCATCAGAGAGATTCAAATTAAAACAACAATGAGGTATCACCTCGCACCTATCAGAATGGTTGCCATCAACAAATCATCAAACAACAAGTGCTGGTGAGAGTGTGGAGGAAAGGGGACTCTAGTATAGGGCTGGTAGGAATGTAGACTGGTACAGCCACTATAGAAAACAATATGGTATTTCCTCAAAATATTAAAAATTGAACTGCCATTTGATCCAGTGATTTCACTTCTAGAAATATACCCTAAGAAGCCTGAAACACCAATAAGAAAGAATATATGCACCCCTATGTTCATAACAGCACTATTTACAATTGCTAAAATCTGGAAACAGCCCAAGTGTCCATCAATAGATGTGTGGATAAAAAAGCTGTGGTACATATACACAATGCAATACTATTCAGCTATAAGAAAGAAAGATCTCTTATTCTTCGCGGCGACATGGAGGGACCTGGAGAGTGTTATGCTAAGTGAAACAAGCCAATCAGAGAAAGACAAATATCACATGATCTCACTTATTTGTGGAATAAAATGAACAAAACAAGCTGATGAACAAAATAGATCCAGAGACATAGAAGTAGGGTACAGACTGACAAACCTAGGAAGAGGGGGCAGGGGGAGGAAAGAGATAAACCACAGAACTAATATGCATGTATGCATAACTATGGATACAGACAACAATGCTTGGGGGAGGCAGGGCAGGTGCAGGGTGAAAAAGTAGAAACATCTGTAACAAAAATAAATTAATAAAAAAACTAAGAAATTAACATTGATACAATACTAATAAATAAGATACAGACTTAAAAATTAAAAATAATATAAGGCAAGTCTGTATGTACTCATAGAAGCATCTCTGTATGTGAAATGAAAAAAATTAAGACAATTCAGTTCATATAGAATATTCTTAATTGGTTAAAAAGAATAGATTCATATATATGAGTATATTATTGGAAAATATCTAGAAGGAAGCAGAAAATGTTGGAGGAATTTATTGGGGAAGGATGAGAAGTTTAGAGTGGAAAAGAGCCTAACTTTTCATTGTAGATAGTTTTATTCTATTTGAAACATTCACCATAAGCATATATGGTTTCAAGATTTATGTTTAAGTTTTTAATCCATTTTGAGTTTATTCTTGTATATAGTGTAAGAATGTGATCTAGTTTCATTTTTTGTATATATCTGTCCAATTTTCCCAATACTATTTATTGAATAGACTGTCTTTAGCTCGTTGTACATTCTTACCTCCTTTGTCAAATATTAATTGACCATATAAGTGTGGGGTTATTTGTAGGATCTCTATTCCATTTCATTGATCTATGTGTCTGTTTTTATGTCACTTTCATGCTATTTTGATTACTATAGCCTTGTAGTATAGTTTAATATCAGGTAGCATGATACTTCCAACTATGTTCTTGTTTCTCAAATTGCTGTGCCTGTTCCATATAGATTTTAGAATTGTTTGTTCTAGTTCTGTGAAAAATGTCATTGGTATTTTAATAGGGATTGCATAGAATCTACAGATTGCTTTGCATAGTTTGAACATCTTAACCATGTTAATTCTTCCTATCCATGATGATGGTAAACATTTGCATTTTTTTCTTCAGTGTCTTATAATTTTCTCAGTACAGGTCTTTTACCTCCTTTGTTAAATTTATTTTTAGTTATTCTATGTTAGTTATGCAATTGTAAATGGGATTTTTTTTTAGTTTCTCTTTCTGATAGTTCCTTATTGGTGAAACCAATTTTTGAATGTTAATTTTGTATCCTTCTACTTTAATGAATTCATTTATTAGTCCTGGTAGGTTTTTGGTAGAAACTTTAGGGTTCTTTCAATCACATTATCTTCAAATAATGACAGCTTTTCTTATTTTTTTTTCTAATATGGATTCCTTTTATTTCTTTTTTCAGTCTGATTTCTGTGGTTAGTACTTATAATGCTATGTTGAATAAAATGGTGAAAGTGGACAGTCTTGTCTTGTTCCTGATCTTAAGGAAAATACTTTTAGCTTTTCCTGCTGAATATAATGTTAGCTGTGGGTTTGTCATATATGGTCTTTATTATATTGAGGTATGTTACCTCTATTCCCACTTTGCTGAGAGTTTTTATCATAAATGATTGCTGAATTTTGTCAAATGCATTTTTCATTTATTGATATGATCACATAATTTTTAGCCTTCCTTTTTATGAGATTAAATTTTATGTACAACTAGTAATTGTTGTACATTTTCAAGCAATAGTAAAGTGTTCAACATGAGAAAACAGCTCGTGATACATTCGTGATTCAGTGCAGGTGTTAATGGGATGGGAAGCTACCAGTCACACCAAGGAAGAGATAGAGCCTTCCAAAAGACTGTGTCCCTGCAGAATCCAAGCTGAATGAGAGGGAGGCAAAGTCATCAAACCAAACCTGTCCTGAAAATTGCCCCAGGAGGGACAGTTGTCGTTCTTCTTCACAAGCACAAGCCCGTGAAGCAGGGTCTTCTCTTTGGAGTGAAGCAGGTACACCTCTAGTTCTCCTCCCAAGAAGTCCATGCTATCTCAATAGCTTGTTAAGTCTTTAAACTTCTTGTTTCTCCTCAGAGCAGCTGCATCAAGGTTTTGGATCTTGGTGGCCAATTGTATATTCATCTATTTTAACCTGAACAGTTGCTGTTCTGGATATGTTTTAACCAAGATAATTATCCCTTTGATAATCTGAACCACCTGCCACAGCCAAAGCAGAATCAGCAGGCCAACAGTCTCAAATTCATGCTCCTGGAACAGAAGGACAATGTCGAGGACAAATGAAACCATGATGACGATGGAGCCTAGGATTTTAAATCTGTGGTGGAAGAACTCCAAGGGGAAAACAAATACTTTAAAGAAAACCTCCAAAATAAAGAAGGTCAAGATGGTAGTGCTCTTGTAGTGGAATACCCTGGGGTCATAGTTATTCTTATCAGGCTGGATGATCTTCAGGTCCAGAATGATCTTGGCCAGCACCAAGAGGGCATCAAGACAGCCAGGCAAATGATGATGACCAGAAACCTGTGGGAGCTAAAGAGCTTTTAACATGGTCCAGAAGTCTAGGGGAGCCCTGGGTGTGGAGGCGGGGGCCATAGTTGGGTCAGAAGCTCTGCCTTCCTTGCCCAAGAGGGTGTGGCTCCTCCTCTTCCTCCTCCTCTTCATTCTCCCATTTCTTGTAGCTTATGTTCCAGGCATGGTAATCATCCCCAATGATGGTGAAGTGCATCAGGAACTTGCTCATCCTCTTGGCAGTAGCCACCTTGGCCATGCAGGTGACTGTCTTTTTATCTCAAGTAGCCATTTTCCTGTCATCTCCAGATCTGGGTTAAGTTCTGGCTTTGCTCCTTTTTGATGTAAGTCAAGTGGCTTGGCCAATTTGAGTCTTGGTTTCTTCACCTGTAAGAGGGAAACAAGAATGGTACTTCCTCATCTGTTATGGCTGCCTGGCATGTCTTTTTACTTTATTTTTTATTAAGTCACAGAAACTTTTATTGGAAACACAAGCTGCAGCAAAGTGACACTCAGTGCACACTGCTCAATGGGCAAGGTGGAGGGTAAAGGTGGACATCAAAAGCCTGCCCAAAACCAGGACAGATGACCATAGTGGCCTGCTTGCTGGTCTTGGGCCCTTTGGGCTGGAGTGTACAGGCCTAGGTCTGATCCTAAACAAAATACAAAATAAAATCTGTGTTTCAGCTGTCCCTGCCTGTGTCAATTAATCTGGGCAGAGCAGTGGATCTTCCCACCAGGCCCTGTGCTGTCTGTCCAATCCAGCCACAATGTGGGCATCAGAACTGTGTGGGTAAGTAGCCATCCATAGGCTGGAACCAAAGGGCTAAGTGGGCAGCCCTGGAGCTGTGGCAGCACCAGAGTCTAGCCAGCAGACTTGTGTATATTGTACCAGCCTTGCATCCTAGAAATAAATCCCACTTTATCATGATGTATGATCTTTTTAATGTATTGCTGAATTTGGTATGCTAATATTTGTTGAGGATTTTTGCATCTCTGTGCAACAGGGATACTGAGCTGTAACTTTATTTTTTATAATGTCTTTGCCTGATTTTGAAATCAGAGCAATGTTCACCTCCTAAAATAATCTTGGGAGTCTTCCCTATGTCTTGGATTTTTTAAAATAGTTTTAGTAGAAGTGTTAATTCTTCTTTGAATATTTGGTAAAATTCACCTGTGAAGCCATTCATTCAACTGGGACTTATGTTTGCTGGGAATTTTTTAAATTATTATTATTGATTCTATTTCATTGGTAGTAATCGGTCTTTTCAGATTTTTCTGTTTCTTTTTGATTCAGTCTTAGAATATTGTGTGTATCTAGGATTTATTCATTTCTTCCATATTGTTTAATTTGTTGGCATATAGTTATGCATAATATTTGCTTATAATTCTTTATACTTATGTGCTGTCAGTTGTCACTTCTTTTTTATTTTCAATTTTATTTACTTGAGTGGTCTCTCTTTTTATCTTGATGAGTCTAGATAAGGGTTTATCAATCTTGTTTATCTTTTCAAAGAAACAGTTCTTGGTTTAATTGATCTTTTGTATTTTTTTAGATGATTTCATTTATTTCTGCTTTGATCTTGATTATTTCCTTCCTTCTACACACTTTTAGCTTTGTTGTTCTTTTTCTGGTTTCTTTAGGGGTAAGGTTAAATCATTTCTTTGAGATTTTTCTTATTTATTGAGGTAGGTTTTCATTGCTATGAATTTTCCTCTTAGAACTGCTTTTGCTGTGACCCATAAATTTGGGGCTGTTGTGTTTTTATTTTCATTTCTCTCAAGCTCTATTTTAATTTTGTCTTTGATCTCATTGTTTACCCAGTCATTGTTTAGTATCATGCTATTTAGCCTCCATGTGTTTGTGTGTTTTCCAGTTTTCTTCTTGTAATTGATTTCTGGTTTCATATCATTGTTGGGGGAGAAGATGCTTGATATGATTTCAGTCTTCTTAAACTTATTGAGATTTGTTTTGTGGTCTAACAGGAAAATGTTTAATGTGCACTTTAAAAGAATGATTATTATACTGCTTTGGGGTGAACTGTTCAAATAATATCAATTATATCCATCTGATCTAGTGTGTCATTTAAAGCCACTGTTTTCTTCTTGATTTTCTATCTGGAAGATCTATCCATTGATGGCAATGAGGTATTAAATTCTTCTACTATGACTGTATTACTGTAAATCTCTCTATATCCATCAATATTTGCTTTATATACAGGGTAGGGCAAAAGTAGATTTACAGTTGTGAGTATCCAAACACAGAGTTTATTGTTGTATCATTATTTATTAATTAGTGTATCATTTTCCATATGAACTACTGTAAACATACCTTTGCCCCAACCTATATTTAGAGGCTCCTATGTTGGGTGCATAAATGTTTACAAGGGTTACATCCTCTTTTGGATTTATCCCTTTATCATTATGTAATGCTCTTGTTTGTCTCTTATAGTGTTGGTTTTTTTCTGATATAAGTATTGCTACTTGAGCTTTTTAAAAATTTGCATTTGTATAAAACATCTTTTTTTTGTTAGTTTACTTTCAGTATGTGTGTCTCGATCTGAAGTGGGTCTCTTGTAGACAGCATATATCCTCACCTGAGGACATTTTTTTTTTTTTTATATTTTGTTCAGATAGAGTGGGAGGGAGAGAGAAAGAAAGAAATATCGACATGAAAGAGACACACTGAGTGGTTGCCACCCACACGACCCAACCAGGGCCGGGGACAAACTGCAACTGAGGTACATGCCCTTAGCGGGAGCCGAACCCGGGTCTCTCCAGACCGCAGGCCGACGCTCTAACTGCTGAGCCAAACCAGCCAGGGCATAGACAGCATATAAATGAGACTTGTTTTCTTACTCATTCAGCTACTCTATGTCATTTGATTGGGGTATTTATGCCATTTACATTTAAAGAGATTATTAATAGGTATGCAGTTATTGCCACATATTTATTATTCATATTTATGTTCCACCACCACCCCCTCACCCCCACTCCCATCTTCTTAAAGAAGTCCCTTTAATATTTCTTGTAATACTGGTTTGGTGGTCTTGAGCTCCTTAGATTTTTCTTCTCTGGAAAGCTCTTTATTTTTCTTTTAATTTTAAATGATAGCCTTGCTGCTTTTAGATTCTCTCGTTGTCTTTGGCATTTTAGTTATAATGTGTCTTGGTGTGGGCCTCTTTGGGTTCACCTTGTCTGGGACTCTCTGCACTTCCTGGACTGTCTAATTTCTTCACCAGATTAGGGAAATTTTCAGTCATTATTTCTTCAAATATTTTCTCAATCCCTTGCTCTCTCTCTTCTCCTTCTTACACCCTTGTGATGCAAATGTTATTATGCTTGGTATTGGCCCAGAGGTCCCTTAAACTATCCTCAGTTTATTTTTATTCATTTTTTTCTTTTTTCTGTTCTGAATGGGTGTTTTCTGCTACCTTCTCTTCTGAAGTATGTATTCAGTCCTCTGTTTCATCTAATCTGCTGTTGATTCCATCTAATATATTGTTCATTTCAGTTATTATATTCTTTATTTCTGACTGGTTCTTTTTTATGGTTTCCATGTCCTTTATGCTTACCATCTCTTTGTTGACATTCTTACTAAGTTCCTTGAGCATACTTATAATCAGTGTTTTGAACTCTGTACTTGGTAGCTTATTTGACTTTATTTCATTTAGATCTTTTGCTGGAGATTTCTTTTGTTCTTTCATTTGGGACAGGTTTCTTTGTTACCACATTTTGACTGCCTCTCTGTGTTTGTTTCTATGTATTAGGCAGATCTGTTACATTTCCTAGTCTTGGCAGGTTGACTTTATATATCAGGTGTCCTGTGTGAGTCTTCCTCACCTGGTGCTCCAGGAGTGTCTCTTGTGTGGGTTGTGTTGGCCCTCCTGTTGTAGTTGAGCCTTGATTGCTGTTGGCACATTAGTGGGTGGGATTGACCCTCAGTCATAATGGCTGTGAGACTTGGCCATGTCTATAAGGTACAAGCTACTGTGCAGGAAATGACCCCATGAAGTGGGATTCACCCCAGCAGTTTCTGATGCCTGCAGAGACCTCTCTTTTGGTTTGCTTCTTGGGGAGCTAATTGGCTAGAGTTCTAGTGTAGTCTGAATCCAGCCACCAAGTTTCTTTGTTCTGGTACCTCTTGGGATGGACTCTGGTACAGATCAATATCATATGCTGTGACCTGCCTGGGGCTGTCTATTAGGAGCTACAATGCAATTCACAGTTGGTAGCTGCCTGTGTTGGGCCTGGATGCTCATGGGAGGAGCTGTGCTGAGAACTACGGCTAGCTTCCACCAGTACCAGGCTTGGGGCTGGTCAGCAAAAGGCCCAAGATACCTGAACACCTGCTGCCACCTGTTGGCTGCCTGTAAGACTCAGTCACTTGAGCCTCGGGCCAAATTGAAGTTGTGTGAGGAAGGGCCTCAGGGAGTTATCAGGTGGGGAGCTAATGGAGTTCATCATGTTAATGCAGAGTCTGGCATGGCTGTGGAAGGGGTGGGGCTCAACACAGGGACAATTGCAACAATCACCTGCTGCTGGGAATAAAGATGCTGCTGCCATTTGTTGACCCCTCCTGATGTCGGCTTTGCATGCTTTCTTTACCCCTGGGTATCTCACCCCTGAAACCCTCCTTGAACCCCCAGTCTCTGACACTGCATATATTTTTGAGATTAAGAAATCTTATCACCAAGTCAACTTTTATTAACTTAATATAAATTAATAGAATAATTTGTGTTACGATGTTTGAAATCCTTTTAGAAAAACAAAGAATCCAATTTAAAAATGGGCAGAGGACCTGAATAGACACCTCTCCAAAGAGGACATACAAATGGCCAAGAGACATGAAAAATGCTCAATGTCACTAATCATCAGAGAGATGTAAATTAAAACAACTGTGAGGTATCGCCTCATACCTGCCAGAATGGCAGCCATCAGTAAATCATCAAACAACAAATGCTGGCGAGGGTGTGGAGAAAAGGGGACTCTAGTACACTGCTGGTGGGAATACAGACTGGTGCAGCCACTATAGAAAACAATATGGTGTTTCCTCAAAAAATTAAAAAGTGAACTGCCATTTGACCCAGTGATCTCACTTCTAGGAATGTATCCTAAGAAACCTGAAACACCAATCAAAAAATATTTATATACCCTTATGTTCATAGCAGCACTATTCACAATTGCTAAGATCTGGAAACAGCTCAAGTGTCCATCAATAGATGAGTGGATAAAAAAGTTGTGATACATATACACAATGGAATACTATGCAGCTATGAGAAAAAAAGAGATCTCTTATCCTTTGAGACAACATAAAAGGACCTAGAGAGTATTGTGTTAAATAAAATAAGCCGATCAGAGAAAGACAAGTATCACATGATCTCACTTATTTGTGGAATATAATGAACCAAATAACCAGACGATCAAAATAGATCCAGAGACATGGAAGTAGGCAACAGACTGACAAACCTCATAGAGAGGTGGGGTGGGAGGGCAGGAAGAGATAAACCAAAGAACTTATATGCATAACCAATGGACACAGACAACAATACTGTGAAGGTTGTGGGGGTGGGGGGACAGGACCAAGGAGGAGTGTGTCAATGGTGGTGGGGGGGGGGGAGAGGGACTTCTGTAACAAAAATTAAAAATAAATAAATAAAAAGTAAGCAAGCAGCCTGGCCAATGTGGCTCAGTGGTTGAGCACCAACTCATGCACCAGGAGGTCATCGGTTCAATTCCTGGTCAGGACACATGCCCAGGTTGTGGGCCAGATCTCCAGTGGGGGCATGTAGGAGGCAGCCAATTGATGTTCTCTCTCATCAATGTCTCTCTCTCTATATATATATATATATCTTCCTTTCTCTCTAAAATCAATAAAAAAAATTTTTTTTTAAGTTTAAAAAAAAAATGTAGGCAAGCAAATTGCCTAAATCTCTAGGGAGAAAAAGATGGTTGAAATTCTTTTACACAATTTTATACTCTTTATTTCTATCATGCCTGAGAAGATCTTTCAGTGATTTTTTGTTACTCAACTACACACATAGATTCATTCCAACCCTAAGCAGCTCATAGAGGTATTTCCACCCCCCCACCCCAAAAGCAAGTCTGTTTTGTTTACCACTATGTCCCCAGCACCTAGAACAGTGCCTGGTGGTACAGAGAGGACAAACCAACAATTTAAGTAAAGAGTATGTCAAATGGTGGCTAGTGCTGTGAAGAAAATAAAGCAGATTGTGGAGCAGTGAAGTATAACATTTTAAAAAGGTGATTAGAGAAATTTTTATTGATAAGTTTATATTTGAATAGAGACTTGAAGGATTTAGTAAAGCAAGGCATGAGGTTGTTGGGAGTAAGTGATTTTCAGGCAAAAGAGTAGCAAGTGCAAAAGCCCTGGGGTGGGAGAATGCTGACTTTCTTTTAAATTTTACACCTCAAATATACACAGATTATTCCTGAATTTAACACAGGAATATGAATACAATAGAGTTGATCTACTACATTATTTCTATATTTCCTGGAGTTAAAGACACTAACCAAGAAACTGGTTTTATTATCTCAACTAAACGGGGGTTACTGTTCTAAGGAACCTGGAGCTGAGGTTACTAGCCCAAAGAATTGGTGTGACTCTCCCAAGAAAGTGTACGTGATTCCTCTGAGAACCAAAGTTGCTAATTAATGAGTTGTAGATGTGCAGGGCAGTTTTGAAAATAACCCTGAGCCATAAGATTTGAGCTCCCTTTTGTGGAGATTGTCCCAGTTAGGACATCTAGTCCACCGCTGCCTAATGGAGTCATCACTCAGCCCATATATTGAATTTAGATTCACATTGCCTAATTCTCAAGTCTGATCTAAATCTGCAGTCCCTGGACTGGAATTGACAAACATGGCTATCACCCTGCTCTCTGCATGTCTGACTATGAACCATAGCTTCTCCATAGTTTTAATGACTCCTTGTTTCACTTTTCTGCCAGGTTTGTGATTCTCAGCGACTTCTTCATGAATCACATCCTACTCGATCTCCATGTAATATTTGATGTTCTTGATGACTTAGGCCCTCTCCAAAACTCTCACCTACTTTGGCTTTTATTAATCTATGATCACTCTTTCCTAGTCTTCTCCTTCCTCTGCTCATCTCTGAAACAGCGATGTTCCCAGAGTCTACTCTGCCTCTTTCCTCTTCCCCTGGCACCGACTCTCACTTAACGCTCATAGCATTCTCCCTACATTTCATTCATCCACAGGAAGAGGTGAGGCAATCTCCATGCCATCCCCACTGTCATCAGCATTGTAGCTTATAAGTAATGTCACCTACTGAGTGTTAAACAGGAAAACCAATAGCACAGTGATCATGTTAACCATATATAGAAGAAAATAAAGGGATGTGTACAGATACAAAACTGATGTTATTTGTGTCTATCCAAATCCAGCCAAGCTGGTTTGGGAAGACCTCCATCTCAGAGAGGCACATCTGGAGTAGGATTTTTAACAAAAAAAGCTGAAATGTGAACACTTGTATTTTGCTTTTCCTAGAGGAACTTGAAAAGACAAATGTGGTCAGTAAGTGGCCTAGAGAAAGAGCAAGACCATGCAGCTTTGCCTATATGTCCAAGGAAGACCAGAGGAGCGGGAACCTGTGTGGTCTAAGAGCTCAGCTCATGGATCACACTCTGTCCTCCCCACTCTGCCCCAAGGTTTGACTGAAGGAAGTAGTCTGTAGCCTGGCCGGTGTGGCTCAGTGGTTGAGCATCGACCCATGCACCAAGAGGTCACTGGTTCAATTCCCAGTCAGGGCACATGGCCAGGTTGTGGGCCCAATCCCCAGTGGGGGGCATGCAGGAGGCGGCCAGTTGATGTTCTTTCTCATCGATGTTTCTCTCTCTCCCTCTCCCTTCCTCTCTCTTTAAAATCAATAAAGAAAAAATATTTTAAAAAGAAAATAATCCCATATTTTGGTATGTGGGTAAGAGAGAAAAAATAGAAAAGGCACTGACATCCTAGCCCCCACCTCAGTCCCTTCCCCGACGCTGGTCCTCAGGAGGAAGCTTCCACAGCTGAAGGCATTTCTCTCTTCAAGCTGATCATGGCCTACCTCAGTCCCGATGTTATTGGCTCTTCTTGGACCGTGGGTCACCAACTTGGAACTCTCTCTCATTTTTAGGAAGAGCAAAATGGAGAGAAAAAGAAAGGGGTTAGGATCTTGAGGCTGTGAACTCAGGACTCAAACCACCTGGGTTCAAATGCCAGCACAGCCATTTACTGGCTATGTGTCTTTAGCAAGTTACCTACCTTCCTGTCCTTTGGTTTTCTCACCTGCAAAATGGACATAAATAGAGCACCTACCTCATAGAGGTTAAGCATTCAATGAGTTAATATATTTTAAGGGTGTAGCAGAGTGCCTGGCTCCAAGGCAAATTCTCACTATCATCCTAATGGGCAGAGAGAGCAGGGGGAAGACCACAAATCGCAGCAGTTCTGAGTTCAGGATGCTCATCTGCCTCTCCCAGCTTTTGCTCATTAGAGCCGAGCTAGCTTTTCACTGATCCCTTCCCTCAAAAGCAATTACACCAGGAGATGGTGCTTATTGCTCTATAGTTGTTCTTGTTTGTTTGTTTGTTTGTTTGCTTGTTTGTTTGTTTGTTTGTTTTTTAAGACCCAAGCAAAAGAGAGGAAGCAAATGACTTCTCTCAACTGCTTTATCTTCCTCAGAGCAAAAAGTTTAATAAAGTAGAACATTCTTCCTCCTGGTTCCTGTTGGGAGTTCAAAGTTACCTTTCGAATTACGATACATCTTGAGCTAAATATTTCTAACTAAATGCTGAACATTGCCATGGTTTTGTGGGGGGGGGTTTGGTTTTGGGTTTTTTTGTTGTTGTTTGCTGGGATTTTGTTGTTTTTTGTTTGTTTGTTTGTTTGTTTTAGGTTTGGGGGGTTGCATTTTAAGGAAGTAAAAACCATTTGTAGAAAAAAATTCTCATATATAAGTAAAAACCGTTTCATTGTTTTGACCCCAACTTCAAGTTTAGCTAAGCAAAAACAGAACTTTAAGGCACAGCGTCAACAGTGCCTGGGAGCATGTCTGTAAATATTCTGGACCAAGAACTTAATAAGAATCACTCATTCATCTCACTTCCTTAGCTCCAATATTATGTTCACCAAGCTGCCTCCTCATTATAATTTGTCTGACAGTAATTTATCTTTAGAAGAAAAATATATTGAGTGGTGAACTCAATGCATTATTTAGGAGAAATTATTAGTTATACTTCTCACTCTAAGTTAATGAATTGACATGATTGTACATCAATGATCAAAACTGCCACCAAAATATTGGAGGTTTCAGCAGATTAGACTTCCCCATCCTCTACAATGCTGTGAGCCCTGAGAGAATGTCTACTTTACCTTCATAACATCTCCATCGGTTCTTAGTTACAACAGCAACTACTCTAGTTACATCTCCTACTATGATCTCTATGTTCATCTATCTGCCCAGTGGACTCTAACTGAATGTCCCACAGGCATTTCAAGCCCAACATTTCTAAGACATAATGCATTGACTTGCCCTGCAAGCCCATTTTTTCTACTGCTCCTAAGGTGTTAGGAGATTACAGAAGGGCTTTAAGAAGAGTAATAACATGACCTGATTTGCACTTCTATAAAATGTCTCCACCTGGTGTGGGGAACAGATTGTTAGGAGGCAGGAGTAGATACAGGGGTGTCAGTTAGGAGGCTGGGTGCAGTCATCTAGGTCAGCAATGACAATGGCCTAGACTGAGGGGACAATCGTGGAGATGGAAAGAAGAGGACAAATGGATTAGTGGACATAAAAGGTGGGATAGATTAAGATATCCAAGATGACTTCTTAGTTTCTGGTGGCTGGTAGGATCATTTACTAAGAAATGTGGAGGAAGAGCAGTAGGTTTGGGGAGGAAGAGTATCATTTTGTGGGGGGCATGTTGGATTTGACACATCTCAAACATCCAGGTGAATTGCTGTGTAGGGAATTGGACTTAGGGTTGGAGCTCAGCTGGGAGAAATGTTCAAAGACACAAATTTAAAAGTCATCAGCATAATGATAGTACTTGTAGTCATGAGCATACTTAGAATCACCAAGGAAATGAGTGGAGAATGAATAGGAGTTGGAGGTGAGGGTGGGAGACAGAACTAGTGTAACAGTGAGACTCCAACACAAGAAGTCAGATTGACTTGTAAGACCTGGCAAAGGAATCTGAGAAGCCCCAGCACCCTGAGACGTGGGAGGAACCCCAGCAGGAGTGGTGTCAGGGGAAGGGCGTGCTCTAGGAGAAGGGCGTGGCTGTCTGTGCGGGCTGCTGCTGACTGCTCAAGGTGAAGTGTCTACAATCTTTCTCTTGGAAAAAATTCCATGATAGAATAATAAAATGCTTTTCTTTTAATGTTCTCTGGATAGCCATCAGTTATATTGTGAAATGTAATGTAAGTCCTAGTTACATATAATAAAGAAACTTTTCTCTTAAAAAAAAAATTCTTTATTGGTTTCAGAGAGAGAAGAAGGGAGAGGGAGAGAGAGATAGAAACATCGATGAGAGAGAACATCAATTGGCTGCCTCCTGCATGCCCCCCACTGGGGATCAGGCCCACAACCTGGGCATGTGCCCTGATTGGGAATCGAACCTGCGACCTCTTAGTGCATGGGTCAATGCTCAACCACTGAGCCTCACCAGCTGGGCAATAAAGAAACTTTTCAAAAATGATTTATGCACCACCATAAAAAGAAATTGGAAAAAACCCTACATAATTCTTTATTGAAAAAGTTCATTATTGTAATGCCAGATATTTGAATGTTTTCAAATATCTTAATGTTCAGTATCAATGTAAACCAAATGTGCACATTTTTTCAGTCATTTTTTTCCTTGAATCATTCTGATATTTAGCATCATATGCAAAGCAGCCTAAAGCTCTCCACAGCTCATTGACCCACATTCCACCTTTTTAACATACAGCCAGCCTTTGCACCTTTATCTTTTTGGTTTATGCACTGTTGATCTCTTAAATCACTTAGAACACTATTTGTCAGCATTCCCAGACTCACAGATAAAATATCACATGTGTTCCCACCATGAAGCCAAATCCAGATAAATTTTGAGTCAGTAGCATAAGCTCTCCAACATCCTCATATCAAGCTTTGCTTGTTTCCTAGGTGACCAAGCTGTGCAGCCAGTTACTATTCCAATGCACAGAGCCAGATTCCCATCCCTCCGATATATCCATCATTTATTTAACTTCATCCCCAAGAGAAAAGTCAGGGTTTATATGGAATTGCACATTTAGACTTGCCCTTCTGTCAAACATTAATAGGATCGTGGAATCATCATGCAGAGGGAGCCCCATGGACTTATGGAATCAGCCCACTTCCCTTCAGCAGGCAAACATTGAACCTAACCCTGAGGAACTAAGGTATCCTGATGTTTAAAAGGCAGTTTCTTTCCCCTCCAGAAGAGAAGATTCTACAGTCTCTAACAAAAAAATTCTCAGTGCTTAGCAACATCTATCCTGTGAGATCCCTGGAGTGACACAGTAGGACATTGCTAGTCAAAAACAGACTGAGATGAAAATGATCTAATTCACCTAGAGATGATTCAGCTATAATACTTTGAATTCTGGAAAATATTATGAAAAAGTGAAAGCACTGAAGCACAGCCAGTTCACAATATAATGTTTTCCACATTAGATTATTCATGCCTGGAAGGGTCCATGGATCACTTGGGTCAATTCTTGAGGGGTTGTGGGAATTAACCACTGTCACTCAGTGTACCCTTTTTTTATGCTTCTTCCAGTAAGTAAATCTCCCAGTGGAGTGAAACTTAATTATTTGAACTATGTCTGCTCTGTTACATGTTCTTTCTTGCCCATGAAGAATGCTTTAATAAAACTGCAAGTCTTTTTTTAAAAGAGTGACATCTTGAAGAATTTTTCTAGTTTCCTCCAAGGGATTAGAAAAGGCATCAGAATGTTCACAGCCCATGTGCTCAATCACCCTTTTAGAAACATTTCAAGAATTCCTTCTGTGTGCTAGGCACAGTGTTAGTGCTAAGCATAGAAACATCTGTTGTAATAGTACCACGTGTCAAGCAATATGTGAGACAGTGAAGACGCAATGCTGAACAGAATCATCTGATCTTCATGATGCTTAAAATGTAGAAGTGAAAAGAAGGAATGATCAAAGAACCACACAAATATAAAATGACCACGTTGTTAAGGTCCTCTGCTGCATAAATGGGGGATACATCTAATCACGGAAGCAATAAAGATTGAGTGTTAATTTAACAACCAAGTAGCCGTCTACCAGGCGACTATGAGCCAGGAAGAATATTCCAGACAGAGAAACTGGCATATGCAAAGGTCTGTGCCTGAACAGAAAGCACAGCTGGTCATTGGAGAAACGAAAGGAGGCTAGTATAATTGGAGCACAGACAATGCATGGAGAAAGGGGGAGACTGTGATGACACATGGTTTGGTTCAATTCTGGTCTCCATCCTAAGAGCAGCAGGAAGTTATTGCTCTTGTTTAGGCTGTAGAGGGGATGACACGGCTAGATCTGCCTTTCAGAAGGAGCACCCTGGCTACAGTACAGTGACTGGATAAGAGGCCGGGACGGGTGTGGAGAGCCATTTGAAAGACAAGTGTAGTAAGCTAGCCTAGAGAGATGAAAAGAATGCACTAAAATGATGACAGTGGGGTAGGAAGACAGAGAAATATTTCCGGGCACATCCAGCAGATATGACAGGGCCCGGTGATGAGCTGATAAATGGGTAAGGGAGAGAGTGTTTTTAAGGATGACATGTAATCTCTGGCTTGATACTCAGACAAATGAGGGTGCCACTCCCTGACACGAGAAACGGGAAAAGAATCATGGCACAGTGGGGGTGGTGATCATGAGTTTAGTTCGTATAATTTTCACTGGAAGTGCCTTTGAGATATCCAAGAAAAGCTGTCGAAGAGACAGTGAGATCAACAGGTCTCAGGCACAGAGAAGATGTCAGAGCTGATTGTCACTGGGAGCCATGTACATCAGTTGAAATCATGGGCCAAGGGAAAAGGTGAAAAGAAGAGAAGACAACTTGGGAACAGACTTTGAGGACTGATTCATGAAGACATAGAGGAAGCTGCATGGGAGACAAAGTACACAGGACCAGAGCTGTGGGAAGAAAACCCCAAGCTTCATACCATGGAGATCGGGGAGAGACTCTTCCAAGAAAAAGGGAGGAGTCAATAGTGTCTACGGAAACTGAAACCTATCTGGATGGAAAGGAAATGGAAGTGATAAATAGGGACAATGCTTTCAGGAAGCTGGCTGTGTGAAGGAGTGGCAGTTGATGAAAGAGGATGTGGTCTTACAAAGACTTTTTTTTCTTTTTCAACATGACAGAGATAAGTGTATTTAAATGTTGATGGGAGAGACCCCAGGAGAGGTAGATAGAGCAGAGAAAAGGGGCAAGCAAAGGGCTAGTTTCTGAGTAGGCTAGAGGAGATAGGAGCCTTATGTAAACTTTGATTTGAAAGTACTCATGGTGAATGTTGACAAGCTCAGATTCTCAGACTATTTATGAAAAACAACAGCCCTGGCCGGTATGCTCAGTGGTTAGAGCGTTGGCCTGCGGTCCAGAGAGACCTGGGTTCAGTTCCCACTAAGGGCATGTACCTCGGTTGCAGTTTGTCCCCGGCCCTGATTGGTCATGCGGGTGGCAGCCACTCGATGTGTCCCTTTCACGTCGATGTTTCTCTCTCTCTCTTCCTCTCTCTCCCTTCCACTCTATCTGAACAAAAAATGGAAAAAAAATGTCCTCGGGTGAGGATAAAAAAAAATTATTTTTAAAAACAACCACCATGCCCAGCCAGTGTGGTTCAGTGGATTGAGCATCGCCCCAGGGACTGAGAGGTCCCTGTTCGATTCTCAGTCAGGACACATGCCCAGGTTGTGGGCTCAATTCCAGGAGGGGGCGTGCAGGAGGCAGCTGATCAATGTTTCTCTCTCATTGATGTTTCTATCTCTTCCTCTCTCTCTAAAAATCAATAAAACATTTAAAAAAGAAAATAACCGTGTTGCCAGGGCAAGCAGCATCGTCACCAGCATCAGGGAACACCAAAGATACTGTCAGTTGTTCCTCTTATTGCTGCCTTGAAGACAGCCTGTCAAGTCTGGACACTGCCTACTGGTGACAGGGCAGAGTGGTTGTCTGAGCCTGAGGCTTCTCCACAACCCCAGCCAGCCCACCTAACGTGCTTCTCAGTCAGTGGCCACCACACTTGTAAACCCACAACACAGAAAAAGGGCTCTCAGACATAGTTCTGGTAAAAAAAAAAAAAAAAAAAAAAAGCCAGCAAACAAGGTGTGTACACCAACAGGTTTTATATTAAAGATCCAGGGACTACAGGGGAGAGGAGGGCGCCCTGAGCCTGATTTTAGGCTTGAGAAAAATTATCACATTGTTTTCAAACTATCAGTTACTTTTTAACTCTTAAATATAGCTGGCAGCAATTTAAGGGCAAAAATTGTGTCCTTTGTATCTGTGCGTCCCCAGGGCCAGTGCTGTCCCTGACAGAGCACCGATGGACAGCATCCGTCAGAGAGAAGTGAGGCTGGGGAGGGCGCCAAGGCAGGAGGCCCGGCCGGTTGTGGGGTCCGCCTGATTCTGGGGGAGATGGAGGAAATGAACGTTCTCGAAGCTGTGCTGTGGGCAGTAGCTCTTGAAGCAGCAGATGTATCCAGAGACCTTTCAGGGTGGCCCAGTTGTGAGATGTGTAGACATAAGTCTTTATGAGGTTAAGTAAAGGTGGGGACACAGAACCACAATAGAAAGGACTGGAATGGGTAGTCATAAATTTGTATCTTGGAGGTTTTTTGTTCTTTTGTTTGTTTGTTAATCCTTATCCAATGATATTTTTCTATTTATCTGCAGGTACAGTGGAAGGAAGAGAGGTGGAGAGAAAGGGAGAGAGAGAGAAAGATCGACCTGAGAGGGACACATCAACTGGTTGCCTCCTGCACGACCCAAACCTCAACGGAGGCACATGCCCTTGGCCGAAATCGAACCCAAGACTCATTGGTCCTCAGGCCAATGCTCTAACCACTGCACAAACCGGCCAGGGCATATCTTGGAGTTTTTAATTGCTGTTGGAGCTGCAAATAAAGGCAGGAATTGAGTGAGGACGAGTGTGAACAGTGCTGAGGCCCTCGCAGGGCCAGGGCGGGAATTAGGACGTCTGTGATATCAACAGCAGAGAGTGGGGTAGAGGGTGGTGGGTGAGCTGGGGGTGTGGAGGAGAAGGAAATGCTAATGGCCTAGACCTCAAAAAAGAAAGGTTTCTGCCCTGGCCAGTTTGGCTCAGCGGTTAGAGCGTCGGCCTGCGGTCCAGAGAGACCCGGGTTTGGTTCCTGCTAAGGGCACGTATCTCGGTTGCAGTTTGTCCCCGACCCTGGTTGGGTCGTGCGGGTGGCAACCACCCGAGGTGTCCCTTTCACATCGATGTTCTCTCTCTTCCTCCCACTCTATCAGAACAAAAAATGGAAAAATGTCCTCAGGTGAGGATTGAAAACAAAAAGAAAGGTTTCTGACCTTCCATCTTTCTGTCTATTTGGTGAACTCTATTCCCTTTTTATGTCTCAACCTTTGTTTTCTCTGTGTTAAATCAATTCCAGTAAATTCCTCCTCTTTCCCCCTCCCCTCCCACCCTACTCAGTATCTATTGTTTCCTCCCTTACATGGGTCCTAATAGCATCTTGTACATGTTTCTAAACTGAATCACCAACACATCGGTCATAAGATTAATGACAGTGTTTGGAGGTTTAGGTTTCCTTGTCTGGATCTTTCACTAGTGACTGTTAGAATTCAAGGGCAGGAGCTCTGTTTATCTGGACTAGATCCAGCCAGATACTCGGGTCAACAACACTTGGAGGACTGAGGAGTGCATGGCATTCATGTGGAGAGGGTCAAGAGCATTTGGACAGTAGATACAGACTTGTGAGAGCATCTGAAAAGAGATACAGATTTGAAAGCCGACTGCAGAGCGAAATGATAATATCCAGCACTTCCCACGCGCCAAACACGATCTCAGTACTCTCTGCGTATTAACGTCTCAGTCCTCACAAAGCCAACAATACCAACGAGGAAACTGACTCTAAAGAGCTGGAGTAGCTTGCCCCAGATCACAAACCTAGCGATAGCAGCAGGGTTTGAACTCAGGCACACTGGCCAGCATAAAAACTGAGTCTTTCCCATGATAAGTCTTTCCTGTCTCCTATGTGAGACTTCTTCAAAGGCAGTGTTATGGGCTAAATTGTGTGCCTCAAGTTCATACATTAAAGCCATAACCCCGAGGACCTCGGAATGTGACTGTATTTGAAGGTCACATTCAGGAGGTAATTATGTTAAAATAAGGCATTTAGCAGTTAGCATGGGCCCTAATCCACTATTATTGGTATCCTTATAAAAAGAGGAAATTTGGACACACAAAGAGACACCAAGGATGTGTGCACACAGAGGAAGGACAGGAGAGAGGCCTCAGGAGCAATCAAACCTGCCAACAGGTCTTGATCTTGGACTTCAGCCTCCAGAAGTGTGAGAAAAGAAGCTTCTATTGTAGAAGTTTAAGCCAGCTGGTCTGTGATGTTTTGCTATGGCAGCCCTAACAAACTAAGACAAGTAGAGCTGTGGAGGACTGGGCACTGAAGGAAAGAGGGAATGAGAGGAGGACCGTGCGTTCGTGATGAGTAATATGGGGATAAGTAGGTGACCCTCAGTTCCCAGAAGGCACGCGTGTCCTCACAGGGGCCTGCAGGGCAGTGTTCTGGGTCTAGGATTTCACTGGACTCTTAAATTTCCACAACACTTTTCCAGAGGTCTTTCTTGTTCTGTCTCATCTTTCTGCCAGCACTGGTGGCTGGAGAGGTAGCCACGGGCACGTGGTCAGATGGGTGGTCTTGGTCTCCAGCTCTCACCCACAAGCAGCAGGCTGAGAGTCCTTGGAAAGGCTCCACGCAGGACCACTCTCTCTGCTCTCCCTTATCGAAGCCAAGTCATTTATATTTTAATGAGATTATTTTCCAACTCAACCGTTTATCTTTAGTTTCATTTTCCCTTTGCCATCTGGTCCCCTTATGCTTGCATGGAAGGCTCATGGCTTTCTTTGTCTAAGTAGATTTGTCAATAGTTTATCATTTTTCTTGTCATGATCATAATATTTATTTTTCACATCAGACAAACTCTTCTGGAGACTTGGAAGAAAGAGGTTGTTTTTTTGTTGCTGTTGTTTTTGTTTGTTTGTTTGTTTTTGTCATGTGTCTCTTTAACCTGAAATGTTTCTTTCTGGGAAACATGTTTTTTTGAAAACAAAGTATTAAATAAAAATAAATGAACAAAATTTTCCAAGCCAATATATCTTTGAGATCTAACTGCCGTTTGACACTTCACCGGCACTTCATCTGGGGAACTGGGTGAGGGCAGGCCCGGCAGCAAAGGGCCCGGGGGGCTCCGTCAGGGGTGTGAAAGGTCTACCTCCCCTCTAACACTCAAAGCCTGGAAAACGCCATGCCTAGGAGATTTTGATTTTTATCTGTTTTTTAATCTATAGGCCTTTAAATTCTTATCTTGGCTGCTTATCTTCTGTTGTTCAAAACCCTTGGCCCCCTCCCAATGACTTTTGGCCTTCTTGATTACCAATCTCTCTCATCATCAAAATGGATGCTCTTTATTTACCATCAGATTATCTTGAGATTTTTTTTCTCCAGTAAAGGACTTTGATGTGCCAGGCTTACTCTAATGGCTGCCAGGGACCTGGTGGGGCTTGCGGAACCCCTTGGGGAAGGTTAGGCCTGGTGGGAAGGCCAGTCCTGCCCATGGGGCTAGACTATGATAAACTGACCTCAAAACCTCCATTTAGGCCCTGACTGGTGTAGCTCGGTTGGTTGGAACATCTTCCCACACACTAAAAGGTGGCCAGTTTGATTCCCTGGCAGGGCACATACCTAAATTGCAGGTTTGAGTCCCAGCAGGGGCACATGTGGGAAGTAACTGATTGATGTTTCTTATTCATGTCAATGTTTCTCTCTCTCTCACCCTCTCTCTCTCTCTTTCTCCCTCCAACCCTTTCTCTAAAAAATAGAAGAAGAAAGGTCCCTTTGGCCAACCACAGCCTCTGACCTCTTCCCCAGTGTGTCCCTGCTACCCAGCCACTGCCTGGCACACTGTGTGCTCAATAAATGGATGAATGTCCTCATATTCCTAATACCAACACATGCAATAACATCAACAAAGACTGAAAAACGTATAATGGTGAAATAAAACATGAGAGTGTTGTTAAAATCTGCCTGAGAAGAAGTGATTAAAAAGTCAGTGACATCTTATGTTCATATGCTCCACTGTTTCTAGAGAGCTTCGAGTCTGAGATTCACATCAACAACTCCGTTTTATAGAAGACGGGAGCCTCAAGGGTTTTGTGGAGGATTAAAGATGCTGTGTCTGTAAAGCCCCTACAACAATCCTTAACATGCTGTAAGAGCTTTTAAAACAGTTCATGGTCTACCCTTTTCCTCTAGTGACATGACAAATTCAGGTCCAGAAGTCAGGTTTCCTGTTACCTGGCGTAGTGCATTTCCCACCATACTGCAGTGTTCTCTCACACTGTTCCAGACCCTGATGGGATCATCTTTAAGACACCAGGCAGGGCACCCTAAACAGACCAGTGACATTCCCCTGCTCCCATCCTACAGGGTGAGATGCACCCTCCATGATTAAAGTGATTGATACTAAATAGTGGGAAGTAGAACCTGGAAACCATGCAAGGTTATGGACAGGATACCCTATGGTGATCACTACAGGATCCCTGTGCTAATTCCCTGCTCATAGCCCTAATTCTCAAAAAAATACAAATAAAGTGAGGCTCCTAAGACCTAAAGCCTGACGTGGGAGCCCACACTGATCCACAGTACATCTGCTCAGAGGGACAGTGATCCCCCTTCCAACTTCTTCCCGCTGATAAATGCATTGCTGAGTTGCCATGAGATGCTGTGCCAATGATAAATAACGCTGGGGTTCCTGGGGTCCAGGGGAGCATCATTCTGAGATGTGGCCAGGTTTTTGTCTGGTCTGACCTTTCTCTGGATATTTAAAAAAGACTGAAATAATTTAAGTAGCATCTCTGACCTTTTTCTTAACGCCATCTTGCTGAGGGAATGACTGGCCCATCCATTAGCCCTCCAGGTAGATGATACAAACACCATGGCATTTACGGGCTACCTGGCCTCTCCACTCCCTCGCTGGGCGGCCTGGGGCAGGCAGTTGAACTCACTAAGGTTTAGTTTCCTTTACTGTAAAGTGGAAAAATAAACCTTTCTTTCTTTGACAAGGATTAAATTAGGTGACAAATATGAATTGCCCCTATACAGAATACACAGAGGTAGGTTCTTTTGCGGTAGGATAACAAGATGGTGGAATGTTCATTATACTTACCTATTTTTCCACTTTTGTCAATCCCTTTCATCTGGCTTCATTGACACTGTATTTGTCCTTCTATTACACAAATAGGCTATATAAGTATTTATTGACTTCCTGGAGATATCACATTTATGCAGAAATGTCTCACTATCATCTTCGCCATTTTGTGTTCTTCTGGTCACCTGGCTGTCCTTCACTCCACCTCCCATCAAATGCTAAGTGCCCTCCACCCCTTGCCAGTCTCCACTGGGAACACTCTCCTCACAGCCCACCCTCACTCTGCGGCTGCTTCCCTTCCATTCATATTCACAAGAGAAGAATAGAAATACAAGCTCATAATTAAGAAAAAAAGTAAATAGGCCAACCCCCAAAAAAACCAAGTCCCTGCTTTCATGGAGCTGGCATTTTTGAGCTAGAGTTGGGGATATAAGAGCAGGTAATTAAATCATTCATTTACCTGGAGCTGCTAGAATTACAAGAAAGAGTAGAGAGGGGTAAGAAGATTCTGTGATGCAGGATGTGTTGGGAAGGGCTCCCTGGTGAGAGAACATTTAAACAGAGTCCTGAAAGATATATAGCAGGAGTTTTGCAGAAAATCTGAAAGAAAATATTCCAAGGAGAAGGAACAACAAGTACAAAGTCCCTGATGCAGAAAAGGGCTAAAATATCCCTTCCTGAGAGAGATTTTTCTGACACTCAAATTTAAATTATGTTCTCTTGAAGTAAAACTGTCATTATTTGTAGATGACATGATATTGTACATAAAAAACCCTAAAGATTCCATCAAAAATCTACTAGATTTAATAAACAAATTTGGCAAAGTAGCAGGATACAAAATTAACATCAAGAAAATGACGACATTCTTATACACCAATAATGAACTCACAGAAAGAGAAACTTAAAAAACAATCCCATTTACCATTGCCGCAAAAAATTAAGATTTCTAAGAATAAACAACCAAAGAAGTAAAGGACCTATTTGCAGAAAACTATAGGACATTGACAAAAGAAATAGAGGAAGAAATAAAAAAGTGGAAGCATATACCTTGTTCATGGATTAGAAGAATTAACATCATTAAAGTGTCCATATTACCCAAAATAATCTATAGGTTCAAGGCAATTTCCATCAAAATACCAACGACGTATTTCACAGAACTAGAACTAACACTCCAAAAGTTTATATGAAACCAGAAAAGACCCAAAATAGCCACAGCAATCTTGAAAAAGAAGAACAAAGTAGGAGGGATCACAATACTGGATATCAGGTTATACTACAAAGCTACTGTAATCAAACCAGCCTGGTACTGGCACAAGAACAGGCATATAGATCAATGGAACAAAACAGAGAACCCAGAAATGGACCCAAGACATTATGCTCAACTAATATTTGACAAAGGTGGCAAGAGCATACAGTGGAGTAAAGACAGCCTCTTTAATAAATGGTGTTGGGAAAATTGGACAGCTACATGCAAAAAAATGAAACTAGACCACCAACTTACACCATACACAAGAATATACTCAAAATAGATAAAAGACTTAATGTAATTTATGAATCCATAAAAATCCTAGAAGAAAATGTAGACAACAAAATTTCAGACATCCTGCACAGCAGAATTTTCACTGATACGATTCCTAAGGCAAGAGAAACAAAGGAAAAAATTAATACATGGGACTACATCAAACTAAAAAGCTTCTGCACAGCAAAATAAACAAGCATCAAAATGAAAAAGGAACCCACTGTATGGGAGAGCATAATTCCCAACGATACATCAGATAAGGGGTTAATTTCCAAAATATGTAGAGTACTCATACAACTCAACAAAAGGAAGATGAAGAACTCCATTAAAAAATGGGCAGAGGACCTAAATAGACACCTCTCCAAACAGGATATACAAGTGGCCAAGAGACATATAGATACAAATTAAAACAACTGTGAGGTATCACCTCACACCTGCCAGAATGGCTGCCATTGACAAATCATCAAACAACAAGTGCAGGGGAGGGTGTAGAGCAAAGGGGACTCTAGTACACTGCTGGTGGGAACGCAGACTGGTGTAGCCACTGTGGAAAACAATATGGTGTTTCCTAAAAAAAATTAAAAAGTGAACTGCCATTTGATCCATTGATCCCTCTTCTAGGAATGTATCCCAATCAGAAAGAATATATGTACCTGTATGTTCATAGCAGCACTATTTACAATTGCTAAGATCTGAAAACAGCCCAAGTGTCCATCAATAGATGGGTGGATAAAAAAAAAAAAAAAGCTGTGGTACATTTACACAATGAAACACTGCAGCTGTACGAAAGATAGATCTCTTTTTCCTTTGAGACAACATGGAGGAACCTCAAGAGTATTATGCTAAGCTAAATAAACCAATCAGAGAACGACAAATATCACACGATGTCACTTATTTGTGGAATGTAATGAAAATAGACCCAGAGACATAAAAAGGAGTAGGGTTCAGACTGACAAACCTCAGAAGAGGAGGGTGGGGTAGAGGGATGAGACAAACTAAAGAATTTATATACCCATATGTAACCAATGGACATAGACAACAATGCTGGGGAGGCGGGAAGGAAGAGGGTTGGGGGGGGTGACATATGTAACAAAAATAAATTAATAAAAATTGCAAATAAAAAGAAAACAAAAAAATTATGTTCTCTTTTCTCAGGGCACACTATTATTTCCCTTCATAGATTTATCTCCATTTATGTCTTACATGTGTTAACATATATATAATTTACTCACTTAGTCTCCCTTTCTGGATTATAAATTCCCTGAGGGCAGGCATCATATCTGCTGCTGTTTTCTCTCATTTGTATATTCAGAATTCACCTTCCTGTCTGGTTAAATAGTCATTGAATGAATTGATAAATTTAAAATGGTCATTAATGGCGTTGTGTAGTAGATCACTCATCAAGTTTCTTTTGTTCATATGAGAATTTTCTTTTAGAAATCAGTACATGGGGTGGGAGGAAATCCCCGTCGAAGAACTGGCATGCTTTGAGCACAGTTAATGAGCACAAATTTTTTTTTTTTTTTTTTATCCTCACCCGAGGATATTTTTCCATTTTTTGTACAGATAGAGTGGGAGGGAGAGAGAGAGAGAGAGAGAGAAACATCGACGTGAAGGGACACATCGAGTGGCTGCCACCCGCACGACCAACCAGGGCCGGGGACAAACTGCAACCGAAGTACTTGCCCTTAGCGGGAACCGAACCCGGATCTCTCCGGACCGCAGGCCGACGCTCTAACCGCTGAGCCAAACTGGCCAGGGCTAATGAGCACAAATTGAGTGGAATATATCCACTTCTGTTTTGTGTAAAAGGAATTTTATGGTCAGTAAGAAAAATTCAGTTAAGATTTGGGGTTGGCATATTTACCTGTTTTTTCCTTCACGATGAGGTTGAATTTCTATTATTTTGTTCATTGGTTTCTCGTTTGTATAATTTAATTAAGAGTAGGTAGGACTGGATAGCCAGAGACGGGTAAGTGGGAAGGAAGAAATAAAGGGAAGGAAGAGGGACAAATGAAAGAAAATACATTCCTCCTCAGCGGATCACTTGTCACCCAGTGTGACACTGTTTTGGGAGTTGAGATTCCGATGTAATGATAGCTGCCTCTGCCTAGTGCGTGGCATGTATCAGGACAGATGCTAAGTATTTGACATAATGCATTCATTAAATTCACAACAGGCTATAGGTACATATCAATAGCCTCATCTACAGATAAGCAAATTAAGTCTCAAAGAGGTTAAATAACTTGCCTTGCAACAGAAGAAAGTACGAATGAGTGCCTTCTGATTCTGACAGGGGTGGCAGAATTAAATCCAAAGTGTTCTGATCCTCCCTCCCCACAAGCTTCCATCAGGCCTCACCTAAGAGCACCTCCAGTAGTGATCACTAACTCACCCTGAGGCCTTGAAGTGGTACTTTGCAAACATCCATTATCCCCTTACTGCAACAATTCCTGACTGAAGGTACATCTTAGGACTTAAAATTTATTTTTAGACATTTTGGTTTTTTTTTAATAGCAAAAGAATTCATGACATGGATTGTAAACTAGCAAGTTGGATGGTGGGAGGCCACTCAGACCTGTGCTAAGAAACCTGATAATGAATTCAGTGTTGGCAATTCTGAGGAAACTAGAAGAATACACCTAGATGTTCAAACTAGTCCCAAGAGTGAAACAGATTCTCCTTGCTTTCACAGTGCGGTCCCGTATTTCTCCATGCAGCTCTCAGCGCAGGGCTAGGGAACCTAGGGACAATCGCTGGAGCTCCGATTCACAGACTGTGGACCCAGGGGAGAGGGCGGTGCCATGCGCACACACACACTTACACAAAGCACAGACGGGCACCGGAGCAATCGCATTCAATACATACACAGAAGTGTGCACCTACAAATACATATTTCATCCACCCACCCACATCACACCACAAGCACAGGCACACGCGACCTCATACACCTCTCCAGCTCATGCACACACATCACACACTGGCGCGGCACACGCGAGCTCACACATGCTCGCGCACATGTACACATCTGCGCGCGCACATGCTTACACCCCGTGTACACACTCTCTTGCGCACGCACACACCCTCTTGTGCAGGCACTCACTGCGCGCACACGCTCACACCCTGTGCACACACCCTGTTGCGCACGCACATACCTTCGCGCGCACACGCTCACAAGCCGAGCGGCGAGGGGCGGGGCGGGGTGGGCCGGGAGCGGCCGCGGGTGTCCGGCCCCTAGTGGCCAGGAGAGGGCGCGGCGCAGGGAACCGCGGGCGGCGCTGGAGTTGCCCCAGCCGGGACCGGGAGACGCTGGCAGGGAACCCCACCAGCTCGGGCTGCGCTGGGCTGGGCGGCCCGGAGGGAGCGCACCCCAGATCACGCCAGTACCCGCAAGTGGAGCGCGGCGGGGAGCGCGCCATGGACCCCAAGGCGGGCGGCGGCGAGGAGGATGACTGTGTGGACTCGGGCGCCGAGACCGGAGGGTGAGCCGAGCCGGGCCGGGCGGTGGGTTGGGGGCGCTCTCCGAGTTGCGAGGCGACTCCTCTCTGGCCTGGGACCTTCCTGGACCCCACGGCAGAGCCGGGGCCGCTGTGGCCGGGGCTGCCAGTCCCGCCGGGCCCCCCGGGAAGCCGGAGGGGCTGTGGCGAGCCCTGCGGGCAGAGTCGCGTGGTCCATGGCTGCCCGCGACGGGACCGGCCCACGCCAGGGGTGGGGAGGAAAGCGAAAAGACTCGGAGTTCAGAGTACTCGCCACTGCCCCCCATAGCAGCCCCTCCTGCCCTCCGCTCTCACTAAGATGATGTGGAGTGCCAGGCAAATGTAGTGTCCTCCGAGATCATCGTTAGAGAGACAGGAGATGCTCTTGCACCTGTTTCGACCTTCCGTGAGGACTTTCTTCCTGTGGCCCCGGAGCCCCCTGGAGTCCGAAATGGGGCTCCGGGAGGAGGAAAAGAGGGTAGGACACCTGGCACATAAAAGTCTTTCAGAAGTCGTCTAAGAGGATGGCATTTTTAACTCTGTGACTTTACTGTGCTTGATGAGACATTCTCCCCTCCCCCCAACTCCTCAGCTGCCCCCCGCTGACCTTCCTCACCTCTGTGTATACATGTCCCACCTGAAACCGTTTGCCTTGGGTACAGGTGAGATGAAGATGGTGGGATGATGACATATTTAATGTCCTCTTCACTTCACCAGACTCAGTTACCCTAAACCTTTGGAGACTAATTAGCTCTCTCTCAACACAACCGGTTTCCTGAATGTCTTAAGGAGGTGAAAGTCCCTGTAAAGGTTTCCACCCAGCCCCTATCTCCTGAGGATTTCCCTGAACAGAGTCAGCGCCAGTCCTGTGTCCAGGATGTGGGTACTGACCTAAGAGGAAAGGGCGTATTTTCCTATTTGCAGTAACCCTGGGGCAGGGTTGCAGCTGCCCAGACAGTAAGCCTTGATCCTGGAAGGTTCGGGAGGTTTAGACTAATCTCAGGGTTTGGCAACCGGGTGAGGGTGGAAAGAGAGTCCAAGCCCAGATGGACCCAGGGTTCTGACCTGACCCCAACAAGGGCTCCCTACTCAGACCCTCCTTCTTTGCAGCCTCCACTGACATTTCTTACCCAAATCTGGGACATTATACCCTAAAGTATGTACCCTGCAATGGCTTTTCCCTGTTATCCAAACTTATGATCTTCTGTGGTTCACTGCAGATCCCAATGACACTCCAGTGTAGTTACCTGAGTCCAAATGCTGACTTCCGTTGCTTTTCCCCACACTTTGTATATGTGGTATTTATCAACTTTAATTAAAGATCGTTGGCTTTTTTTCCCCTTCCTGCCTCTAGTTAGATGGACCATGAGAAGAAAAAAGGCAAGCAAAAAACCAGCTCATTTTCAGCTCGGTTTAATAAAGCACTGACTAATCCATTTGTTTTCAATTTGCAAAGCTCACCTAAAACAAATATTTTTTCCAAAGGCTCTCTCTTCTAGAAGTGGGTGGAGAGCATCATCCACCCACTTGACATCACCCCGGGATCCCAAGGAACAGCATCACTGCTGCCAGGGCTCCTAGAAGGGGCTTGCTGAGCACACCGCTACCAGAGCTTCTGTTCTCTGCCTGTCACGAAAGTGCAGCCGTAACAGAACAGAATTGTTTAAAGATTCCTCATGGCCTCAGTAGCAGCCTTAAATGAAAGATACAAGTGAAAAGGCCTGTATTTAAATAAAATAGTTTTGTGTATGCTTATTAGTCTAGTATCTGCCACATATTCACATATACTTTGATACAGTTTAGTCATCAAAAAGCTGTTCATAGTTTCCCTGCTTTTCCAGAGCTTGCCCCCTCTTATCCTATCTAGCTTTCATATAGCTGCCTGTCGCGATTGTGTATCAGAAGTGGAGAAGCACTCAATATGTCTGCTCTAATTATTTTTAAAGCACGAATCTGATCACATCTCTCCCACATTCAAACTTTTAGTGGCTCTGTCATCTATAAAAGGCAAAGAGCTCAGCGTGCCCTATTAGCCCCAATGTTATGGTGTTCCTCTCTCTCTGACTGTTTCTTGGCAGGTCTACCCGTGTACCCTGCAGCTAGCCACTTCACAGGGTGTTTCCGATTCCTTGCCTTTGTCTAGCTGCCCTCTTAGCCAGATGTGCCTTTCTCCACCTGGCATGCCTGTTCACCAGGTGAAACTACTCCTCTTTTAAGACTCAGCTCAGTGATACATTCACTAATGCAGGAATCCTTAATTTGGGGTCCATGAATTGCTTCAAGTTGTATGCAAAATGACATCAATGAATTTTTATGAGAAGAGACTGATTTTTCATCAGATCCTCAAAGTAGCCTGTGATCCCCTCGAAAGCAAGTTTGGGTAGGGTGGGAGAAGTTTCATTTTCAACATATTGCTTTTGAGGTCTTGGGAGATGTCCAAGTAGAGACGATGAGCCAGTATGTGAGCCTATCTGTCTAGAGCTGAGAGAGGAGGTCTGCATGATGACATTGCATTAGGGAACTGTCAGCCTAAAAATGGCAATTAGAGCCGTGGGAGTAGACTAAATCAGCTGGAGGCAAGAGCAAACACTTACCCACCATTTACCATGAGCCAGGTACTGTTCTGAGATCTCATCTATTTCATTAACTCATTTCATCCATCAACAATTTTGTGAAGCAGGTACTATTTAATGCCAGCCTTGAGAAACTACAAGATTGATGTGTCAGGTAAAGGGGGATGATACAATAAAGAAAATATATGCATGGAATTTTGAAAAGGGAAGAATGTGGTATCCTAGAAGCCAAGGGGAAAAGGGAAACAGAGATCAACTGTGCTACTGAGAAACCAAGATGAGGAATGTGAAGTGGAGATGATGAAGGGAAGGTAAAGGAATATGTGACGGAGGAGTGGTGGAGGTGGAAGCCAGAGGGGGAGTGGAAGGTGAAGAGGAGAACATAGCTGGAGCCTTTTGTCTGGGAAAGATGAGGAGATGCCGTAGCTGGAGGGGAGAATGGAGTGAGGGAGGGATTTCCTAAACATAGACGATAATTGGGGAATAAATACACAAAGAAAGGATTCTGTAAAAGGGAAAGGATAAAGATGTCCTGATGGTCTGTAATGTCAGCTGTATGAAAAGGTGGAGGCAGGTGGACTGCAGACCATCTGTGTGGATGCACTGGCTTTGGACAGGAGGAGGGACTTTCCCCCTCTCACAGCCAGCAGGACAGAAGGCAATGTGGGTTTCCATTTGGTGAAAATGCAGCCCTCCTCTCCCAGGAGGGAGGAGATTTGAAATAGTTGTTTGGGCAATGTTGAGTGAGAACACAGTTGAGAATAGTGGTTGCACATTTATGGTGGTTCCTGTTTACCTTGCTATTTATTTTCCTGCAGCAGTGCTCAGGCGTCGAGGGGTAGGCAGAGAGAAATGGTGGGTAGTGGGATCACCCAGGCTTGGGAAAGAGTGACTATTTCTAGTGTAAAACAAAATTAATTTTAGACTGTTAATGAAGAATAAAAAGCATTTATTTGAGTAAAAGGGGCCACAGCCCAGGAAACACAGACTCAGGTAGCAACTTAAATTGTGCTCCTCCAAGACAAAGGGGAGTGTGCCTTTTATAGTGGGAGGTCCTGCCCATTCCCAATGAGGTCTATTTTTTATAAACGAGGTATCCACATTTATACACTTCTGATTGGTCCAATTTGGCAGTCCTGATTTATAGACATTATGCATCCTGATTGATCATTATAGAGAAGTTCTGACTAGACAGGGCAGGTGGTATTACATTGGTCATAAAGGAAACCAGGAACTCCCTTATAATAGTTGACTCAGACAGCATAACTGAACAGGGTAGTCCAGTAAGGTGAGAGTTCAGTCCCAGGTTCTTCCCCATGTACAGAATATGTGGGGAGCTCCTGACAGCAAATGGCTGCTAATGTTACCAGACTGAAGAGGTCCATTTGCCTGCATGCATCAAAGCCCAATAAAACACGAACAGGAGTTTATAGCAAAGAAAATAAGGGTTTATGTTCAGGAAGTGGCCCATGCTTGGAGACAGGTTAGCTAATACTCAAAAACCTGGCTCCCCGATGGCTTCCAGAGGTTGGGTTATATAGGGGAAAAATCATTAATCATGGTGACTAAGGGAGTGAGGGTCATGGTCAGGGTCCTAGTCTCTATTGATTAGTCAGTGCTAAGGTAGGAAGTAGTTGATCAGTTTATCTGTTCCTGATGTCAGCCATGGTGTCTCTTTGTCTGGTTTCACCACTTTCTGGGCCTAGAGCTGAAATGCAACTGAGGCCTAGACCTTATCTCTAGTTTGACTGAAACTGTCTCTGGGATCAACAGACCCAAGGCTTTGTTCCTAGGATTATTTGATGCTGATTATAACCTCATTGTCCTGAGGGCTTAATGATCAAGGGAGTGGTCCTTCATGGGAGAAGGAGGCAGGTGAGTCAGGGTGCTAGATAAGGCCAGTTTGAATCAAAAGGAAAGAAAGGAGGAAAGGTCATATCGAAGAAGTAAAGCTTCTATGCGGTTACACTAGGCTCTTATCATTTATAAAATGTGGGCCCTCGGTTGACCGGGGGTAGTCCATCTCAGCAGATAAATTCCTTCTCAGGGTTCACATGAAATGAAATCTTCCTTTTTGGAGTCCACACTAGGCTGGTGTAAACAAAATATAGGAGCAAGGGATTTGGGGGCATTGCCCGTGGTGATTATACATCCTTTCAGCATTATGGTTGAAGAGAGGGTTCCAAGAACCTTTGTGGGTCCCACTGCCAGTGGGCAGACTGTGCTGATCACTTTGAAAGTTGCAATCTAAAGAGCCAGCCTACCAGAGTTCAAATTCTGGCTTCTCCACTTAGGAATTGTGGAAACTTGAGCAAGTTACTTAACCTTTCTTTTCTAAAAAAAAAATGGGGGTGACAATAATAGCACCCACCTCCATAATGTCACCAGACCAGCTCTGTGCTGGGGCAGCCCTGCTCTGGCATGGTCTGGGGTCTCGGGGTTTTTGACTTGTGCAGGAAAGATTTCAAGAACAAGTCAGAGTAAGAACAAATACAAGATTTTTTCAGGCAGAGAAAAAGAAAGAGGCCAGTGCACAGGCACTGCTGGGAGTGAAGGGGACACGTGTGTCGGGCGGGTGTGGGCCACCGGGGAATGAGTTGCGTAACTGGTCAGTTAGTTCTTGGGATTTTACGTGTTTCCAGTTTTTTAATATTATGGTGCCAAATTCTGTCTATGCCTTTTGGTTGGGAGAGGGTCCAGCACTCTCATGGCATTTGTGTCCCTCAGGACTCCTTTCCACTTGTGGTGCCAGTTTTCATTATAATGATGGTATAATGAGCTTTAGGGTGGGTCTCTGGTCCATTTGTCCTCTGTCTTGGAATGATCTGGTTTTAGTCACTCCTTGTTATTGTTTACTTCTATGACCACCAACCACCTCGGGGGTTTTCTGCCATAAACTACTTCCCTCTGACCATGAGTGGAGGTGGGGACTCAGTGAGAGGCCCCAGCTGCTTATCAGCATGAGGATTACATTAGTCTATACTAGTTAGCCTGTAGAATAGTGCCTGGCATAAGTGAACCTTCAGTACATTATTATTTCTCATTGTACTATTAATATTATGAAAAACACTATAAATGATAAACTTAGAGTTTTATATAATAAAAATGTGTATTTCCAAATGCATTCAAGACCATGTGTTCTTTTTACTCATCACAGTAGATGCTCTGTTACTTTTCAATACCTTAAGCAATTTGATCATTATTCAGAACATTTGAAACTACCGGGCATACCTCAGCATTACAATTACTATTATCTTACAGATGAGGAAATGGAGGTTTGGGGGATACATGACTCATTAGTGGTGAAGGGGAGCAGAGCTTGCCATTCCAAAGTATGCCTCGGGAATGCTGATTATTTTAGGCTGGTTGATTTTAAGAAACAGCAGACATGGGAGAAACTTCACCAAGTAGAAGTTACCCTTTGTGAAAGGACATTGCCATTTGTAAGGGTGTCTTCCTCACTATGCTAGGTCTGCCTGCACTGTCAGTGGAGAAGGCCTGGATTAAATCGGCATGACAGTCTTACCCTTGGTTGCTGTGCTTTTCCTGGTCACCTTCTGTAATTCACTCTCCAGCCCCAACATCTTTTGTCTTTACTGAAAGTGGTATTTAAGATGGTGGCTTCTGCCATTTTGGTGAATTACTCAGTTTTCCTAGGTCTCTCCCATGTGTACAAGAGATAATACATGTTATTACACTTTAATTTGTTTCTCTCCTGCTAATCTGTCTCATGTCAACTTGATTATTTGACCAGCCAGAAGAACCTAGAAGGGGAGAGGAAATAGTTTCCTCCTCCACAGTTGCCTAAATTGAAGCCTGGGTCTCTATTGCCCACCTAGTAAAGTTGCCTCTCAAGAAGCCATTTGATCTGGAACTAATTCTTGGTTTTCGCTCAGACATTTTCTGTTGCTTGAAATGCTACCTTTGCTGTCTGACCCACCTAACAACACAGGCCAAAACTAACAGCAAGCTATAATTTGTGGTAATAGATGTCGTTTTGAAACTCCCATTTTCCACTTAAAACCAAACCTTGTGCTTCTGTGTACTTTTTGTTGGAAAAAAACTGCAGGTCAGCTACTGATGCTGGTAAACTATCCCTTAATAGAGGGAGAGGCAATGTTGTAAATCCAAATAAAAGACATAGAATAAAACAATGTTATAATGGTCGTTTCATTATTGATGTCTCCCAGATTTGGCCTGTAAGCCACTCTTTCACATATGACTATACTTAGTGGATTATTTTCATTCAGAAGTTTGATCTGGTGTTAATGCACATCTACTGCAGAGTCAGCTGTCCCTGAGCTTCTGAAAATATAGGGTCTGTTGACAAAAAAATCCAAGAAAAGGCTTGTAAGAGCTTATTTGAGCCAACTGATGACAATTGCCAGGAAACAAACTTTCAAGTGATCAAAAAGAAAAAAAAAACGCTCAGGAGAATGGCAGTTTTGCAGCTTATTTCATACATTAGAATCAAAGGAGGGTTACGTGAAATCCACTGGTGGTAGATTAAAGGGGCTGGAGAAAGCAAAGTGAGGAGATCTCTGGGATTGGATAAAAAGCAAAATGGAGAGTCACGTACTTCTTTTACATTGGTGGGTACAGGATAGTTAACATTTACAGCACATAGAGTTGGTACGTGGGTAACAAGATAAGAGTATGGCCTTGTGCTGGAGGTTGTGCCTTCCAGAGGTCTAGAAAAGAAAATTACTCTGACATTTTAAAGGTATGTTATTTTAGTCCTGGCCAGTTTGGCTCAGGGGTTAGAGCGTCGGCCTGCGGACCAGAGAGGCCTGAGTTCAGTTCCCAATGGGCACGTACCTTGGTTGCAGTTTGCCCCCAGCCTCGGTTGGGGTTGTGTGGATGGCAGCCACTTGATGTGTCTCTCTCACATCAATGTTTCTCTCTCACATCAATGTTTCTCTCTCTCTCTTCCTCCTTCTCTCCCTCCCAGTCTATCTGAAGATAAATGCAAAAATGTCCTAAGGTGAGAATTAAAAAAATAAAAATAAAGGTATGTTATCTTAGATGCACAAAGACCATAGACAATTTCAAAGGTAAAAATTGACTTTTTTCAAGGAAGCTACAGTCCTAGGACATGACTATCCACCAAGATCCCCTTTTTGTTAGGAATTTTTTATGTTCAATCTGTTACTATTGTAAATAGCTAGTTAATATTAATAATAGGGAAGGAGCAAAGGGGAAGCCAGACTTTATAAGCATGGCTACCTGGGCAGCTACACCAGGAAGCTGCAATTTCACACTCCCCAGGGAACCACCGGCCCGGTCCCTGCACATCACTGAGGGAAGGGGAAGATGGACGCTTGCGCAGTAAAGTTGGAATGATGTAGGGAACATACTTTCCTGTCAGTCTAGCCTGCAGAGCCATGGATTGGCTAAATGGGGTGGAGCCACTGCAAGTGCATGAAATATTAGAAGATTAAAATCTCAAGACAAAATAATTCTCTCTCTCATTCCTCTTACTTCACTCTTGCTTTCTTGCACTTGCCCGTGTGGCCCTAGAAGCCACATGGCCCACAACCATGTGGACCCCACATGCAATGGACTGTAGCTGGGAATACAGACTAAGCAAGCCTGATGCTGGACAGGATTGTGAAAATATGGAGTGGAAACCCTGCACAATGGCTTTAATCGTAGCTCTGCTGAAAATACAGTTGGACTTTTTCCTTGGCAGGACCAAGGGAGATAGGACCTGGGAAACTTGAGGGTTTAATTTCACACAAATAAATTTCACCCATTTTACTGTGCAAGTCTCAGAAAATTCCTTTCCTCGTGGCATTGCGAGAAGCCCACTTTCACCAGCAACAGGTAGGGACATGCAAAGCACCCCACCAATAATAAGCCCACCCTGTGTGGTTACTAAAAGGTCTGAGCCAGTGGGAGATCACATCCACAACACAAGACCAATGTAGAGCAAAACAGCTTTATTACAAGTGCCTAGGTGCAGGCGGGCTGTGCCAAAGAAAAGGGGAGTCAGCCCCGCATAACAGTTGGGGTGTAGGTTATACACTCTGCTTCTAGCTTCCAGCAGTTCCTGTTGATGTACTCTGCCTGGCCTGTTGTCCACTTTGCAGTTGGACTGGTCTGATATCTCATCCTGCATCCGCCAGGTGATTCATTGTCTTTCAGATAATCCGATAATCCATGCTCAACAGAGGCTGAGCAAAGGTCATGAAAACAATGCATTTTTCACAGTTTCCACCTTTTGCAAGCTTTTACCTTTACTCTTTAAAACATTACTAACCCTTTCATTTCCGTCTTATAATGATGATAAAAAGGAAGAAGTGGAGAAGTTTCTCTTTGTTTACTTCCTGCAGGTGTGGGTCATTGTGGACCCCTAAAAAGAACTTGTTAGATAACTTCCTGGGGAATGGGGCGATAGGGTCCTCTTACCTGTGCTAGAACAAATTGTCCATATGTCTGATTAACTAAACTTTGCAGTCGATTTTATTCAAACCTAGCAATCAGGCACAAGAGGCAGGGTCCGAAAAGCAATAATAAGAAGGCTAATACTAGGGGCCCTATGAAGGGGAGTAGCCAGGTTAGTTTATGCAAGGCTGCTTCTACACTTGTCCAGATAGATTGGACTGGGTGATCCTGACTGAATTCTTTTAGCCACTGGGCATTATCTAGAATTAGTTGTGTCCTCCCCTCGACCTGGCCAGTTGAGTTAACATAGAAGCAACAAGATGTATTTGCTATCATGCATAGACCTCCTTCTTTGACCAGTAAATAGTCTAGTGCAATGCAGTTATCTATTACCATGCAGGCAAGAGAGTCGAGGGATTTTGAAAGAAGTTTGAAATTTTCACCTGTATCTCTACCTACATTTGCCATGGTGGCAGTTACGTTTTTTGCTGTTATGGCGTTGTAAGTAATTCCTCCCACAAGGCCCAAAGTGGTAATTGCAGCTATCACTTCTGCTATGAGGAGTCCAACTCCCCTTTTTTGCCCTATGATGGATTCCAGGCTCAGGGCTTGATGAGGTTGAATTAGGGATGAAGGAATGGATTAAGGTATTGGCTGGGGTGACATATCCTACTGCCCATGAGCCACCCTGTTTTTCTGGGTTTAGGCATTGAAAAGCAATTCCTCTCCTGGGGGCAGAAATGTTAAGTGCACCTAAAAGCATCATTCCCGCTGGAAAGCAAAGCAGTCCAGTCATATTTGGGCCTAGGGGGTATTTCATAGACCCACAGTAAGGCTCGAATGATGAAACCAGGATAGAGGAGGAGAGGGCAGTGCCCCCAGCAGAACTGCACCCTGGATAGTGACTAATTTCCCTGGTATGATTTTTTTGGTATTGCATCAAGTCCCTCTGAGCTTGCACATATAAATTCCAACTGCAAGGTTAGACACATCATGAATAGTTGGATTACAGGTGCCCCTCGTAAGGTAATAGTAAGAGATATTATATATGGCCTGCTCGATATGTTTGGTTGAGTACAGTGTGTCTAGGGTTGGAGGTGTTCAAGAGTGTCAGGTAGCCATTCGGGTGCTTCCCATCCTAGTAAATAAGGTGGGGTGCAAGAATGACTGTCCCCTGGGTCGAGAGAAAGCCCCTTTCAGCCAGATGGAAGCATGTGAACGTAGGATATGGAGGCACGTTTAGAGTCAGTGTGGACGTTCGCCCTCTGGCCCTTTGCTAGGGTTAGAGCCCTGATTAAGGTAAATAGTTGTACTTTTTGAGAGGTTGTGCCTCCCAGGAGGGGACTGGCCTCAATAACTTCTTTAGGCTCCAGAGTTACAATTGCATAACCAGCTCAGGAGGCCCCCTGCTTGCTGTAGGCGCTGCCATCAATGAACCACTGTGATCTGCCGTTGGAAGAGGGCTGGCCTTGATGCGGGGAAAGGGAGATAGACAGCATTTAAATTTCTAAACAGCAGTGTGTCTCTTTTTTTCCTCCTTTAGATGGTAAAGGAAGTAAAGTTGCTGGATTAAGGGGAGAGATAGATGCTACTGAGATCTGAGGCGTTTGAAGGAAAAGGGTGTGTAGCTGCTGAATGCAAGAAGGTGACATTAAACTTTGTAAATGTCGCCGAGACAGCATGTCCTTTCAATTATGAGAGGCATGGACAGTGACTGGGCTATGAAAGGTAATTTTTAGGCTCTCTAGGGTGAGGACTGCCCCTGCTGCTGAAGCCCTACGGCGTGGGGGCCATCCCAGAGCCGTGTTATCCAGCTGTTTGGGAAGGTGCGCTGCCGACTGGAGGGTGGGCCCCTCCGACTGCCTGGGAGCCCCAGGGCCACTCCTGTCTTCATCTGGGTATAAGATAAATGGCTTGGTGAAGTCTGGCAGAGTGAGGGCAGGAGCCTGGGTGAGGGCTTGCTGTAATTTCTGAAAAGGAGCCTTAATGGGAGGGACAGGATTTAAGGTTCGTGAAGACTCCCTTTGGTGGCCTGATAGAGAAGTTCAGCTAAAAGTGCGAAATTAGGAGTCCACAGCCCGAAGTAACCCGCTAAGCCTGAAAATGCAAGAAGCTCTGGTTTAGTCCCGGGACTGGGGTTTCAGAGGTGAGGGATCCCTCTGGAATGGGGAGTAAGAGTGAGCCCTAAGTAGGTAACTCGAGGAGATGTAAGTTGAGGTTTTTTAGGGAAAACCCAGTAACCCTTTTCTACAAGGAAATTCAATATAAGCAGGCAGTATGATTTTCAGAATCCTCTCTGGTGGGACTACAAAGAAGAAGTCATCTACATACTGAAGAAGAGTGGACCCTTTTCTGTCTAATTGCCACAAGTCACTGGCTATGGCCTGACTGAAGAGGAGGGGACTGTCCTGAAATCTTGAGGGAGAACAGGCCAGGTTAGCTGTTGGGATTGCCCAGTGTCTGGGTCAGTCCAGGTGAAAGCAAAAGGATTTTGAGAATCTGGATGTAAGGGAATAGCAAAAAAGACATCTTTAAAGTCTAGGGCCATGAAGAACTTCATTAGCCGGGATTTGGGAGAGAAGGGTATATGGGTTAGGAACAACTGGGTGTATTGGCCATATAGCCTCATTTATGATATGGAGCTCCTGTACTAGACAGTAAGATCCATCGGGCTTGCATACAGGCAAAATGGGAGTATTATAGGAAGAATTAGTAGGGCGAAGTAAATTTTTCTTTAGGAGTCGAGTTAAGACAGGTCTCAGTTCTTTTCAGGCTTCTGAGGGGAGAGGGTACTGTTTCTGGGACAGGAAAAATGAGGGATCTTTGAGAGGTATCTTGACTGGCATATGGTACTTAGCTACAGAAGGGAGGGCTGTGTCCCACACTATGGGGTTAACTCGTTCTGGAGGTGATGGTAGAGGTTATGTTAGGAGAGGAAGCAGATTCTTGGAGGAGGCAAAGTAAGGACTGAGAGAGGAGTAAAGGTTAAAGCAGCATGGAGTTTAGATAGAATGTCCTGCCCTAACAAGGGAGTGGGGCAGGCTGGTAGCACTAAAACAGGGTGGAGAAAGACACAAGGGCCTAAAGAAAAGTGAGTGTCTGGGTTGCCCTGGGTTGTGGTATTTGACCGTCAATTCCCACAACTGAAACCCCAGAGCTAGAAGAGGTCCCCTGAACTCTGGGAGGGCAGAGTAGATTGCCCGGTATACATTAAAAATGGAATTGGCCTACCTGCTGCCATCAGAGTTACCCAAGGTTCAGAGTTCGAGATGACAGTCAGGGCAGGGCGTCTGTTCCTGGGCACCTTCAGTCTTCAGCCTTGAGGCCAATCTGATCAAGGCCTGGATTGTCCATTCCTCCAGCCCGAGGAAGGGATGAGCACCGACTCTGTGCAGTCTGCCCGCAGTCCGACTTCCAGTGGGGTCCTCCACACTGAGAACATGGCTCAGGCGGTGGTCAGGGATTGGGGCATTGCCTCACCCGGTGGCCAGTCTGATTGCATTTAAAGCAGGGACACTCCGCTGATTCTGGTGGGTGCCCTTCTTCTGTCCCCTGAAGGGGGTTTGCTGACCCCTTTGATTAGTGGGGGCTCTGATGGCAGAGGCAAGCATTTGGAATTCTGCTCTTCTTTGCTGTTTAGCCTCTTCATCACGATTATTAAAAACCTTAAAGGCTAGATTTAGAAGTTCCCGTTGAGGAGTTTGAGGGCCATCTTCCAGTTTTTGTAACTTCCTCCTAATGTCTGGGGCCGACTGAGAGATAAATCTCAGGTTTAGAATGACAGTCCCTCTGGGCTAGTAGCCTGTATATGGCGGGATAGAAAGGTTGCAGGGTTTTCACTCCTTTCCTGGATTATTTCAGACAGTTTTTCATAGCTAACAGCCTTGTGTGAGGCTTTTTAAGTCCCTCATGAGACATATCATATGGTCCCTGGCTTTCCTACCTGCCCCACTGTCCTGATAATTACATCTGGGGTCCTGGCTAAGGACTGCTTCAGCTTCTACGGGGTTAATGGGGGCCTGTCACCTCAGAGCATTAGCATGGCCCTGGGCATTAACCCAAACTTGATTTTTATCTTCCGGATTAAGAGTGGAAGAGTGAATAACATGACTATCATTCCAAGTTAGATCATAGGACTGAGTAAGGTACTTGAATTCCTGAGTATAATTGGTGGGATCCTCAATAAAAAATATTAATCTTTTATTTATTTGGGACAAGTCTGAGAGAGAGAAGGGGACATGAACTCTGATAATCCCTTCAGCTCCTGCTGCTTCCCTCAGGGGACATTCTAAAATGGGGACTGAGGTAGGGGACGGATGGGGACCAAAGATGGTTCCCGATCATGTGTGTGAGGGAGTTGTTTGCAGTGGTAGAGGAGTCAGAGGCAGAGTAGGAGTTTCAGGGTAGGGTGGGGACCCACAGTAGGGGTTGGAGGAGGAGGCCCTGCCCAGGGGCTGAGGGAGAAGGAGGTGGAGCGAGGTCGGCTGGGTCAAAGGAGGAAATAGAAGTTAGCGAGCCATCTTCAGAGGGAGGTTTGGGAGGATAGAGTGGAGCAGGAAGATTTGGGAGAGAGAGCAAGAATCACATAAAGAGGGGCGTGATCTGAGTGCAAAGGGACCTGGATGTAAAAAACCTCAGACCATTTTCCTTGCCTTCAACAGAAATTGTCTAGGTTGGTGCAAATGTCAAAAGTGCTATTCTCAGGCTGTTGTGACCCATTGTCTAGTTTGAATTGAGGCCACACAGTGTTGCAGTAAAAAATGAGTCACTTGGGATATGTCTTGAGCGAGCCCTAGGGTCTGTAGATTTTTTTAGGAGACATCCTAGGGGTGTTGTCCCATGTTGCGGTGTGAGATGTCTCCGTCTATCGGTCTGATGGATACACTAGTGGAAGAAGAAGGTGTGCCCCCTTCTCCTCTAGAGTAGAGAAATGTGCAGCTCACCCATATTAGGTGTCTCTAGATATATGGTGAGTTGAGGGAACCTGGTTCCCGAGGAACGTGCCTGACCAGTGCTAGATTTCTGGAGGGATGATCACACTGAAGTGACTGAAAGACCTGGCTCTCTTATGTCCCAGACGGGGGATAACAGGACAGCCCGGAGAATCAGACCAGTAAGCAAAAACACTCACCAGTGAATTAGTGTCCAGTCACAATAAAGGTTGGAGGTCCGGTATCCAGCTGAGGATATGATCGATCCCTGTCCGAAAGGAAGCCTGGAGAACTCTGGGAGCCCGCGGTTGTCCCCTATGTGGGATCCTCACAGACCTGCTGGGTTTCAGCACCAAATAAAAGGTCTAAGCTGGCAGGAGAGCACATCACCAATGCAAGGCCAATGTAGAGCAAACCAGCTTTATTGCATGCGCCTGGGTGCAGGCAGGCTGAGCCCAAAAAAAGGCAAGTCAGCCCTGAATAACAGTTGGGGAGTAGGTTATATACTCAGGCTCTAGCTTCTGGCAGTTTCTGCTGATGTACTCTGCATGGCCCATTGTCCACTTTGAGGCTGAGCAAAGGTCATGAAAGCAATGCATTTTCTGCCTTTTGCAAGCTTTTACCTTTACCCTTTTAAACATTACTAACCCTTTCAGTTACTTTCGGTGTCTGTGTTTGTAAGGCCTGCCATGTGGCCTCTGCGGAGCCTGTCAAGTTTGGCTTGTTGGTCATCCACAGTCATACCATGCCCTTTATATTTGGGTGACCTCCAACTGATACTTAATGTGATTTAAGAGGTAACAAAAAATTCACAAGTCTACAGTTTACAAACAGTTGGATGGGAAACAATAGAAGGAATACATTTTAAAATGGGACAGATTTAAGAGATAAAAGGAGAAATCTTGTATGGAAGACAAGCTAATCTATTAGGTACTTTATCATCTTTATGTTCAAGGTGGAGCTAGTTAACTCTAAATTACCATGGCATCTGATTCAATGAACTGAGTTAACAGATGAGGTCCATGATGCATTGAGCTGATGTTTTACAGAAATGTCAAGATCAATTTTACTGAAATGCCAAAATCAATTCTTATGCCAAGATTTTCCTGGAATAGAGAATTTAGGAAGGTATCTGTTGTGTACATATGGCTGTTGACAGTGGTAAACTATCATAAGTGCAGATTTTTTATATATGCTCCCTATATGTATAATTATAATTAAAATACAGTCAAGGCCCTGCATCTAACTTTCTGTTCATTACAGGCACAGATACTAAATAAATGTAATATTTGGAAATCTGTCCACTGTATGTGTCAGGTATGTGAAAATACATAATCCTTGTATTATTATTCTGCACGTCTGTATTATGTGTCCATAAATTTTTCAACCTAAAATTCATGGATTCACCTTTCATGATTTATTCTGACAGAGTTGAAAGTCTTATGCAGAATCAGCTGGGTAAATTCTTAGGATGTGATTCTCAAGAATGGCAGCACCCTATTGCTGTTCCTGCCTCCTCTAAAAACTCTGGGGAGGCCCTGGTCGGTTTGGCTCAGCGGTTAGAGCATCGGCCTGCGGTCCAGAGAGACCTGAGTTCGGTTCCCGCTAAGGCCATGTACCTCGGTTGCAGTTTGTCCCCGGCCCTGGTTGGGTCATGCGGGACGCAGCCACTCGATGAGTCCCTTTCACGTCGATGTTTCTCTCTCTCTCTCTTCCTCTCTCTCCCTCCCACTCTATCTGAAGAAAAAATGGAAAAATGTCCTCAGGTGAGGATAAAAAAAAAAAAAGCTGAAGAGTACATAGCCCTCCAGAGATTGAAACTGTGTGAACCTACTTAGTAGGCACAAACTTGTTTTACGCTTTAAAGTTTGTCTTTTACTGGCAGTGTTTCCAGTAAATAACCTTTTAGGGTATTTGGACTGTATTTTAAAAGCTATAAAAGGTTCATGCCTTGACTCAGTTTCTGCTCTCCCTCATGATAAATTTTCTAAGGAAAAGAAAATAAGTATCAAGCTATATTTATAAATATCTCATCAACGTGTGCTTTGCAAAAGTGAACAATCAGGAACAATCATATAGCCAACAAAAGGGAAATGGTTGAATAAATTATAGTAAATTACTTTATCTAAAATTATAATTACAGGAACTATGCAGCAGCATGCTATGAGTGTTCAGTGAAAAGAGCAGTTTAAAATTGTTTCTCCATCATGATGGCAACTGTGTACAAGTTACATAAACAGGATCAGGGGCTGGAAAGCAGTGAGTTTAGGTCACTTTCCGTTGGTTTCTGTTTTGATGATGGACAGGCATGGGAGATGGGGCTATAGATGAAACTGCAGATCTGGCCAGGGGCCATAAAGGAAAAAGGGGTTTATGCTGTATAATATCAAGCTTGAACTTCCTCCAGAGAGAGACATGATCAAATTTGTACTTTATAGAGTTTGGCTGCCATAATGAATGGGAAAGGAATTGAAGCAAGACGAGAGCAACAGTCAAGAGACTGACCAGTTGGCAGGTCTGACCTGGGCAGAGCCTTTAGTCACAAGAGAAATATGGAGAGATTCCTGGCAGGGGCATAGTTATGCTAGCACTTGTCCTAAAATACTACTGTTACACATTAAGATTCTTGAAATGTGTTTCAAATGTAAATTTCATTCTAAGTATACATTTCCATCTGTATGCAGATCTGTAAAATGTATGCAAGTGTGAAAGCCAACTACCTCCAGAGTATTTGGAAAATCCTAGCCAAAAATACTGACAAATTTTTAATAATAAGGTAAAAAGCCCTGTCGCACATTCTTAGTGAACATCTTATTTAGTTGTCATGCAATTTCTTTCAAGTCTGGCCATCTTAAGATGGCCATATTGTAATGGGATTGGCTTGCTGTTGATCTACTATAGGGCATGTGTGTTGTGCATCATGCATTTATATAGTGTTACATTTCTACGTCTGTCCTAAAGTTCATTTATGTCCTGCCTGATTCCAGAAAACATGCAGTGCGCCGACACTGGAGTCACATATCCTAGTTTTCAGAAGGTTCCTGATCCTTGACTCTCCTTCTCTTTCATTTCCCTTAGCCAGCACGTTGCCATGCCCTGGCCAGTTCCTCTGTTCTAATGTCTTGCTGCAAACCACTCTGCACACGTAGTTCAAGCCCTTAACATTCCTCACCTGCTGTTCTCCTTACAATTTCTTACTCAATAATATAAAAATTGGATTAGATCTAGGAGAATCCAGTTGGTAATATATAAAAGGATATGCAAATGGTAGTCATTTGTTATTCTTTCCAATTTTAGATTTCAATGATTCTATGACTACTAAAGTATTTCATTTGAAAAGAGAAAACCGTAGACTATTTTTCTTCTATTTTCTTCTTCTACCAATAAGTCAGTGCATCATTTTGTGTGAGATGTATGTTATTTTTACCAGTAAGAGGCATGCTCTATATTTTTTGAAAGAAGTTTTGCGTATACCATGTTTTTTAATATGCTAAGAAATGCAGTGGAGTGAAAATTGGATGATTCAAGAAAGGCACTATGAGACTAGTAAATAAAGGGAGTGCATATCTGTAAAATGTAACATAAATAACCACTTAATTTGCATAACTATGTCTCCTAACTACCACTTTAGCAGACTAAATCCCTAGGTGCCTGAGAGATCAATTTCCTACGGAGAACAACTTTGGGACAGTGGGGGTGGGGAGAGAAAACTAATAGCTTCTATACCAATAAGTTGCCAGAGATGGAAGACTTAACAGCCACACAAGTAGGGCAGAAGCTTAGCAGAGATTAAGGAGGCAGATCCTTGGCCACATGCCCATTCACACAGAGGCTGAATGCCAGCAGCTGATTTCTTAGCATGGAAACCGATGGCTAATTTCATCCTGGCCCTAACCCTGCCTTTCCCCTTTCCCAATCACAGTCTGTATCCTGTTACAAAGGATTTGTTCTTAAATGGAACTGAAATCAGTCAGACATCATGTGCCTTTGCGTTTCCTGATAGCAGGCCAGACCTTGAATGTGGAAGCCCTCACAACCAGGGTTCCCCGCTCACACTCCCTAGAGTCACCATTCCTCTGCACAGAAAGATCTGGCAATGCTGTGCTGACAACATTTGAAGGGCACTTATTTGCAGTGGTTTAAACTTCTGGGAAGTCATGACTCTTTGAGAACCTGTTGAAAATTTTGAGGCTTCTCCCCAGTAACATAACCATCCATTCATAAATTTGCCATCAAATTTAGATGGTTCAGGATACCAGATCTCCAGTCTGGGAGAGTCACAGAGCCCATATGAAGGAGCCCCGATTTCTTTCTTTTTCTTTTTTTTTTTTTTTCAATTTCAGTTGACATTCAATATCATATTAGTTTCAGGTGTACAGCATAGTGGTTAGACAATTACATAATTTACAAAGTAATTTTTGCCCCCTACCCATCCCATAAATCTAGTACCCACCTGGCACCATGCATAGCTATTACAGTATTATTGACTATAGTCCCTATGCTGTACTTTACATCCCTGTGACTATTTTGTAACTGCCAATTTGTACTTGCTAATCCCTTCACCTTTTTCACCCAGTCCACCCACCCACCTCTAATCTGGCAAACAGCCAGTTTATTCTCTGTATTTATGAGTCTGTTTCTGTTTTGTTTGTTCATTTATTTTGTTCTTTAGATTCCACATATAAATAAAGTCATATGGTATTTGTTTTTCTCTGTCTAACTTATTTCATTTAATGTAATCCCCTCTAGGTCCATCCATGTTGTTGTGAATTGTAAGATTTCATTCTTTTTTTAAAGCCAATTTATATTCCTTTGTACATATGTGCCACATCTTCTTTCTCCAATCATCTGTTGATGAGCATTTGGGTTGCTTTCACATCTTGGCTATTTTAAATAGCACTACAGTGAACATAGGGATATATATATATCTTTTCAGATTAGTGTTTTTAATTTCTTCGAATATATATTCCCAGAAGCGAATTGCTGGGACAATAGGTAGTTCTATTTTTAATATTTTAGAAACCTCCTACTGTTTTCTATAGTGGCTGCACCAATTAGCAATCTCACCCAACAGTGCAGGAGGGTTCCCTTTTCTCCACATCCTCACCAACACTTGTTTGTTGATTTATTAAAGGTAGCCGTTCTGACATGCATGAGGTAATAGCTCATTGTGGTTTTAATTTGCATCTCTCTGATGATTAGTTGAGCATCTTTTCATATGTCTGATGGTCATCTGTATGTCCTCTTTGGAGAGGTGTCTAGTGAGATTCCCTGCCTATTTTTTAATTTGATTATTTTTTTGGTGTTGAGTTGTATGAGTTCTTTATACATTTTGGATATTAACCCCTTATCAGATATATTATAGGCAACTATTTTTTTTCTTTTCAGTAAGCTGTCTTTTCATTTTATTGATAGTTTCCTTTGCTGTGCTATACCATTTTAGTTTGCTATAGTCCAATTAGTGGTTTTATGTTTGCTTTTTGTTTGTCTTGCCCTAGGAGATATATCAGAAAAAAATATTGCTACAAGAAATGTCTGAGATTCTACTGCCTGTTTTCTTCCAGGGATTTTATGGTTGTGAGTCTTACATTTAACTCTTTAATTGATCTTTAGTTTATTCCTGTATATGGTATAAGAAGGTGGTCTAGTTGCACTTTTTTGTATGGATCTGTCCAGTTTTCCCAACATCATTTATTGAATAGACTACCTTTACTGCATTGTATGTTTATGCCTACTATGTCAAATATTAAATGATCACAAAGGTATGGATTCATTTCTAGAATCTATTCTGTTCCAATGATAGATAGATAGATATAGAGAGAGAGATATATATATATAGATATATATATAGATATATATATATGTGTGTGTGTGTGTTTATGCCAATACCATGCTATTTTGATTACTATAGCCTTGTAATATAGTTTGATATCAGGTAGCACGATACCTCTGATATTGCTCTTTTTTCTCAAAATTACTGTGGCTATCTGGTGTCTATTGTGATTCCATGTAAATTTTAGAATTATTTGTTCTAGTTCTGTGAAAAATGCCATTGGTATTTTGATGGGGATTGATAGAATCTATAGACTGCTTTGAGTAGTTTAGGCATCTTAACCATGTTAATTCTTCCAATCTATGAGCATGGTATATGCTTCCATTTATTTGTATATTCTTTAATTTTTTTCTTCAGTGTCTTTTCTTTTTTTTAATTAAAATTATTTTATTTTATTAATTAATTAATTTATTTTTGTTACAGATGTTTCTCCTTTTTCCCCTACTAATTCCCCTGTCCCCCTCCTTCCCCACCCTGTCTCCAGCTTTGTTGTCCATGTCCATTGTTCATGCATACATGCACGTAAGTTCTGTGGTTTCTCTCTCCCCCCACCAGCCCCTCTCCTGGGGATTGTCTGTCTGTACCCCACTTCCACATCTCTGGGAATACCCCATTCCTCAGACTGTTATGTTCATTATATTCCACAGATAAGTGAGATCATATGATACTTGTCTTTCTCTCTTTGGCTTATTTAGCTTAGGATAATACTTTCCAGGTACCTCCATGTCATCTCAAAGGATAAGAGAACTTTCTTTCTTACAGCTACATAGTACTCCATTGTGTATATGTACCACTGCTTTTTTATCCATTTGTCTACTGATGGACATTTGGGCTGTTTCCAGATCTTAGCTATTATAAATAGTGCTGCTACAAATATGGGGGTACATATATTCTTTCTGATTGGTGTCTCAGGCTTCTTAGGGTATATTCCTAGAAGTGGGATCACTGGGTCAAATGGTATTCAATTTTTAATTTTTTGAGGTAACACCATATTGTTTCCCATAGTGGCTGCACCAGTCTGCATTCCTACCAGCAGTGCACTAGAGTCCCCTTTTCTCCACACCCTCGCCAACACTTGTTGTTTGATGATTTGTTGATGGTGGCCATTCTGACAGGTGTGAGGTGATCCCTCAGTGTCGTTTTAATTTGCATCTCTCTGATGATTAGTGATGTTGAGCATTTTTTTATATGTCTCTTAGCCATTTATGTGTCCTGTTTAGAGAGGTGTCTATTTAGTTCCTCTGCTCATTTTTTAATTGGGTTGTCTTCCTTTTGTTGAGTTGTATGAATACTCTATATCTATTGGAAATTAACCCCTTATCTGATATATCATTGGCAGTTATGCTCTCCCAATCATACAGTGGGTTGCCTTTCCATTTTGATGATTGTATCTTTCTTCAGTGTCATATGATATTTTGAGCACAGGTCTTTTACCTACTTGATTACATTTATTGCTGATATTTTTTCTGATGCAATTGTAAGTTGTATTGTTTTCTTAGTTTTTCTTTCTAGTAGTTCATTATTGATATATAAAAATACAACCAATTTCTGGATAATAATTTTTAATCCTACTACATTGCTGAATTCACTTATCAGTTCTAGTAGTTTCTTGGTGGAGTCTTTAGGGTTCTCTATGTAGAGTATCATGCCATCTGCAATGACATGCCATGACAGTTTTACTTCTTTCCTATTTGGATGCCTTTTTTTTTCCTAGTCTAATGTCTGCTGTCTATGACTCCCAATACTATGTTCAATAAAAGTGGTAAAGTGGGCATCCTTGTCATATTCATTATCTTAAGGAAAATGATTTTAACTTTTTCTTGTTGAGAAAGATGTAAGCTGTGTATTTTCATATATGGCCTTTGTTATGTTGAGGTGTGATCCCTCTTTTCACATTTTGCTGAGAGTTTTTATCATAAATGGATACTGCATTTTGTCAAGTGCTTTGCCTACATGTATTGATATTATCATATGATTTTTATCATTCATTTTGTTTATGTAGTATATCACATTAATTAATTTGCTGATAATGAACCAAATTTGCATTTCAGGAATAAATCTTACTTGCTTGTGATGTATGATCTTTTGAATGTATTGCTGAACTCAATTTGCATATATCTGGTTGAGAATTTTTACATCTATGTGCATCAGAGGTATTAGCCTATAATATTCTGTTTGTAATGTCTTCATCTGGTTTTGGAATCAGAGTAATGCTGGCCTCCTAAATTGATCTTGGAGCCTTTCCTCCTCTTGAATTTTTTGAAATAGTTTCAGAAGAAGTGTTAATTCTTCTTTGAATGTTTGGTAAAATTCACCTGTGAAGCCATCCAGTCTAGGACTTTTGCTTATTAGGAGTTTATTTTATTACTGATTCAATTTTGTTGGTAGTAATTGGTCTGCTCGATTTTCTGTTTTTTTTCTTGATTCACTCTTGGAAAACTGTATCTATCTACCAATTTACCTGTTTATTCCGGATTGTCCAATTTGTCGACATATAATTAGTTGTTTGTAATATTTTCTTTTATTCTTTTGTATTTCTCTATTGTCAGTTGTCATTTCTCCTTTTTAATTCCAAATTAATTTATTTGAATCCTCTCTCTTTTTATCTTGATGAGTCTGGATAAAGGTTTATTAATCTTGTTTATCTTTGCAAAGAACCGGCTTTGGTTTCATTGATCTTTTGTATTTTTTTATACTGTATTTTTTTTATTCTTGCTCTGAACTTTATTATTTTCTTCCTTTGACTCACTTTGAGCTTTGTTTATTGTTATTTTTTCCTAGTTATTTTAGATGTAAGGTTACATTGTATATTTGAGAATTATTTTTGGTTCTTAAAGTAGGGCTGTAATGGCTATGAATTTCCCTCTTAGGACTGTTTTTGCTCTTTCTCATAGATTTTGTGATGTTTTATTTTCATTTTCATTTGTCTCAGGGTATCTTTTTATTTATTTCTTGATCTCATTGTTAACCTAATCATTGTTTAATAATGTGTTGTTTAGCATTCATGTGTTTGTGTGTTTTTCAGTTTTCTTCTTAAAATTGATCTCTAGTTTCATAACATTGTGGTTGGGAAAGATGCTTGATATGATACTAGTCTTCTTATATTTATTGAGACTTGTTTTTAACCTAACATGTGGTCTATCCTGGAAAATGTTCTATGTGCACTTGAAAAAAAAAAAAAGTATGTTCTGCTGCTTCAGGATCAAATGCTCTGAAAATATTAATTAAATCCATCTGGTCTAGTGTGTTGTTTAAGGCCATTGTTTTGTTGTTGTTGTTGTTGTTGTTGATTTTCTGTCTGAAAGATCTATCCATTTATATCAGTGAGGTGTTAAAAATCCCCTACTATGACTGTATTACTGTCACTTTCTCCCTTTATGTTCATTACTATTTGCTTTGTACATTATGGTGCTTCTATGTTGGGTGTGTAAATACTTACAAAGGTTATATCCTCTTGTTGACATGATCCCTTTATCATTAAGTAATGTCTTTCTTTGTCTCTTATTATAGCCTTTGTCTAGTTTATCTGATGTAAGTATTGCTCCCCAGCTTTTGCTTTATTTTCATTTGCATGAAATATATTTTTTTCATCCCTTTACTTTCAGTCTCCATGTGTCTTGTATCTGAGGTGGGTCTAATGTAGGGAACATATATATGGGTCTTGTTTTCTTATCCATTATGCTACTTACTTTTTTTATTGGAGCATTTAAGCCATTTACATTTAAAGTGATTATCAGTAGGTATTTGTTGCTATTTTATTCTTTATAATTATGTTACTTTTTTTTTTTCTTTTTTCTTCTTAAAGGAGTCCCTTTAACATTTCTTGTAATGTAGTTTTGGTAGTAATTAATTTCTCTAGCTTTTTATTGTCTGGGAATTTCTTTCTCCTTCAATTTTAAATGATAGCCTTGCTGAGTAAAGTAGTCTCGGTTGTAGGTCCTTGCTTTTCATAACTTTGAATATTTTTTGCCAATCCCTTCAACCTGAAATGTTTCTGTTGAGAAATCAGTAACAGTCTTATGGGAACTTCCTTCTAGGTAACTGTCTATTTTTTTTTTTTTTTTTGCTGCTTTTAATATTCTCTCTTTGTCATTAACCTTTGGCATTTTAATTATGATGTGTCTTGGTGTGGGCCTCTTTAGGTTCATCTTATTCGAGATTCTCTGCATTCCTCAACTTCTATGTCTTTTTGTTTTGTTTTGCCAGGTTAAAGAAATTTTAGTCATTATTTTTTAAAATAGGTTCTCAATCCCTTACTCTCCCTTTTCTCCTTCTGATACACCTATTATGCAAATGTTGTTACACTTGATGTTGTTCCAAAAGTCCCTTAAACTATCCTCCTTTTTTTTTCCAATTTTTTTTTTAATTCCCACCCAAGAATATTTTTCCAAATATCTTCAGATAGAGTGGGAGGGGAAGTGAGAGAGAGAGAGAAAAACATCAATGTGAGAGAGACACATCAATTGGCTGCCTCCCGCATGACCCCAGCCAGAGCCAGGGATGAACCACAACTGAGGTACCTGCCATTGGCTGGAATTGAACCCACAACTCTTTGCTCCACTATCCAATGTTCTAACCATTGAGAAAAACTGGCCAGGGCTATCCTCATTTTTAAAAATTCTTTTTAGCTGTTGTAATTGATGTTTTCTACTATCTTGTCTTCCAAATCATTGATTTTATCCTTTGTTTTATCTAATGTGCTATTGATCTATTCTAGCATAGTCTTCATTTCAGTTATTGTATTCTTCATTGCTGACCTGTTCTTTTTTCTAGTTTCTGTGTCATTTTTTATGCTTGCTATGTCTTTGTTGAAGTTCTGAGTTCATCAGTTTTCCCCCAAAGTTCTTTGAATGTCCCAACAAACAGTGATTTGAGCCCTGTATCTGACAGATTGCTTTCCTCCATTTTATCTAGTTCTTTTTCTACACATTTCATCTGTTCTCTCATTTGGGACATGTTTCTTTGTCTCACCATTTGGCCACTTCTATGTGTTTATTTCTATGTATTAGGTAGCTCTGGTACATCTCCTAATCTTGGTGGGATGACCTTATATAGTAGGTGTCCTCTGGGGCCCAGTGGTGCAGTCTCCCTGATCACCTGAGCCAGGTACTCTAGGTGTATCATTTATGTGGATTGTGTGTGTCTTCTTGTTGTAGTTGAGCCATGATTGCTATTGCATTAGTGGGTGGGTTTGACCCTTAGGCTGGCTGGCTGTGGATTGGCCATGACCACAACATATAAGCTGCTTTGCAGGGGCTGACTCCATGAAGTGGGATTCACTATAACGAGGTCTGAAACCTGCTGAGACCTCCCTTTGTATGTGCTGCTTGTGAGGTTAATTGGATGGTGCTCTGTTGTTTTCTGGCCACCATGTATGTTGGTTCTGGGGCCTCTTGGGAGGGACTTTGGTACAGGTCAATGTCCGATGCTGCCTGTGATGGATCCAGCACTACCTGTTATGACCTATGATGTGATTTTCAGTTTGTAGCTGCCTGTGCTGGGCCTGGATTCACATGGTAGGGGCCCCAGATCTAAGGCTGGCTGCCACCAGTTCTGAGCCTGAGGCAGGTGAGCTTAAAAGACCCAAGGTACCCCAAAACCTGCCTCTGCTTTCCAGATACCTATAAGGCCCAGCTACTGAAAGAGCTCAAGGTAGCACCCAAATTATGTGAGGTAGGGTCTCAAGGAGTCACCAGGTTAGGGAGAATGGCATTCACTAGGCTAATACAGGTTCAGATTTGGTTGAAGCACTGGGCCAAGCCCTTTAGCAAAAGACTCATGGTACACTGAGGCCTAAAGCCACTCACCCATGGTCTGTATACCCTTGTGGTAGTGTGGGGTCTCAGGGAGTTATCAGTGTGGACCTAGTGGAGTCTTCCAGACTGATGCAGATTCAGTTTTGGTCGTGTGAGGTGTGGGCTCAACACAGGAAAAATGGAGCCCATTCTCCCAGCCCTCTCCCTGAAGCCACACAACTCAGTTTTTCCCTGAATGTTTCTAGTACCCTTCAAGCTTGATGGAATTCATTGAGAGTTTTTTAGGAAAGATTGCAGTGCAGGACCAGGCTGGTTGATGCTGAGAGAGCCTGGGGTTTTGCACAAGATGGATTGAGCAGTGTCTCAGGAAATTGTCAGGGTGGAGCCGGTGGAGTTCACCTGGCTAATGTAGATTCACCTTAGGCTGTGTGCAGGGAGGGCTCAACACAGGGACAGTGTGATTGTCCTTCCAGCCCTTGCCCTGAAGTCACACAACTAAGTTTCTCCCTGTATGTCTGTGGTGCCACCCCATTCCCAAGCTGCTGGCCCTTCATGGAGCCCAAGGTGAGTGCTCTGCTAGCGAGTGAGGGTTTGTGCATTGGCCCTTAAGAGGACACCTGAGTTTCCAGCAGCCTCCATCTCATCCAGCGGGATGCAATCCCTGCTGATTTTCACAGGTGTTATGTGAGCTATTCTTCTGGCACTGGTGTTCCGGGATAGGGACCTGATGTGGGGCTGAGACCCCTTGCTCCTAAGGAGAGAACTGTGCAGCTGAAATATCCCTTCTCAACCACCACATGTGGATGTGGGGCCAACCTGTTTTATGTCTCCACCCAGCCTACCAGTCTCGATGAGGCTTCATTATATCTTTAGTTATAGATTTTGGTTTAGCTATTGTTCAGATGATTATCCAGATTGATTGTTCTATCCTTTGGTTGTAATTTTGATGTGGTCATGGGAGAAGGTGAGTGCAGCATCCACCTACTCTGCCATCTTAACCAGAACCCAAAAGACCCTTGATTTCTAAAGTACCTTTTAAGTTTTGCTTTTAAATTCAGACATAAATTTATTTTGTACAAGCTGTGCTAACACTATAGTTTTTAATTTTTCATTTCTTTACCAATTAAATGCTTCTTGCCACTGACTTTAAGATTCTAGCTTGGAGAAATCATTTGAGTAAAGAAAAAAATGTTAACTCCTATTAATACTAAGGTTTTGTATTTCAGGTCTGACTACAGCCACGTGTCCTCCACCAGCAGTAAGTATGGTTTAAATGTCTTTAGGCATTGTCTTCACAGTCCCTCTGGGGTCAGTCCCATCTATGCATGTAGAGAAGCCCATCTACGTGACCCATGCTTTAATAGTAAGACTCACCAAAGGTATCCTTGCCCAAGAATATGAGATCCATCCTCTAGCTCTGGAAGTGGAGGCTTTCCCTGGAGAATTTGATTTACCCGATTCAGGACTAGATATGTCATCACTTCCCCTGTGGAAATTCAGCCTGGAGGAACCAGATCAGGTTTTCCTGGCTTCTAAAACACCTTCTCTGAAGACTCTAAGGTAACACATTCATTCAACAAACATTTATCAAATACCTGCTGTCCAAAGACTAATAGCTCAGAGCACATTAATTGGCCCCAACTCATCTTTTGGGCAAATTCACTCAGATATCATAGCTAATTATTATATTTGGTTAAAAAAAATGATTGGGACTATGTTTATAAACCCACTCTGAGTATAGAAAAATGTGTCTGTGTATTAAATTTTAAATTGCAAGTGTGAATCTATTCATGAGAAATTAGGCCTTGATTAACTTACAGTGATTAAGATCATTGTATAAATGACTAAAATAATTCAGACTGATTAAACACTTATTTTAAAATAAAATAAAATGTCTTATGATAAAGTCCTGATTTTTTTTTAATCAGGACAGAACAATTCAGTATTTACTATTCTGTAAACTCTCAATTCTAAATAGTTCCCAATTGGAAAGACACTTAATTGAGTTCTTCTTTTTACTGATGTTCTTGCTTAGCTTTCCTTTGCAATAAGAGACTGTGCAGAAAGCTGTGTATCTGACATTGTAATTTAGTGTCAAATTATATATATATTTTAATGTATCTTTATTGTTGAAAGTATTATAGATGTCCCCCCTTTTTGACCACCCAGCCCTTGGCCCACCCCAGGCCTTCACTACAGTATTGTCTGTGCCCATGCATTATGCATGTATGCATATGTGTTCTGTAGTTAATCTCTTCCCTCCCCCTCCCCTAATTATATTTAGTTATTAGCTTAGCTACAAGAAGTAATTTCTGGTTATTTCAGCCAACTAGAGACTCAATATTGCCCCGTAGTTATTAAGAACCATTAGTAATAATGAGAATAATGCTCCAGTGACTTGCATTTGCTTCCTGAAGATTTTGCATTCCTTAAATCAGAGTATGCTCTCTTGAACTCACTCTCTGTGCCACCATTTTCATGGAGCTCAGTTTTGCCCAGAGGCTATATGTTTTTAAAGGATGATTTGTATTAAACACTTACCCAAAGCCTTTTCTCAATTTGTAGCTCTCAAATCAGTCCTCTGGGTCACAACAAAGCACCTCTCTTTTTAGGGAAACAGGTAATTTGGTTTGGGGTGTTTTCCTCTCCATTATTTTAATTGCAATCTCTGAATTGGAATTTCTCTTAGTGCAACTGGGATCAATAGCCTTTTATTGCTCTTTCCTTTCTCTTTAAATATTTGGTAATTTCTGTCTCACTCTTCAATGTCAGAGTTTCTTGGCATTGGATATGTAATGAGTGAGGATATATATTTATATGCATTTCATATTTCAGTTAGGAAATGTATTTGACTATAAATAATAGAGAAAAATAAAGACTCAAACACATAGAGGTTTGTTTTTCTCTAACATTAAAAAAAAAAAAAAAAGGTCCAGAGGAGATAGTGCAGGTGTGGTGTAGAAACTTTTTCAATCATTCTTCTACACCATCCTCGACTTTTGGCTTCCATCATTAGGGTTGCCTCAGAGTCACAAAATGGCTGCCTCCAGCATAGCCATCACATCCTTGTCCTTGGCACGAAGAAGGGGTGAGTGAATACAGAGGGGCTCCTGGCTGTCTTTGCCCAGTGTGTTGCCTGGCCTGCATATCCTCCCAGCCAGGAACATAAATCCTGGCCACACCCATACTCAGGAGAAGGCCCCTTAAGCAGTCGGTGAAAGATAACAAAGTGGACCCTTCCTGGAAAAATAAATGAATAATTTTTAAGCCTAGAGTTTTAAATCTATCCTTTAAAACTTAAGTTCAATAGCAATACAATAATAAGTATTTTCCAAGTACATTTAAAACAGCATTTCTCACCCTGGCCTGTGTGGCTCAGTTGGTTGGAACATCGTCTCATACACCAAAAGTTCATGGGTTCAATTCTCTGTCAGGGCTCATACCTAGGTTGTGGGTTCAGTCTCTAGTTGGGGAACGTATGAGAGGAAACCAATCAATGTTTCTCTCTCACTCTCTCTTTCTCTCTCTGAAAATCAGTAAGCACACATAGCATTTCTCCACAAACTGTATAATCACACTCAGAGGACTGAGAAGAGGAAAAGTTAATATGTTTCAGGATAGTGTCTATCCTGAAAGATTCAATTCCGGGTCACTCTCCCTTCACAGCTGACTCGGTGCCTGTGCCCTCCGTGTGACCAGTTCCCACTCGTCAGTCCTGGGAGCAACTCCTGTATCTCACTGTCATTCCACTGTCTTCAGTCAGCCTCTCTCTACTCAATGGCTTGTTTCTGAATGATTCTTGACTCCTGATTGGGATTTGAGCATTGGTTCTAACCATTCATGTTAAGAAATGGATTTTTCCATGTCTGAAAGTGGTTCTTATTCAACATTCATGTGATGTTCCTTTGCCCATTTGTTCCTGCGTTCACAGGAACATACATGCTTCCTTGGGGAGAGCTAGGGTTAGAGTCTGTGTGTCCACAGTTGGTTTTCGTGCTTACCAACATTGTTGAGAAAGTTTCCTCCAAGAACACCAGTTATTCTGCTTAGTCGTCTTTTCCTCTGAATGCAGGGTGCTGCCTGCCCGTGGTGGGAAAAGGAGAGAGTTCATCACCAAGACAAATTATACAGGCAGTGGTGTAGGATTTAGGTGTCCTAGGTCTTAGTCCTGGTTCCACCCTGAATGAGCAGAGTACTCTCAGACAAGTTAGTTACCTTCTCTGGACATGTGTTTTCTCCTGTGGAATGAGGCTGGAGGGCCTCAAAGGACCTTTTCAGAAGCTCTGGGATGCGAAGATGTGAATGTCTTAGAAACTCCTCTAAACAGAGAGAAGGAAGGAAGGAAAGAAGAAGGAGTCAAGAATTGAGGCATCTGTACCATTTTTCTTTGTCCCTGAATAGAGTCTGGAGGATGCACCCTTAGCATTAATTTCAAAGCAAGGGCTGTTCAGATTCAGCCTGAGCTTCTGTACTGTGAGCTGCCTATAGATTGTGTGGCAGTAGAGACATTGTGTGAGGGATAGTGGCTGCTTTTTAACCCCCCTCCCCTAGAAAAAATGGACAAGGTACGAGTCAGAGGAGGGCACATGGAGAGCTGGGCCTCCTATTTTTCCTCAACCTCATGGATCATAGAATTACATGTCTACTGACTGTGTCTGATTTCACTTTCAACTGGGGGTTTGGGGGATTGGCTCAGGGGGCTTCTTTAATGGGTGGTTTGGTTTAGTATGGGTGAATTTTTTTCTAGTTGCAACTGGTCCATTGGCCTTTTTAGATAGATGAGGCAGACAGGCTTTTCCTCTATGCTTTCTGCAAAGCTAAACACAGGTAGCCCTCAGAAGATCTCAATAAATCATACTTCCCAAGGATAACGAATTTAATTTAAACTCAGAATATTAGGTTGTTTGTCCAGAATTCTGGTAAGAAGATCATCAAGGCACTATGTACAATTTGCATTCTTAAGTAATTTAAGTAAAAAGAGGAACTTTTATAAACAGGATTTAAACACACACACACACACACACACACACACACGATAATTATGCCAGGGGGGGAATCAACGGTGCCACGTAATGCTAATGAAACTACCATCACGTATTACTATTACACTTTTATATTATACTTCTAATTATCACTATTATACTTTATATTCAAATAAACATTATAATCATACTTGGAGAACTACTCTTGACGATGTTGGGAGCTTTGAAATGGCATTTCTAGGACAGTGTGACATTTCTTGAGGCTCTCTTGCCCCAGAATGATGCAGTAGGAAGTGGTCGAAGAATGAACTAGTTCTCTCTTTGCCTTTCTGATTTGTGCCCTAAAACTGTTCCATCTCGAAACTCGGGTTTAGCCATTAATTGTACCTGGCCTTTATGAACTGCAGGAACAGCGGGAACACCTTACAGTTTTGTACCCCTTCAAGCCACAAAGGATGAAAGGTCCATTAAATGACAGAGGGCCCTTGCAGTGCGCGAGGAATTCTCCCAGTCTGAATTGTGGAGAAATGGCCATGAACAGTGTGTTCTGCTGATTTGATTTCTGGAGCAAGTAGCAAGCTGTGCAAAAAAGACACACATCATGGGTGGGTGGAGTCTCTGAATCTTCTTCAACCTACCCAGGCTCAGATTCCTGCCTTCCTGTTTGTTTGTTTGTTTGTTTGTTTGTTTGTTCGTTCGTTCTTGGAGGAAAGTTGGCTGTTGGGGGGTTTGAGGGTGCTCAGGAACTCTTGGTGGGACGGGCCTGCTACCTCTTCACCGCCGTGGGCTTCTAGCAGCGCAGGACGGCGCTGGCCCTGCGGATGGCTGCCAAGCACAGGCCGGGTGGTGCTTGTCCTTGCGCGTCCTGTGCCGGATGCTGCCAGGGTGGCCCCGGCGCTCCTGTAGACGGTGCTCCGCACCTGGGAGGAAGCCAGATTTCACTGGCCCATCTGAGCCTCATGACATCTGCCCGCCTTTGCGGTGGCGCTAGCTCCACGCCCACCGCCTTTCGGGGAAGAGTTGCGGACCTTCAGGTGGTTGGACTCGGTGCTGCACGTCTGCATGTTCCTCTTGACCAGGACGCTGGAGCAGTTCCCACCGACCGTCCCCCGCAGGAGGGCGGCCGGCCTGCCCCGCTCGCATCGCCTGCTTTCCCCTAGCTTTCTTGTCCTCCTCGCCCTGTCCTTCCAGTGAACAGGCGTTCTCCCTGCTGGCCCCGAGCTTCCACAGGCCTTAAGTCCAGTGCAATTCTGTCCCCTCAGCCTTCTTGGGGTCTGTGACCTGCCCTTGAGGGCCGCCCGGATTGGCCCAGCCGAACCAACTCTCACGGCAAGAAAAAGGGGTCAGGTGGATCGCAGGTGTTTTTCAAATAGGAAGTCGGGTGGCCTAGTTAATTGCAAGGCCCTGGTCGGAGCCACTATGAGGGCTTGTCAGTTCTGCCTTGCTGTCTGTCTGGAAGGACAGACATCTCATTGTCCCCTGAGGCTGCCTTTTTAACACGCGGATCTTTCCACATAAATGCTGTCTTCTCCATTTCATTTCTCAGTGGCTGCCTCATCTCCTTGCAGTTTCAGGATACTGAAGCAAAGCATGTTTTGGTTTTGTCTTTGTCCACATCTGTGCCTCCCCTCAGCATGGAGGGAAAGATAAGCCCATTTTGATTTAATTTACAGACAAATGTAAGGAGCTTTAAAAGCAACACATTGAAAAGATATGATTACATACGGACGAAGTCATAACTGGTGGGGAATATTTGAATATATATGATCTGTGTCTCAATATCTAAGATCTAAATTCAGATTTGGGATAATGAAATATTCATTATTTTCTTCCTGTTTTTGTTAGAGATGATAACTTATTGACAGATTTTGTTCATTATAAAGTCAGTTTTTATCACATTACTGAAAAGGGAAAATCAGTATTTTGGAAGAGGTGGTGGTAGGCAACTTAACTTTGATCCACTTGTAAATTTCATAGTTTGTACTTTTTTATTCTGTGTACAATACCTTCCCCATTATGATTTTCAGAGAAAATACTCTCTCAGAGTCTTATTCCATAAGATCTAGGCAAAACTCAAATCTATTTATTATTTCCTATGAAGAACAATTTTAGCCATTGAGCATGCCTAATTTTGTAATTAGCACATAGTTAGCAAATTAGAGTATAGCCTTTTAGATGAAGTTAATTATGAATAGTATATGGTCTTTAGGGACAGACCAGACTAGTATTTTCAGTATGTCAGTTCAGGCCCATCACTACTTTTATTTTCTACTTCCTCCATTTTCAAAGGGCTTATTAGTAATACTAATGATGTTGTTTGATATACTATTGTAAGCCAACAGTCAACATACAGCAAATCAAAGCATCCAGGAAATGGTATGCTTATTTACAAATGAAGGAAAATTAAGATTTTGAATTTCCACTCTACTCAAGTGTGCAACTTCCAGGAAATGAGCCCCAAATAAGAACTAGTTCATTTTTATTAAGTTTAAGACCATGTTCTGGTGCAACAGTCATGTTCGTATGCAGAACTGATCTCTAAGGAGATTCGGGGTGAGCTGTGGCACAGCTGGAACGACTCTGCAACCCTAGACAGGCTCCTCAGGAGTGGCCTTGTGTCGGATGATGGTGTCGCTGAGAACAAGGACCTTCTTGATGAGCGGCCATAGCTGCAGAGATCAGTCACAAACCACTAAGATGCTGTAGATGTGGACAGATCAGTCTGACTTCCTGGTTCGACGTGTCCTCCTTTGTGACGCCGCCTTCCAGAGTGACTGTAGGAGTAAAGCTTTCACTCAGAAGTACCTTTCCCGTTCCCTGGCAGGGCTTCTGGTACACCTACAGCTGCGGCTCCTGAACTGTGTGGGAAAGAACCTTTAAGGCTGCTTCCTCCTTCTTGGAATGCACTGGCCTCCCTCCAGCTCGCCCTAACTATGGAGAGAGGGCCCTGTTGCCAGTGGCTCTTCCCATGAAGCTTTCTGTGGCAAGTATGGCTTCAGGTTTGAGACTGAGGTTCCTGAACCTTTCTCTGAATGGCTGGAGCCATTTAGCATGTAGCTGGTAGGAGACACTAATAGAAAGTTCTGAGTGTGTCATTTGGGTAGGTCTGGGGCTTCAGCCACTCAGGCGGAGGTTTAGTCACAGGCTGAGAACCATGCAATGCCAGCTGGTGTATGTCGGGGTATCTGCTCACCTCACATTTTAGCAGCTGCCCAGAGAAGGTACTCTCAGCCTGGTAGAGCACATAAAGTTGCTACTGGAAAATGCTACTCAGAGTGTGGTCCAGGGGCCACTCCATGGGCATCCCCTGGAGCCTGTTAGAAATGCAGGATCCAGGCCCTGCCCGAAACTTCCTGAGTCAGGTGAACTGGTGCTGCAGTTCTGAGGAGTAAGATTGCTCCTAAATCATACCTAGTAGATGTGATTTATCCAGATTTCTTACTTTTAGAGTCTGGTTTTTAATGGTGTAATTCGTAAGCTGTGGGATTTTGATAATGTCTAGAGGAGAACATTTTTTACTTGATAAATGTTCAAACTATTCTACTACTAATTTAAAAGAAGAAAATTGTGTTCATCCTGTAGGAGTGCCTTATTTTAAAACAGGGATTTTTGTCCTTCATCAGGCAAACTAGCGGAATTCGTTCGTTTGTTGTTTGTGTTGGGGAAGCAGGGGTCAGCCTGTCTCAAGGTCATGGAAGCAGCAGATGAAACCGGGGGTGGATGAACGACGGAGCTGGAAGTGCGCGTGCGCTGAGGCTGCTGCTCCGTGGTTTGGGTTTATACGTTCAGGACCCTCTGAATGGGAACCTGAAAAACTAGACAATATTACTGTTTCATAGTTGGTAAGAGAGAAGTGATAGCCAAAGATATGCATCAGGAAATCAAAGGCTAAGGAAGTATACACATGGACAACTCCCGGGATGCTTTGCTACACTGGCATCTGTTTTCAGAAAAATACAGTGTAGTCCTTCTGGCTTCAAAGATAAGTTTTAATTGTGTGACTTAAACTTACATAGACGGTGTCGATTTCTATCCGGGACATAAAAGGCGGATTTCTCATAGCGTATTTCCCCTGAGAAGCCGAAGTGACAGTCTCCCAGGGTTGTCAGGCCCCCAAGGAGGGACGAGGCGAGAAGCTGCCACTGCACATTCCCCCAGCGTGCCAGGTGCTTTTCTCAATTTCAAGAAATTATTACTGTCCAAACAATATGTAGTCATTGTAGACAAATCAGAAAATACAGATTAGCAAAAAGAAGAAAACTCAGAATCCTACCATCCAGAAAGAACCAGTAGTTATAATTTGGTGTCTGCCCTGGCCGGTTTGGCTCAGCGGTTAGAGCGTCCACCTGCGGTCTGGAGAGACCCGGGTTCGGTTCCCGCTAAGGGCATGTACCTCGGTTGCAGTTTGTCCCCGGCCCTGGTTGGGTTGTGTGGGTGGCAGCCACTCGATGTGTCCCTTCACATCAATGTTTCTCTCTCTCTCTTCCTCTCTCTCCCTCCCACTCTGTCTGTACAAAAAAAAAATGGAAAAATGTCCTCGGATGAGGAAAAATAAATAAATAAATAAATAAATAAATATTCTAATATGTTTAAAAAAAAAAAAAAAAAAGAACCAGTAGTTATAATTTGGTGTCTGCCTTTACAGGGTTTTTCCCTGAGTATATATAGTCCAATAGATATATATTACTACCCACATATGGTATTATAAAGTTTTGTAGTCTAATGCTCTCTTTTCCCACTAAGTATAGTGTATTCCACTGAGATATTTCTGCTCCGTACTTGATTAACCAAGGCCTATTATTGGCCTGTAGCTTCTGTTCACTTTTCCCGTTATAAACAGCATTGCCAGGAATATTTTTGTACAGAGTCTTTGTACATATCCTTCATCATTTCCGTAGGATAAATTCCTACAAGTAGAATTGCGGAGGTAAAACGCATATTTACTTGTGAAGCTTCTGATCCTAAGGCCAGGTTACGCCCAAAGGTGGGTTTCCTGCTCCCACGGCCCCGGCGAGCGCGCCGGGGTCTCGTGACTGGTCGTTCTTATGAACAAAACTAGAAATGTATGGATGCACACACACAATAACCATGGGCACAAGTGCTCTGAAGACTAGTTTATAAACAGGGAGAACCTCGGCTTTCGAGGCCGGAAAGGCGGAGTTCTTTCTGCGGCTCCCGCTGGGAGACGGTACTGATTACCCTCCCGCTCTGACCCCGGGGCAGCGCCCGCCACAGGGAAGACGTGGGCGCTGCGCAGGGACCAGAAAGCGTTCACCTCCCCAGAGACGATGTCTGCCTTTTCTTCAGCATCGAGATTGTTGCTGAATATTGTCTGAGGGGTAACACTTTGGAGGTGTTGGGGGGCTGTTGTGCAAAACGCCAGTCATATCCACTAAAGGTTAAAATATTCAGAATAGACTAGGAAGTGAAGAGGATTCCTTCTTTGTAAATTTTCTCTCCTTCCTCTGCATTTATAAACTTCTATTTATACACTACTCTGCTCATAGAAGGGAAGGAATATTCTATTTGTTCTCGCTCCCACTTTTATTTTTATCTCATCCTGACATCTGACAAAAAGGCAGTGGAGCTGAGCCTCCACCAGCACTTGGAAGACTGACTTTCCTTCTCTGTGACAAGAATGGTTGTGAGAGATCTTTCCTTTGCCTGCTGTCGGGAGACTCGGGCTTCCTCTGTGCTTCCACATTTAACATTTCAGGTTTGGACATAGTTTGGCTACAGTGTGTGGGGATCACAGATAACCTAGACTCGGTTGAAAGTCTTTCTATGGGATGGCATGCATAAGCGATCAGCATCATTGGACTAGAACACTTTCTGCTTCTGCTAAAAACTCTGTAAGAACCCCTTTGTAGTAAGTATGAATTTTCACAGTCACATGATCAGGTATAAAAGTGGAACTGCTACATTTCTCTGTAATTGAGCTGAACTTCAGTGTTGAGCAGTCCTCCCCCCCCCCCCCCGCAATGGGAGGCCCGGGGCCGCTCTGCTCTGGGGTTCCAGGGCTGTGGGGGCTGTGGGGTCAGCACAGATACCAGTACATAACCCTTTCTCGGAAACCTCTGGCATCCAGACTTCCGTCAGGTCCCTTCCATCTTCTCCTTTCACCAGAAGCCCCGAATGGACACCCCCGAGCTGGAAGAGCCATCCTTGCAGCATCACACGTGCTTCTGCACTGATTCACCGTGAGCCCTCTGCTCCGGGATTTGGGCCTTCTTGGCTCAGAAACCTTTTCTGACTCCCAAACCCAGGCCTTGCAATAGAGAGCCTTCAAGGCCATTTCCTCCACTATGATTTGAAAATATGTATACATTCAGAAACTTGATTGATGGCTCTATCTGCCCCCAGCCTCCCTGAAACAATAAACAGCCCCGACTCTGCAGGTGGAGGGCCACAGGCAATAAGAAAATTGTGGGAAAGAGAAACTGGTTATTACCTCGGAAATTCATCTACTACATCATTTAGAACTTAGCAGCTCCTGTCTTATGTTCTTCTATTTCTCAAGTGTGAACATCTTGCTTCCTCAGCCCTCAGCTGGGTTGTGAGCTGTGGAGGGGACCATGTCTCGTCCTGCTTTGCAGTCCTTGGGGCTGTTAGCAGGAGCAGGCATTCCAGAGCGAGGGGCAGCCGAGGTGCAAGCGGAGAGCCCCACACTGGGAGTTGGAAGGTGTTCGTTCTCTTTCTAGACCTGCTGCTAACTGGTCAGTGTGCCTGACCTCCTCTGTAAAATGAGGAGGCTGGACTCAGTGCCTCACCCGCTTTTGATTTCCTAGTCATGTTTGGTAAGCTTGTTCTTCACATAGTCTGCATGGGACATGTAGTCTAAGGAAACATGGAAACAAGGACCAGGGACATATCAGTGTCATATTCAAATTGGCAAAGTATTTGAATATGTTATTGAATTTTAGCCCACCCCCCAAGAAATTAGCCCATAAGCTCGTTCCTCCAATGCTAGTTCGATCATGAACACTGATTTTTCTACTGTGCATTCCAGATATATTTTATAAGCACATGTGTGGTGTTTTTTCCTGAGAGTTGTAATAGTAAGTTATTGTTCATCTGATTTCTCAACATCCTGCCAGAATAAATCCCATTTTAAAATGTCATTTAAAATTACTGTCATTGTGAGGATTCTCCTGCTAGCTCTAGTGTCGAACTAAAAAGTCTGGAGTTCCTTGATGAGCAAATCCTTGGGATAGGTTTTGGCCAACATCTTCCTCTTTTGTCTGTTTTGCTTTGATAAAGGTACTTTACTTCTCGAAACAAGATGGATATTCTAATACTGTTGTTTGCAAGCCCTGCTGCCTTGTGTCCAAATCTGCTGGTTTTATTGAAGTCCTGGCTTTCTGAGGGTGCTTTGCTACTGATGAAAATGACAAGACATAATGTGATTTAGAAAGATGGAGAATTGCTGAGTAGAAGAAAGGATTCTGTGTGAAATTAGATACTTCAGTCATTTTGAACCCTTTAGCTTTTATACACAAAGGGTCTCAGAACTTTCCGAAGCACTGGACATTGTGTGTCAGACTGTGCTACCATCTCACTGACTTTCAAACCCATTACAGTCCTAAAGACCTACATATCTATGCTATGTGTGTTTACATGTTTTTAGCTGCATTTGTACCTTCTCAGACTAATTACCTACCAACCTCCTGGTCCTCTCCCGTGATTCAGGTCCCACTGCCGGGGTTTAAAATGTCTTTGTCACTGCTCTCTGGTTAGTGTCTGGCCTTTGCTTCCTTCCCCTCCTCTTCCCACCAGCGTTTTGTTTCAGAATGAAGCTTGGAAATATATTTAAAGTCAAATGAATGTCTCATTTCCAAGTGAAAAAAATGCAGGTATCTGACATGTCTGCCTTCCTTTCCATATTATTTTTTCTTAAGAATGTCCTGGTTCCAGACTGAGCTCAAACACCTCCAGCTCCCTGGCATTGTCTCCGCAGTGCTGAGGATAGTTGAGAGGGTGGTCCAGTAGCCACAGTTATAACAAAGCCATGCTTCTTCCGAGAGCTGGAGGAGGGAGAAGAGCAGGAAGAGTCCATATTCTTCTCCTCGGTCACATGAAAATACAGGTTTGGGTCTAACCATTTCATCTATATTCCATATATTCCATTCTTCAATGAGAGAAAAGTTCTGTGAATTCAGGCTGGGAGAGGAGAACCTTATTTTCTACCTGATGAGCACAGTTTGGATTCCTCACGTTAAAAAATCGGTATGTCTCCCAGCAGGGGCGGCTTGGTGGTTGAGCGTTGACCCATGCACCAAGAGGTCACAGGTTCGATTCCCGGTCAGGGCACATGCCCAGGTTGTGGCCCTGATCCCCAGTGGGAGGCATGCAGGAGGCGGCCAATCGATGTTCTTTCTCATTGATGTTTCTATCTCTCTCCCTTTCCCTTCCTCTTTCTAAAATCAATCAAAAACAAAATTTAAGAAAAAAGATGTGTCACCTCATTGCCCCAAGATTCTCACTGCCTCCACCCTGCACTGACTTTGACCTCAGGCTGGAGCTGGTGTGGGACCAGCCCTGCCTCTTTTACAGTCCTAAGTTGCAGGCCAACCAAAGACCTTGTTGAAGTCATAAAATTGCTAAGAACTGAGAAAGTCTGAGATTTTATCTTAAGGATTGGCAAGGACAATGGGAAATGATTCATTTTCTTTTCCCCACCAACCCAGAGGTTCAAGAAGCTGGCTTTAAAGAACAAAACCACACAGAAAGTGATGAAGGAAGATTATTTATTGCATTCCAGGGATAGACTCAGGGAGAATTTGGGAGCCTCTTTCAGAGAGCATTTATTTTGGGCATTCTGGAAAGACTAGGCAGCTTCATGGGGGAGGCTGGCCCTCCTACAGCACTTCACAAAGCAGTGGGTTTGTGTTCACTGTCATTCTGAGGCCTCTTTCCCTCCTGCTTTCTAACCTAATCATTCCTCACTGTCAGCCTATGCCCTGGGCATGTGTTTGTAGCACACCTGATCTTCTACCATCTCACCTGGGTTCACTGCCACTGGATCACGTGGGTCAGGCTGGCAGACCAGGTATCCAAGCCTCTGAACTGTTCAGTGCTATAGAGTGGGGCTTTATAAATGCAAACGGGTTTATTCAACCTCTAAGGAGTTTATTAGTCCTAATGCATATGAGCTTCGAGGGTCTCAAGCCAGGCTATAGGGCCAAATTCCCCAAAGCAAGCAGCCTGCAGCGGCTGGGGGTGCCCTTGTTCAGACTGTTAGCTTCCTTAGGGGACTTGGGAGCAGTAAACGTGCAGACGGTACTTATGGCTCTGGAATTCTCTTGGGAGTCTATTCAGTTGATGGTAAATGGCTACGGCTGCTGCCTGGGAAATCTTATTATACCCACATTGAACATGGGTCTGTTCAGTGAAGTGTCTCTTGCACTTAGCTCCCTACTTCATTTTATATATTTCTTTGTTTGTTGTCCATCTCCCCCACTAGATTATAAGTTTTAGGAAGGCAGAGATTCTTTTATTCTTCACTGAATCCTACAGTGCCCAGTACATAATAGGTTCACAATAAACAGCCCTTGATTAAATAAACATTCCTTGATTAAATAAACAATTGCAACTGAATTGCAAATCATGAGTGATAAATTATGAATAAAATGATAGCAACATCAATCATTGCCCAAAAATTCTAGGAAGAGGTATCTGAGCTTGTCATATGATGTGACTTGGTGAGGCATTCCCTTTGGAATGAGAGATTTGGTCTTCAGTTAGATATGCCCACTGCTGGGAAGGAAGTGCTTTTGAGGACATCCCAGTTTGCCAGTTCTTGGAGAAAGGCCAGCCTGGCAGGCACCGGACAGCTGGAGACAGTGTTGTAGACAAGGCTGGTGCAAAGGCCCCAGACGCAAGAATGACCATGAGGGGTCCCGGGGCAGGCAGCATTGAGATGGCTTAGTGGTGGTCCAGCATCAGGACAGCAACAGGCGGAAGAACCACAGTCTCCTCCACCAGACTCAAGCTGGTCAGGCAGTGCCAGGAACTCTCCAGGAAAACAGTCAATCCGTTCACAGCTGCATCTCCTGCCCACATTGCCTGAAAGAGCTAAGTCATAGCTTCAGAACCCAGCCAAGCAGCCTGAGGTTCTGGTCAGGAAACCAACAGAATAAGTATAAGGAGGGAGGACTTGAGAGGTGAGAATGTACACTGGTCAGGAGAGAGACCCCAAATGGCCTTTGGCAAGTCAGTTAACATCTTACCTACAAATGAGGAAAACACCTTTATCATGGTGGTGTTTTAAAGATTAAATGAGATAGTATACATAAAGCTTTTATGTTTTGGGGATAGTGACTGGCAAATAGTAAGAGCTTAATACATGGTTATTGTCTAAATTATTTTCTGTTAAGTAAGAGACCGAAAAAAGGAATATATTAGAGAAGTGAAATATTAGAAAAAAATGTAACAAATACTTGTGTTGATAGTACACTTTAGCCTCATAGAAGGCCTGAACTCATGCAGTACTTAAAGTTGTTTTTGATTTACGTCCTGAAAGGAAAATCTAATTACGTATAGTCATTTGGCAAGGACTCTTTCTTGTCCTCTTGGAAAGCACGAACTAATTTGAAAGCTTTTTTCAGATTGTGTGGACAGCTCCTGTCCTCTAACCAGCCCCGAGGTCTGCCTGTCGCCTGGCTCCTCTTTGGGCTGTGCCTCGCCCTAACTGGACAGCTGCTGCCTGGAGGCCTTCGAGAGACGACGTGTAATAGATACGATAAAGGCAGAGCTATCCCACAGTCGCCGCGTCTCTGCTTCTCCAGGGAGGCAGAGAGGCTTTTCATGACAATTAATTATTCACATTTTCTCTCCTTCTCCTCAAATACTTGGTCTCCTATCTAGCTGCAGAGGCTGGTTTTGTCTGGGGCATGTGTAACCCTAGCAGCCAGTGGCGGTCTGGTACTGCATTCTGTGGCCCTCTGAGCCTATTTATTTTGGGCTCACATGCAGTTGGCCATGCTGGCGATGGTTAGGGCATACTGTGCTGCCCCTCATTCTCCTTCCTCTTCTCTGGGCAGGATTTTAGCCGCTGACGTCTCCCTGATTCTTATCGTGCAAAGAGAGGGAGCTCTGGAGTTAGGTCAATTGGCTGCACCCAGAGCTGCCCAGGCAACGGGTGCTAGAGCTGGTGCTTGGCCCAGCGCCTTTCAGCCCCACCCCCTGCCCCAAGGCTGGGCAGCTTGCCCTTTAGCAAAGCTGTGAACATTCACTCATCCGTGCAGGCTCAGTGTAGCCTTTGTTACTGCTCTCTGGGAAACCTTTGTGCAGCTGATAGAGGTGGCCCAACGCTGAGCTGACAACTCTGGCTTGGAGACTCAGAGGACCTTACCCGGGCCGCTCGCTCCCATCTGCAGGCTTGCTCTGTGTCCTTCTTCTGCTTTCTTTTCAGTTACACCCTCCTGCAGTGCAGCCTGTTTTAGTTTCCCAAGAGAGCGGTGCTCAGACATAAAGACCAGGGCATGTGCTATCGGGGAGGTGGTTTCTGGGTTATTCTTCCTCAGAAATCCAGGACCAGAAGAAAGAGATATAAATGGGTGTCGAAGACATGAAGCTATTGGCTGGCAGCTGAGAAGCCAGCCAGTTGGAAGGAGACAGGAGAACAGTAGAGAAAGGTGACGTAGTGGCCGTGTGGCCAGAGGTGGCAGGAAAGTGACAGCAGCTCATTCTGCTGTGAAATGAACATAGCAGAAAGCGAGAGCACACTTCTCTGCAGAGCTGTGGGTGAGTGTGCATGCAGTCAGATGCTGGCTGACTCGGCAGGATACTTCACCTTGTTGTGCCTCAATTTCCTGCTCTCTAAAATGGGGACAGTAATAGCACCCCCCCTCCCTTCTGGGATTGTTGTGAGGATTACATGTAGAACTCCAAGAAAGTGCCAGCCCACCCTCTGTGGCTGTCATAGAAGTATTAGCTAACAGTGTCACCGCATGTACGTGACCACACGCACGCCTTGAGCATGGGACAGGATCTTAACAGCACCACCTGCCTGCTCTGACAGCTTCTTTTCCTAAGCACTCTTTCTGCAACGTGTCCTTTTCTCCCCTCACAGAAATCATCTGCAGTTTTCTCAAGGAAATTTCATTCTCAAATTGTTCAAGGCCTTTCTGCCCCATTCCATCTTTATTGAGCATCCATTAATGTTTGGCAGGGACACCTGTCTCCACTGTGGGGAGATCAAGGCACCATGAAACAGTGAAATATGCATTTTAGATCATTAGTGGAGTTACTGACAGAAAATTTCAGTGGTTTGTATTTCACCATTTTTCTTTCTACAGCACTTCTCATAGTGGTGTTAAGAGTGTTCAATAAAACAGAAAATGGGCAGGCAAGCAGAAAGAACAAGCAAAGAAAAGAACCAGAATAATTCATAAATTGGGATTGATTTTTATTTCATTCTTTATGTTTTTAATTAATAATTTATTTTTGTTACAAATGTTTCTCCTTTTGCCCCCACTGATGCCCCCCCCACCCTGACCCCAGCTTTGTTGTCCATGTCCTTTGCTCATGCGCACATGCATATAAGTTCTGTGGTTTATCTCTCCCTCACCACCCCTTCTTCTGGGGATTGTCAGTCTGCACACCACTTCCACATCTCTGGGACTACCCCATTCCTCAGACTGTTATGTTCATTATATTCCACAGATAAGTGAGATCATATGATAATTATCTTTCTCTGTTTGGCTTGATTCGCTTAGGATAATACTTCCCAGGTCCCTCCATGTCGTCTCAAAGAATAAATGATCTTTCTTTTTTACAGCTGCATAGTACTCCTTTGTGTATATGTACCACTGCTTTTTTATCCATTCATCTACTGATGGACATTTGGGCTGTTTCCAGATCTTAGCTATTATAAACAGTGCTGCTACGAACATGGGGGTACATATATTCTTTCTGATTGGTGTTTCAGGTTTCTTACGGTATATTCTTAGAAGAGGGATCACTGAGTCAAATGGAAGTTCAATTTTTAATTTTTTGAGGTAACACCATATTGTTTTCCATAGTGGCTGCACCAGTCTGCATTCCCACCAGCAATGTACTAGAGTCCCCTTTTCTCCACACCCTCGCCAACACTTGTTGTTTGATGATTTGTTGATGGCAGCCGTTCTGACAGGTGTGAGGTGATACCTCATTGTTGTTTCAATTTGCATCTCTCTGATGATTAGTGATGATGAGCATTTCTTCATATGTCTCTTAGCCATTTGTGTATCCTGTTTAGAGAGGTGTCTATGTAGTTCCCCTGACAATTTTTAAATTGGGTTGTTTGTCTTCCTTTTGTTGAGTTGTATGAGCACTCTATATATATTGCAAATTAACCCCTTATCTGATATATCATTGGCAATTATTCTCTCCCATACAGTGGGTTGCCTTCCCATTTTGATGGTTGTTTCTTTTGCTGTGCAGAAGCTTTCGAGTTTGATGTAGTCCCATGTGTTCATTTTCTCCTTTGTTTCTGTTGCCTTAGGTGATGTATCAGTGAAAATTCTGCTGCGTATGATGTCTGAAAGTTTGTTGCCTACATTTTCTTCTAGGATTTTTGTGGATTCATGAGTCACATTTAAGTCTTTTATCCATTTTGAGTTTATTCTTGTGTATGGTGTAAGTTGATGGTCTAGTTTCAGATTTTTCTTGCATGTAGCTGTCCAATTTTCCCAACACCATTTATTAAAGAGGTTGTCTTTACTCCACTGTATGCTCTTGCCACCTTTGTCAAATATTAATTGAGCATATTGTCTTGGGTCCATTTCTGGGTTCTCTGTTCTATTCCACTGGTCTATCTGCCTGTTCTTGTGCCAGTACCAGGCTGTTTTGATTACAGTGGCTTGGTAGTATAACCTGAAATCTGGTACTGTGATCCCTCCAACTTTGGTCTTCTTTTTCAAGATTGCTGTGGCTATTTGAGGTCCTTTTTGTTTCCATATGAACTTCTGAAGTATTTGTTCTAGTTCTGTAAATATGTCATTGGTGTTTTGATGGGGATTGCATTAACCTATAGATTGCTTTGGGTAGTATGGACATTTTAATGATGTTAATTCTTCCAATCCATGAACGATGTATGTGCTTCCACTTTTTCATATCTTCATCTATTTCTTTTTTCAGTGACCTGTAGTTTTCTTCGAATAGGTCCTTTATTTCTTTGGTTAAGTTTATTCCTAGGTATCTTAATTTTTTTGTCACGATGGTAAATGGAATTGTTTTTTCGGTTTCTTTTTCTGTGAGTTCATCATTGGCATATCAGAATGCCATCGATTTCTTGATGTTAATGTTGTATCCTGCTACTTTGCCAAATTCATTGATTAAGTCTAGTAAATTTTTGGTGGAGTCTTTGGGGTTTTCTATGTATAGTATCACGTCATCTGCGAATAATGACAGTTTCACTTCCTCCTTTCTGATTTGGATCCCTTTTATTTTTTCTTCCAGTCTGATTGCTGGGGCTAAGACTTCCAGTACTATGTTAAATAAGAGTGGCGAAAGTGGGCATCCTTGTCTTGTTCCTGTTCTTAAGGGAAATGGTTTTAGTTTTTGCCCATTGAGTATGATGTTGGCTGTAGGTCTTTCATACATGGCCTTTATTATGTTGAGATATGATCCTTCTATTCCCAGATTGCTGAGCATTTTTATTAGAAATGGGAGCTGGATTTTGTCAAATGCGTTTTCAGCGTCTATTGATATGATCATATGATTTTATTTTTCATTTTTGTTTATGTGGTGTATCACATTTATTGATTTGCAAATATTGTACCAGCCTTGCATTGCTGGGATGAATCCCACTTGGTCATGGTGAATTATTTTTTTGATGTATTGCTGGATTGATTTGCTAGTATTTTGTTCAGGATTTTGGCCTCTATGTTCATAAGGAATATTGGCCTATAGTTTTCTTTCTTTGTAGTGTCTTTTTCTGGTTTGAGAATTAGAATTATGCTGGCCTCATAAAATGAGTTTGGAAGTCTTCCTTCTTCTTGAATATTTTGAAATAGTTTGAGGAAAATGGGTGTTAGTTCTTCTTTGAATGTTCCATAAAATTCCCCCTGGGCTTTTGTTTGCTGGGAGTCTTGATTACATCTTCAATTTCTTTTGTTGTTATTGGTCTTTTCAAGTTTTCTATCTTTTCCCGGTTCAGTTTTGGAAGGCTATGTGTTTCTAGAAATTTGTCCATTTCACTTAGATTGTCGAATTTGTTGCCGTATAATTGTTCATAATATTTGTTCACAATCCTTTGTATTTCTGTGGTTTCAGTTGTTACTTCTCCACTTTCAGTTCTGATTTTGTGTATTTGGGTTCTCTCACTTTGTATCTAGGTGAGTCTAGCTAAGGGTCCATCAATCTTGTTTATCTTTTCAAAGAACCAGCTCTTTGTTTCATTGATCCTTCTAATTGTTTTTTTGGTCTCCATGTCATTTATTTCTGCTCTGATCTTTACTCTTTCCTTCCTTTTACTTGCTCTGGGGTTTTCTTCTTGTTCGCTTTTAAGTTCTTTAAGTTGTGAGGTTAGATAGTCTATTAGAATTTTTTTTGTTTCTTGAGGTAGGCCTGTAGTGCTATTAACTTCCTTCTCAGAACTGCCTCGCTGCATCCCATAGATTTTGTGTTGTTGTGTCTTCATTTTCATTGGTTTCTAGGAAGTTTTTAATTTCTTCCTTGATCTCCATGGTAACCCATTCATTGTTCAATAACATGCTATTTAGCCTCCATGTTTTCAAATGCCTTTGCATGTTCTTGTGGCAATGGATTTCTAGTTTCATGCCATTGTGATGTGAGAAGATGCTTGATATGATTTCAGTCTTCTTGAACTTATAGAGACTTAGTTTGTACCCTAACATGTGGTCTATCTTTGAGAATGTCCCATATGCACTTGAGAAGAATGTGAATTCTGCAGTTTGGGGGTCATATCTATGAAATCCATTTCATCTAGTGCTTCATTTAGAGTCTGTGTTTCCTTGTTAATTTTTTGTCTAGAAGATCTATCCAGTGATGTCAGTGGGGGGTTGAAGTCTGTTGCTATGATTGTATTGCTGTTGATGTCTTCTTTGAAGTCCTCCAAAAGATTTTTAATATATGTTGGTGCTCCTATATTGGGTGCATATATGTTTACCAAGGTTATATCTTGCTGGTGGATAGATCCTTTCAATATTATGTAATGGCCTTCTTTGTCTCTAGTCATGGCCTTCATTTTGAAATCTACTTTATCAGATATGAGTATTGCTACCCCAGCTTTTTTTTTTCTTTCCATTTGCTTGAAAGATTTTTTACCATCCCTTCACTTTCAACCTATGTGAGTCTTTTGTTGTGAGGTGTGTGTCTTGTAAACAACATATATGTGAGTCATGCTTTCTTATCCAGTCAGCTACTCTGTGTCTGTTTATCAGAGCATTCAAACCATTCACATTTAAGGTGATTATTGATATGTACTTATTTATTGCCATTTTTATTGTGGTTTTATTTTTTTTCCTATTTCTTCTCATTACAGCAATCCTTTTAGCATATCCTGCAGTGCTGGTTTTGTGTTTATATATTTCCTTAGCCTTTTTTTTTTTTCTGGAAAGCTCTTTATTTGACCTTCTATTTTGTATGATAGCCTTGCTGGATAGAGTAGTCTTGGATTCATATCCTTGTTTTTCATGACCTTGATTACTTCATGCCACTCCCTTCTGGCCTGTAGTGTTTCTGTTGAGAAGTCAGCTGATAGCCTTATGGGGTTTCCTTTGTAGGTAACCTGTTGCTTATCTCTTACTGCCTTTAGGATTCTCTCTTTGTCTGTAACTTTTGAAATTTAATTACTATGTATCTTGGTGTGGGCCTGTTTGGGTTCTTTTCACTTGGGGCTCTCTGTGCTTCTTGAACTTAAATACCTTCTTTCTTCACCAAATTAGGAAAATTTTCTGTCACTGTTTCTTCAAATATATTCTCTAACCCTTGCCTATTTTCTTCTTATTCGGGGACTCCTATGATGTGAATGTTTTACATTTCCAGTTGTTCCACAGTTCCCTTAAGCTGTCTTCCTGTTTTTTAATTGTTTTTGCCCTTTTGGTTCTCTGATTGGTTGATTTTTTTCTACCCTGTCTTCTAATTCACTGATCCAGTCATCAGCTTCCTCTACTCTGCTGGGTAGTCCTTCCAATATGTTATTTATTTCTGCTATATCGTTCTTCATTTCACTTGGTTGGTTTTCAATGTTTTTATATCTTTACTCATGGTGCTGATGTCCTTACTCATGCTGTTGAGCTTCCTCAAGATCATGGCTCTGACCTCCACCTCTGATAATTTGCTTAGCTGCATTTCATTGATCTCATCTTCGATAGAGTTCTCTTGTTCTTTCATTTGGGATTTGTTTCTTTTTTTCACAGTTTTGGCTCTCTCAGTGGGTTTTGGAGCCTGCCAATTTTCCCTGTGGGTGTTGGTGTTTGGCTGTTTGTGGCTCTCTCTACTGGTTTGGATGAGCCTGTGTGGGCCCACGTTAGACACCACTGTAAAGTCTTACTTTCCTGGGTAGATTTGCATGCCTAGGTTCAGTTATCCTCTAGCTTGTTCCTGGAGGCTAGTAATCTCAGTTACTCAGTGCCTTGGAATTTATCCCTGGTGTTCTGCATAAGAGGATTTCCAGAGAGTGGGATAGATGCTGGTTGTTAATGAGCCTCAATTTTCATTTCTTTGCCTCACCTGGGAAAGGCTGAATCTCCGAGGGGTGGGGGGTGCTGCTTTTTGCCACAACTTGGGGAAGGTGCACACTGACCACCATCTTTTTTGGCTGCAACTCTGCAAAAACTCTGAGTGTCCTCCAAATCCCGGGCGTCCCCACAGAGTTCCAGCCCAGTCTGCCCTCCCTCTACTGGAGCCCCCAGGTGAGTGGCTGTGGCTATTTTTGTGCTCTGTCCTGGCTCTCTGCTCTGTGGAGAGGGCTTGGTCTTTATTCCCCAAAGTCACTGCTCATAGCTAAGACTGCTACTTTTCGGGGGCTCCCAGCCCGCCACCCTCTTTTGCCTCTGCAGATCCTACCAGTGTCCCTGGTTATATGGTCCTGTCCTGCTGCTTTTCTGTTGCTTTTTTCCGAGGATTTGTCTTTATTTTAGTTGTAATTCCCATTTGATCCTGGGAGATCATCTGCATAGCTTCTATATACTCCGTCCCCATTTTAACATCCTCTATACCTATCTTGTGTGCAGCTGGATCATACAGGCCTTTCTGGTGCCCCCGTACCCTTCAGAGCCCTGTGGTAACTGGATGGCACAGTCCTTTTGGGGACCTGGCTCTATGTCCATGTTATGGGCTGATGGGTCGCACAGGCCTCTCTGGTGCTTCAGCACCCCACAGGCCCTGTGGGTAACTAGATGGCACAGTCCCCTCTGGTGCTTCAGAACCCTGTAGGTCCTACTGGTAACTGGATCGCACAGTCCCTGCTGTGTGGCACAGGCCTCTCTGGTGCCCCTGCACCCTGCAGTTCCCATGGGCGGGCAGCTGGATCTCACTATTTTCTCTGGGGCTCAGGCTTCCCACTGCTCTTGTGAGCTACTGGACTGCACAGATCTCTGTGGAGCCCGAGGTCCCACCGCTGGCAGCTGGGGAGTGCTGCTGCCTCGTGGGGCTCAACTCCTGCTCAGCTTTTGCTGTAGTTTTTGGGGATGGGTCTCTGCTGCTGGTCTGTGCTTCTGTTGCCTGGGAATGGATGTCTGCTCCCCAGCCTCTGTTGCTGGGGGTATATCTCGACTCTGATCAGGCTGTGGGGGATGGTGCTGGGCTCCCGGCTGTCCACGGCTTCTGCGACCAGCACCTTGGGAGCTCCACTACTGTGCATCGGTCTGTGTTGACACAGAGTGTCCACTGGTCTGATGGTGCCAGGTGCGCTGGTGGATTCGGGTTACTGGGCCCTAGCTGCTCCTACTGCCTCCTCCCAGGGAAGACCCAGGATCTTCCAAAATGGTGGGACCTCCCCGGGGCGCAGGGAGAAGTGCCCTGAAGGGCCGCTCACTCCGGTAGCCGGCTGCTCCCGTCCACAGCACAGGGACCTTCTGCTCCGGGGCTCTGCACTGCTCAGGTTTGGTCATCCACCTTCACGTCCACTCACACTCTCACACACTAGTTCACTCTCTCACACACTCACCCTCCCTCCGGTCCTGCCCACCGCCATCTTCCTGGAGTTGCTTTTTAAAACCATCATGATGAATTTTCCCTGATTCAAATGAATAGGGGGGCACACACTTATGAGATCAGTGTATAAAAGTAGGAATATGGTCTAAGGATAACTGGTCCATTTTTAAACTCATCCCATCACCTCAGCAAAACACAATTGCCAACAAGACATTTCTCCTGGAAATCATTCAGACATCTCAAGCCAGTGTGGCCAAATCAGAATTTCTCATCTTTCCCCACAAACCACCCTTTTAAATATTTCTTAGCTCTGTTAAGCATCAGCATCAGACCAGTTGCTCAAGCTGGAAATATCAAGGTCTACTCCTCTTGCTTTCCTGCTCCCCACCATCAGGTCGTGTAGTTGTCACATGTGCCTCCTAAATAGCCTCTGAGTCCACACCTCTTCCATAACCCAGTGACCTGCCTGCATCTGTAACATTGCTGGGTGACAGTCACCCCCAAACAATGGCTCAAAGCAGCAGTCATCTATTTTTTCCCATGTGTTTTGGGTCAGCTCATATAGATGAAGCTTAGCTTGGTGGCTATACTATGTGTCTTAGGGTGTCTGAAGTTCGCTGATGTAGGTGGGCCCAGCTTGGTGCCTCTGCTCCACTTCTCTCTCATTCTCCTTTCTGGCATCAGTGGGTTGGCTTGAGTATGTTCTTCTCATGGAAATGTCAGAAGCACACGAAGGCAAGCCAAAACACATGTCACTTTTGTCTCTTTCTGTTGGCCAAGCTAGGCATGTGATCTAATGCAAAGTTAAAGAGTGGGGAATCACACTTAACACACTTAGTGGGAGGAACTAACTACAAAGTCTCATGGCAGAGAGCGAGGAGAAGGGCAGCATAAAGAACTGGGGCCTGTAATGCAGTCTCCTGCACTGCCAAGCCCTTGTTTTCTCTTGTCTAGACTCTTCTGTTTTCTTACTTTGCCTGTAGTTAACCTCCCCCTGACTTGATCCCAACATCCCTTTATTAAAACTTTCCATTTCCACTTATCACTTCTGAACTATTGAACTGAAGCCCTATACAACTTGGCTCTAATTCATTTTTTTTCCTGTTGTATCTGTTGCTATGTTTCAGAATTACTCACCACCCTCTTCCAATTATGCTTGTTTTTTGCAAAGCTCTGTGCCTTCATAAACAGTCTTTCCTCTTCCACAGCCATCTCTCCCACATTTGGAGGTTATCATAAGTGAAATGTTTACCTTTCAAGATCCATTCACATTGTGCCTTGGCCAGAAAGCCTTCTCAGAAGCCCTCTGGAGAAAAAGTTGCCCCTTCCTTTATCATGTGATAGTAAATTGGAATTGCACTGTGCTCATATTTATGTCATACATATTGAGGTATACATGCTCAGCTGGCAGGGGAGAAGTTTAGGTAACCCCACCCACCATTTTACTATGTGATCATGGGCGTACTAACACTTGACTGTGTTGTTACCTTAGTCATCCTTTGGTTCCAGAAGCCTCTTGAGTTCTCAGAATCTTCTTGTAGAGTGAAAGGCACAGCCTGGGTGGAAAGGGGAAGGAGGAGGGGTGTCTAGTGTTTAATGATAATTAATTAATTTATAACACAACCATGAAGCAAGCCTGTTATTTCACCTGGTATTCAATCAAAGGAACATCTCTTTGGCTGTGTTGTTGCAAGTCAATACCTTCAGTACCATATTGGAAATCCAAGGAACTTTCCAATGGTAATATTGTCTATACATAATTGTTGTTTCATGACAACTTTAGAATACCACTCCTGCCTAAGATACTGCTCTATTGTAGTTCCTATAGGCACATATCAGATTGATTTTAATTTTTTACATCTGTGTTTCCCAACTAACTCATAGAGTTCTCATTTGTGGTTTGTGGTTCTTTAGAAGACTATGCAGGCCGTGCACTGCACAGCTTTGAGGGTGCACTGTTCACACCAGAGGCTGTATAAACGGACTTCACAGAACTCAGTAGCACCAGCTTCCTTATCTCTCCAATGCCTAGTATATACTAATTGCTCAAGAAATGTGTAAATGCATGAGTAAATGAGAAAGAAAATAACAACACATTGAACTAACTATTCCCAAGTGAGATATCTAACAAAGTTGGGTTTTGATCAAACAAAATTAAAACCATGTTATTACAGGTGCATATGATAGACTGTACCTGTAACCTAACTTGAAGTGTCTTGTTTACCTACAACAAAAGGTTGTATGGCTGCTATGGCTCAATGATTGAGCATCAACCCATGTACCAAGAGGTCGCCAGCTTGATATCCTGGTCAGGGCACATGCCCAGGTTGTGAGCCAGATCCCCAGTGGAGGGCATGCAGGAGGCAGCCAATCAATGTTCTCTCTCATTGATGTTTCTATCTCTCTCTCTCTCTCTGCTTTTCCCTTCCTCTAAAATCAATAAAGAAAAAAAAATTTTTTTAATTACCTTTCATCTTGTGAACCGATTGAGATATGGTTCTGAAAGCACATCACACTTTTTTTTATCATTTATCTTTATTGTCGAAAGTATTACAGATGTACCCCATTTTATCCCCCATTGGCCCCCTCCACCCCACTCCCACCAGGCTTTCACTGCACTATGCTCTGTGTCCATGGCCTGTGCATATATACATATAAGTTCTTTGGTTAATCTCTTCCCACACCGCCCTCACTGCACATCCCACTTCTTAAATGTTATTGACTGCATGATCGCCCAGTGCCTGACACCCTAGTGAACATTGTGAGGCTTGTGTGTGAAGACAGGTCTAGATGCTAGATGACTCTAACCCCCAAGTAAAAATAGACTTAAACATTTTTTTTTTTAAATACATATTTCTTGCCCTGGCCAGTTTGGCTCAGTGTTTAGAGTGTCAGACTGTGGTGCAGAGAGTCCTGGATTCGATTCCAGCCAAGGACAGTACTTCAGTTGCAGTTTGTCCCTGACCTGGGGTTGGGGTCATGTGGATAGCAGCCGCTGGATATGTCTCTCTCACATCGATGTTTCTCTGTCTTCCTCCCTCTCTCCCTCCTGCTCTATCTGAAGATGGATGCAAAGGTGTCCTCGAGTGAGGATTAAAAAAAAAAAGTTGAGACTTGATCTAGAAAAGGCAAGCCTGTGCCTATGTTCTCTCTCCTAGTAATCATTTCTGAGGCTCTGCCAATCTTAAAAAAAAAATAAAGTAAAAAATATGTACTTCTTGATTGTCCTTGGATGGGTCATAAAGCTTCTATAAATGCAAGTAGAGTCCATGTTTTAAAAGAGCAAGACTTTTATCAGGTTATTTGATAAAATATGCTGAATATTTGTGAATTATAATTATACCAGTGTGGCCAAACAAACTGTTCACCCCATGGGAAAGTGTTGCCAAGTTAAACAATCAACTTCACGCTTGGAATTTGAAGTTTCCAAATGTTCTGCCAAAGAGCATAGGGTGGGTAACTGACCCAGTTAGGATGTATGGGTTTCTGAGTGGACATGGCCTGAGGAGAGGCCCAAAAGACAGCACTACACAGGCAGTAATGGCCCCACCTTGGTTCCCCACACCTAACCATAACCCTAGTAAGCTCCAGCAGCAAGAACACTGTGTTTGTCCCTGGATTGTTCTTGCTTGTGTCTCCAGCAACAAAGTGACCATGACCAGGCCACCCCACCATCAGAACACTGTTGGCAGGATGCCTCAACAGCTGGGGCTTCACCTGTCAATTAGAGGAAGTGCCTAGCACAGCACCTAGCATAGGGCATAAAGAAGGGATTCCATAAATGTTTGTTAAATGAATGAACAAAATACACCAACGAGATAAGCAAACCAAAGGAGTACAATGGTATAAGGAACATTTGTGAAGTAAGGCACTACAGTTGCTTCAGGAAATACTAAATGATGTGCACTTAAGGCCACAGCATCTTCTCTAGTGGGCCTGTTATCCCTTCCAGATCAGTGGAGACTTGACTTTCTACTGCCTAATAGCAAGTGTATTCAACCTGATGAAATACAGCACCAAAGTTTTCCTAACACCGCCCAGCTGGGCAACCATTCATAGGGACAGTTCTTCAGTTGTTGGCTGCTAGGTTACTGCAACACGAGTTTTTGCACATGAACTTGGGATCAGAAAATCATAACGATCATAGAGTCAATTCAGTTAGAATTTAGCTTCTCTTCCGGCCAAGCCTTTCCATTGTCATCACAGGACCCCTGAATGAAATCATCACAATTTGGGGATTTGTTTGTTTTTCTTTTTGTGCTCCCAGGTGAGCTTTCTGTGGAGGAAGCACAGGACCCTTTCCTGGTTAGCATCCACATAATCGCAGACCCAGGGGAATCCCAACCCCTGCAGGAGGCCATCGACAAGGTGTTGGCCTGGATCCACCCGGACCTGCAGCTGTTCCGGGTCTCTGAAAGGAGGGCTTCCCGGCGGCGGCGGAAGGCCCCGAAGGCGGCGCAGCCCGCGCTGGCGGTGGTTCTGTTCCTGCAGGAGGAGTACGGCGACGAGCAGATCCTGCAGCTGCACCGCACGCTGCAGCGGCCGCCCTGGCGCCACCACCACACGGAGCGCGTGCCCGGCAGGTTCCTGCCCTACCTGCCCTGCAGCCAGGACTTCTTCACGCTGGCCCCGGGGACGCCGCTGTGGGCCATCCGGCCCGTGCACTACGGCCGCGAAATCGTGCGCTTCACCATCTACTGCCGCCACAGCAACTACGCCGACAGCCTCGAGTTCTACCAGCTCATCCTCCGGCGGAGCCCCAGCCAAAGGAAGATGGACTTCTGCATCTTCCCCATCTTCTCCAACCTGGACGTGGACATCCAGTTCTCCCTCAAGAGGCTGCCCTGCGACCAGAATCCGGTCCCCGCCGACTGCTCCTTGCTGGAGTTCCGAGTCAAGGACATCGGCGAGCTCGTGCCCCTCCTGCCCAAGCCCTGCAGCCCCATCAGTGAGGGGCGCTGGCAGACGGAGGACCACGACGGGAACAAGATCCTTCTGCAGGTACCTGGGGAAGTCTGTGTCCCTGTCTGTGTGGGGGAGCGGAGAAAAGGTGGGTTGGCTCTGCCGGAAACCCTAGTGATTACGTGTTATAGAGCAAGGAGTTAAGAAAAAGGAGGGATCGATGACCCTGAGTGTGGCCTCAGACTCAGTCAAGGTGTCCATATGATACCGAAGCAAAAGAGGAGGGCTCTTTCCATTGGTTCTTTTCATTTGACTGTCCGGCCACGTGCCTCAGACAAGCAAGTGCCATTCCCGCCCCGCCTCTTCATCCAGCTGCATTTGAGCGCTCGGAATGCTGGTGGCTCCGGGGGTTTCAGATGAGCTTGTACCAGGGACTTTGTTATTAAAGATTCCTGAATCTGCTCCTTCACACTTAGGCAGTTTTGCCGATGTATCCTTCACTCCCACAAAGGAACTTAAGGAATACCCATCTATGAACGTTGTGAGATGTATTACATTCACCAGAGAAGGTATCTATTTTCTTCTTCACTCTGGTAGCACCCCACCTTCTACCCTTGCACTGCCGGACAGTAGGTTGTTAAAATTCAGTGATCACTTGAAAATGACCTTCTCATAAACATTTTAAGGAGTAAGTGATGCCTTTGGACCTTCTGGTTTCATTAAGCTTAGGAAAGGGTGAGTGAATACCTTTTCAGGAAATGGATCCTTAAATGGTAAACTGTCCTGTTCCTTCCATGGTTTATGTCTTTGCTCAGTTACTTTCTCCTTCCATGCTTTCTCCTCCCATCCTTCCAGTGGTTGTCCCACACTCTTTCAAGATCATTAATTATACCCTAGAATTCAAAATGCAGCATGTATATTTTAGAATGTCCTGCATATGGCCCTATCTGATAAACGCTTTCGAAACCCAGGCTTTCTTGGATTAATATGTAAATCAGTTTGAGGAATATAAAACTTTGTTTTTCTGAAAAATCTCTGTTTCCTCAGTGTTCCCTTTTGGCTACCTGAAAGGAGAAAGTTGATAGTGAATTAGGGGCCATTGTCTTGAAAGGTGCTGATTGTAGGTACTTAAATCACAGGTAAAGCTTCAGTTTTTGTTGGCTGTGGCATTAAACATCAGAACTATAATCCACATATCACAAAATAAATTGAGAACTTGACACATGTCAGATACTGGCCAAAATCACAGCCAGGACACATTGTTCAAGTCCGAAAGGTCACCTTGAGATATTTACTGTTTATAGGAACTAGATAATTTTCAGATTTTCCTTGGAACTGTACAGATAAGTAAATAATATTGATTTATTATTCAGTGAACTTTTGAAAGCTAGCCTTATAATCCCCTTTGAAATCTGAGAAAAAACTTTATTCTGTTTGAAGACTGCCAATTCTTTATGCAAAATATAATGCAGTTGAATAAGTAAAAGTTAAAATAAGGTTTTGTTTCTACTAAAAAACCAAAATGAATGTGGTTATTTCTGAAGGACTTCGTCCCTTTTGTAGTCATTAAAATAATTTTTTCTCTCAATCTCTATAATAATGTAAGTGAAAGAACACTGTGAGAGCTTGGTCTGGACTCTGCTCAAAGGAACCACTGACAGAATGTTTCAAAGACCCACACATTTAAATGGTTATAAAGTCCAGCCCAGCTGGTGTGGCTCAGTGGTTGAGCATCGACCCATGTACCAAGAGGTCGCCAGTTTGATTCCCAGTCAAAATGACTAATAGCCCCTCATAACTATTAATTATGGCCATTTGAACAGGTTGCTTTTACCCCATCACTTCAGCAAGCAACTTTCTGCCCCAGTATGAGATACACTCCTGCCCATTGCTCTGCATTACTCTTAAAGTAAAAATGTGTTTCCCTCTTTAGCAAAATTAAAATATTTAGGTCATGGGGTTGAGAGAGCTCATTTTTATCCACATTTGCCTTAGCAATATATATTTCCCAAGTTCAGTCTTCAACTAGTTTTTAATATAAATGCTTTTGTTCAGTTGGGTGGAGTTATACATTGAAGAAAAATCTTTGTTGGGTAATTTTCAATTACATTCTTAAAATATACATTGTTTTATTTTCTCATCCTGCCTCATTGATTTAACATTTCCTATTTCAGAGACCTCCTCCTCCTCCCATTTAATTCCTCTGGAGGAAAAAAGCTGAGAAGCTATTTTCTAGGAGCTACTCACCCTCTTATAAGAATTTGGAAATGTTCTTTACTAAGATCTGATAAGACAGAAAGCAAGCCTTCCTCCTTCTGACACTCACTTCTCCTTCCTTCCTGGCCTTGCCGGGTTCAGGGGAATAGGCAGGAGGTGGGCATCTGGGAGGTGCTGACATCAGAAGTTGCCTGAGATCCCTCTGAAAAGGCATCTTAAAAATTTGCATTAATGCCTGATGATACTAAACTACAGCTTTCTGGAATCAAGGTCTGTTTGTGGATCCACATCTCCTAGAACTAAATTAACATTGACTTTGAACATAATAGGTTCTCTTTATGTTTTCTTTTACTTTTTATTGAAGAGTGATATAAATTATACAAAAAGTGCATATATCATTCATATATTTTTATATATATATATATATATATATATATATATATATATCAGTGAATTTTCACACATTGAACATTTGTGTGGGCAGAACCCAGATGAAGAAAAAGAACAGGGACAGAAACAGAGAAGGCCTCTCCTCCCCTATTCCTGGGACTCCCTTCCCTTAAAACTTAACATATTAATTAATTTTGAACATATTAATTACCCTGTATTGCATTAAAGGGCCCCAGGGGAAGGGGAGTACCTAGTCAAAAAAGTTGGGAATATGGGATGATATCTTTTTTTTGTATTTGTAAGTAGATCTCATATTTTTAAAACAAGATTTAAGATGGCTGACAAAGATATAAACCACACAAGAAGTTTAGTAAAAATTATTAGATACCTAAGGGATATGACATAGAGGAAAGACACTGAAAGGAAAGTAAGATAAACCAAGTGTGACGTCCAACACGCATGCCATTTCTGGATGCTGTCTGTGGTTGTGCTGTAAGTTGGGAGTCACTAGCTGTGTGTGGCCATTTAAATTTAAAATTTAAGTTAATTAAAATTAAATAAAATACAAAATTCACTAGACCCATTTTAAGTACTCAGTCACCACATGTGGTTACTGGCTACCATATTGGACAGCACAATACAGAAAATTTCCATCATGAAAGAAAGTTCTGTTGGACGATATGGTTCCAGAAATAGGCCCCAAATTTGACTTTGAGTTTTGTAGCAGCAAAAACAAAATGGAAAATCACCCGTGATGCAAGTTAGTCTGTGAGGTAAAGTAAGCCATGCTCTGGATGCGTGTTCCTGGTTCAGAGTCCTGGGAGCAGTTCCTCACCGTCTCATGTTTGTGTGGGGTCGACAGCCAGCTGTGAGCTGCGCCTCCAGGACAACAGCAAGACCTCCAAGGCTTTTCTTACATAGGGGCTGCAGTGTGTGCCCGGTGCCCAGCCAGGTGTAGTGCCGAAAAGACACTGCCCTGAAGGAGGCTGGGCAACACAAGGTGGTCCCACCTGCAGCTCCTGGGGGCTTAGCTTAATCCTAGAGGGAGGGATCATCTCCCAAAATTTGTTTCTCTCCCAAGCTTTCGGTAGATCATGAACGACAGTGAGCTTGGCTTTTTATTCCCAGCTGAGGACCTGGGGTAGACCTGGTAAAGAAGTCATGTCCCGTGGCTCAGCCAAACTGGGCTTTGTGCTGACACCCTCTTAGTCCTGAGGAGCCTGACAAGGACAAAGGCCGGGGAAGGCTACCCTCTTCCTTTGGAGACCTGCCATGAGATTGTCATAGGCAGTTCCATTTTTAATTTTTTGAGGAAACTTCATACTGCTTTCCGCAGTAGCTGCACCAATACACATTCCCACCAACAGTGCACGGGGGTTCCCTTTTCTCCACATCCTCGCCAGCACCTGTCTGTTGATTTATTGATGATAGGATAGCCATTTGGACAGGTGTGCAGTGATACTCATTATGGTTTTAATTTGCATCTCTCTGATGATTAGTCACATTGAGCATCCTTTCATATGTCTATTGGCCATCTGTATGTCCTCTTTGGAGAAGTGTCTATTTGGGTCCTTTGCCCATTTTTAATTGGATTCTTTGGTTTTTATGCACACTCTCAGATTTAGATCAGGTAGCTGCCACTCCCAGTATTACCAACAGCAAATGGTACTTAATCACATTTGACTCACAAACCCACACTGGCTGTGCTGCCCTCTGTCCTTTTCCAGGGAACCCAGCAGTGACCTGGGCGTTCCTTCCACCAGTGCTTCTCAGACTTCAGCAGATATAAAATCTCAGATTCCTGCGGCCCACCTTCAGAGGCTGATCCTGGAGGTCCGGGGCCAGGCCTGAGATCCTGCGTTTGTAACCAGCTCCCAGGTGCTGCCACATTCACCAAGCACAGGATAGGCTAAGGCAGGACTACCCAGCCGTTGCTTCATGTTTATTACCAATGTCTGGGGCAAGTTCACTTTTAAAGTATATTATAGTTGACTTAGTAGAAGACTCAGGACAGAACATCAAGAGTACATGTCACTATATTTTGGTGATTATTTATATATATATATACACATATATATGTATATATATACATATATACACACACACACATTATTTTGTACGCTGAAACTAATGTGTTTAATGTCAATTATATTGCAATTAAAATAAAAGAAAAGAGAGTACAAATTGTAACAGGTGTCTGGAGGATGAGCATTCTCAGTAGATACCAGCTTGTCCCCACTCCCCCTTGGGCTCTGTTGTCTCGGGGCAGGGGTACAGTGACCCAAGGGTTAGGGCATCCACACATGGAAGCAGGAAGGTACCATATGAACAGGAGGCCACTGGACACAACCACTTGCTCCCCACCCCGGGTCTGTGTCTCCTGGGCAGTGAGGAAAATGGCCGTTTCCCATAGACCACATTGTACCTGCTGGGTTATGGCACCTGTGCAGACTATCCAAGGCACTTGAAAGTCACCCTCAGGAAATCATTTGCAAGAAAATTGTCTGGGTCTGATATTCTTGCAGAATATGAGTGACATCATAGCCCTTTCAGGCCTGGAAGGGTCATTTTCTTTTAGAAAAACAAAAAGCGAACCATTAAGCCTTAGCAGGACCTGGAATCACATCTTGAGGCAGAGGGAGAAGAGGGAGGAATTTTAAGCAATGTTTTCTGCTCTTGATCTGAGCAGCTTTCCCCCTTGGCCCGCCTGTGGCACTCAGATTGTTTAGTTTGGTCTGTCCAGGGTTCTGCCTCTGAACGGGTCACTTGGCGGTAGGTCTGGAAGAGAGTGCTGCTGTTTCTGAGTGTGGCCAGTGGCTCCCAGCAGTCAAGGCCTGTCCCCTGCAGGCCAGCGAGGTGTGCCTGGGAATACACTGCCACAGAGAGATAGTCCAGTGCTTTCAGAAGCCAGTGGAGTCAGCAAAAACTTTCAGTATCTCCTCTCAGCCAGATGTGGTACTGGAGGGGGACAAAGATGGACAACAGAGTCCCTATTCTCCAAGTTCAAGCTGCTTGAGACCATTCTGTGTGCAAGCCACAGTACAGGAGAGTGGGGTGCAGTGAGTGTGCTCCAGAGTGGTGCCTCCCTCCAGGGCCGGGAAACCAGGAGACTCAAGCAGAAACTTCCTGGAAGCCAGCCGATGGGAGTTTGGACCCTAGTCCCACAGGTCTAGACCAAATCCTGTTTGTCCGGTGACCTCACAGCTGTGCCAGGTTGGCCTAACCTTAAAACACCAGGCAAAAAAAACCAACTTTTAATTTCCAATAAATTTTCCTTCCATGTTAATATGTTTTTATTAGAAAGAAATAAAACCAAACTATCCAAAAAATATTTGGCAATTAGAAATATTTTTAAAAATCACTCTACTACTACCACCATAACAGCATTTTGGTACATTTTCTTCTAGTGTCTTTGTCATATAAGATGTCTATGTCAATTTTCTTTAAAAATTTTTTTCACTTTTCTTCCTCATTTATCCCCAAAAATATACAAAAGGAAACTTTTGCTAAATAGGCTTCAAACTTTTGATTAGTTTTCTCTTTCCCACTACCAACCCTTCACCCTACCAACCCTTCACCCTCCCAAATGGAAGGTCAAATAGTACTTTGACTTTAAGGAACTTTTCAACTGACTATGGCTTCATGCTGAGAGAATGAGCCCCTGCGCCCCTCCAACATTATGTAAAGGGACTCGGTCCCCCTTTTTGTACTCGGATACAACTTTGCCACCAAAAAGTCTAGGTCCCACTAGTTTGGGCTTTTGTCACCTCAGGGGTATGGCTTTCTTCCCAGGGTGTTCTGGAAGGGTACATGTGTGGCAGGCCAGTTACTGTGCACCAGTGCAACTGCCCCAGTGCCTGCTCACAGCCCACTCTCAGCAAACACCTGCTCTTACACAAGTAGCCCCACGCTGCAGACACCCACTGGGCTCGGCAGTTTCAAGCCATCCACCCAGGCACGGGGGTGGGGGGATCCTGGGCCCTCTAGAGCCCTAACCTTTCTCCCTGGGCAATCTCTGGCTGTGACCCCCTCCCTCTGCCATGTGGACCAAGGGTGGAGAGGGATAAACAGTAGACCCTGAAGGGAAATGGGAGGGCGTGAAAGGCCTCGGTCATGGCAAGGGAAAGGCAGCAGTGGGAGGCAAAGCCTGGACAACCTCCGGGCCTGTCCCACAGGTGCTCTCTCCATGAAAGCTGTTGGCCCGTGTGCCACAAGGCCACCCCGGCTCCCAGGAAACCAGTGTGACCGTCTGCTGGCAGATCAGGCAGACAGCTCTCTCCAGCCAAGGAGGGAAATGGCTCCACTTGATAGTCCTGCTCAGACCAAAAAGGACCTGACCGGTTCCCAGCCTCTTTGCCCCCACCCTGCCCCCGGACCTCACTGCATCCCTGAAGAAGTGTCCTTACCCTGCCAAAGAATGCTGTGCATCCCCTGGCTGACATCTCCCTGGGGCCTCACAGTGGGCGGGCTCTCATGTGGCCAAGGAAACTGTTCTAAATGGGCTTCAGCCTCAGTGACTTGTAAGTAGGGGGACCTGGCTGAAAGAGATTCCGCCTGGGCATGCAAACACCTCTACTCTGCTTGGGGAAGGAAGCAAGTCAACATCTCCCAAGTTTACTTATTGAGAATGTTATATAATGCTATTTAGTTTTCTTTTTCATTTCTTCAATACTTCTTGATTTGGCATTTTTTAATTATATAATGCTTATTTCTAAAAATGTTTTAAGTAAATATATTTTCAGGATAATTGCCCTAAGAGATCAGAAAGAATATAGAGAAGAGCAGAGAGAAAGGAATTGGGGATCAAAGGTTGAGCTTCCTGGAAACAAAAGCAGAAAGAGGAACACAGTATTTATTATCTGATTGAAAAAAATAAATCCGAATCTGAAAACACCAACATTTATGAGTGCTGAAGCTCGGGTTCTTTTGCAAAAATCGTTCAGTATAACAGTGAATAGTCTTCCACTCTGACTTTTCAGAAGGTGCAGAAATGTTTTCTGTGGGGCCATGGATCAAAGGCAGGGGTGACTGATGGCTTTAATAGCTGCAACCATTAACATCTTTAGGCCAGAGATGCTGTCCTGTGTTCTGGAACAGTGGTTTAATGCCATTTAGAAGAGGAAGTAAATTAGAAATGGCATAAACAAAAAAAACTTACAGTGACAGGATGGGAGCAGCCGTGTGGACCCATGGGGTGCCCTTTCTCCCTTTTATTTGTCGATGTTCCTGTTCTCACATGGTCCCTTAAACCTGAGCCAACTCCTTCTGCACTGTCAGCATTCAGTGCTCGCCGCCCCCCTCCACTGCCTGTTGGTTAGTCCACCTGTGTCAGTGGGTAGGTGGCCATGCTTTGAGATGTGAGATATCTCTTAACTGAAACTGGACAAAGCTTTAAAATTGTGTATAGCATGTATTCTTCCATAGAATGGCTTCCTCTTATTAAGCATATATCTGCTTCTTTCACAGTCCAGACTGTGTGTGTGTGTGTGTGTGTGTGTGTGTGTGTGTGTGTGTGTAATCTTTAGTCCTCAAAAGCTAAGAATTGTTTTTGCCATTTTGCATATATTGCAAGTTTGGCTTCTGAGCCAAGGTTTGCCTTTGTATCCCATTTCTTCCAGATGCTAGCTCTATGACCCTGGGCAAGTTACTTTCCCTCTCTGTGCCTCAGTTTCTTTATCTGTCAAATGGGGATAACATAAGTAAGTATCTCATAAGACTGCTGTATCAGCCAGGACTCAGTACGAGAGATTTACATGTAATCTAGCAAAAGGACCACACACAGTCATGGGAGCTGGCAGAGAAAGCTGTGCCCTGGTGTTAGACTTGAGATATCCCCAGATCAGCTAGGCCAACAGTCAGGAGAAAAAGCTGATGGCAAGTCAAAGAGATCAAGAACTTGTTGGAACCCACAGGGACAAATTGGGACCCAGGTTTGTCTGTTACCATCTCAACTTCATGTGATATGGTCAGCTGGAGCGAAGCTGGCATCCTTTGTCACAGACCTAAAATGCTCCTACCCAGATTCACTTTGGCAGAGACTGTTTTTCACCAGTTAGATTGGCTTGGTGTTCCGGATGTTTCACCTGATAATGTTCCCAGGCAGATGGGGCTTGTATCAAGGTCTGTTTCTGATTCTGAGGGCAAGGGCAAAGGTGTGGTGATAGTGGCTAGGAACAGTTGGATAGGACTGTTGGCTTGGTTCCCCGTCCAAGTGAGGCTGTAGGATTGGTTTCATGGTGGCCTAGGTTCTCTGGTCAGGCTTAATAGACATGGGTGCCTGGAAACTACACTGAGCAGTATGCAGGGAAGGAATTAGCTTCTGCCCTGGTGGTTCAGCAGAACAGGCCCCAAGGTCTGCATGGCTCATTGTTTGGGGACCCAAATCAGGCTAGACTGTGCACTGAATTTCTGGACCAAATGGGCCATCAGTTTTGCTCTGCAGATGGGGCAACCTCATGCTGTGCTATCTGTTCAGTGCCACTGTAATAACAGCCGGAGGGTGAGCCACACAGCCTCCTGTGCACTCCGGAGAGGTCTCCAGGTCGGGCAGGCTGAAAGCTGTATTCAGCAGTCGTGGGGCTATAGGTTAGTGTCCAAATTAGTTTTTGCCCATGTAGGCCCCCCATACAGTCCCCAAGGCTGGCAAGGCTCTTGTGTGGGGATCAAATTAACCAGAACTATGCACCAAGTGTCCTGGTCTAACACGCTACCATCCTAACTGCAGATGAGCAGGGGCTGCTGGCTGGGTTCTCCACTCAAGTGCACTATATCTGGAGTTGCAAGATGGGCTCCCAGAAGTTCTGGTCAGGTTTTCAGATCAGATTGGGCTGGAGGTTGTATTGAGCTTTGGATGTAACTATGAATTGCCTCTCCTGCATGGTTGGAGCTGCAGAACAAGCCCCAGGGCTAGCAAAGCCTTTATTTCACAGTCAAATCAGATAAACATGCTCGTGAAGCTCCCTGGACAGATGCGGCCACCATCTTGGCTCTGCAGACACAGAGCCACCGATCAGGTTCTCCATTCAAGTGCTACCAAGACGCCCAGTGCTCTGGTTTGCTTTCCTGCTTAGCAGGATTGGAGACTATATTTAACAGTGGGCAGAGCTATGGATCAGCATCCCTGCCCTGGGCAGGGTGTGGCTTGTGCACATAGGAGGCCCCAAAGCTGACAAGACTCGCACTTGGGGAACTAATCTGGCAGGCCTATGCACCGAACTCTGTCCAGACAGAGTCACCAGCTTGTCTCTGCAGATGAGCAGTTACAGTAGACCTGATAACGGCTACTAAGTGACTAATGTGGACACACTTGACAAAGAGATGATTCACATGGGGGAGGGATGGAGCCAGACAGCACGAGAATCCATCACACTACTTAAAATGGCACACAGATTAAAATTTATGAATTGTTTATTGAAGTGTTTATTTTTGGAACTTTCCATTTGATATTTTGGAGCCACAGTTGAGCACAGATAACTGAAACCATGAGAAGCGAAATTGTGAATAACAGGGAACTACTTAGTTGCTCTTTCTCTTTGTGAGGGGAGCAAAATCAGGAAAGACCTGTGTCACCATCTTGGTGATGTCATTCCAGGGGAGAGGATCTAGAATAGCAAATCCTAGCACATAGTAAGGTTTTTAAGTGTTGTCCGCTGCTGCTGCTCCTGTTGATATTATTATCATCATTGGAGCTACTTAACTACACGCCCCAGGCCACACAGCTAATAAGTGATCCAGTAAGGGTTCCAGTGCGCAGAGGTGGCTCTACTATTAGCTAAATTTGTGGCTGCTCAGGACATCCCAACTTCAGGGGCCTTGCTTCAGACCACAACAAAGCACCTTCATGCCTGAGACCAGAATTCAGGATGCTTGATGGGCAGCCACATACATAGGATTTAACAAATTATTCTTAGGAGATTCAGGCTGAAAAATTTAGGAGTAAAATGTTAGGAAAGCTATATATGGATACTATTTTATGTAAATGTTATCATACATACATGTATACATATAAATGAATGAAATTATTAGAAGTGTTAAAGCCCGGCCAGTGTGGCTCAGTGGTTGAGCATCAACCCATGCACCAAGAGGTCACTGATTCGATTCCTGCTCAGGGCACATGCCCAGGTTGTGGGCCCAATCACCAGTGTGGGGCATACAGGGAGCGGCCAGTCAATGTTTCTTCTCATTGATGTTTCTCTCTCTCTCTCTCCCCCTCTCCCTTCCTCTCTCTCTAAAAATCAATAAAGATAAAAAAAAGTGTTAGAGCCCTGGCCAGCGGTTAGAGTACCAGCCTGTGGTCCAGAGACACCGGGTTCAGTTCCCGCTAAGGGCATGTACCTTGGTTGCAGTTTGCCCCGGACCCTGGTTGGGTCGTGTGGGTGGCAACCACTCAATGTGTCTCTTTCACGTCAATGTTTCTCTCTCTCTCTCCCTCCTACTCTATCAGAATAAAATATCGAAAAATGTCCTTGGGCGAGGAAAAAAAGAATTGGTCATATTTGCTTAAAAAAAAAAGTGTTAGAAACATATATAATATATCTGCACACCCCTGGCTGGTTTGACTTAGAGGTTAGAACATTGGCCTTCAGAACAAAGAGTCACCAGTTCAATTCCAGTCAAGGGCACCTACATCAGTCGCAGTACAATCCCCAGCCCTGGTCGGTGTTGTCCAGGAGGTAACCAATCGATGTGCCTCTGTCACATCAATGTTCCTCTTCCTCTCTGTCTTCCTCCCTCCCTCCTTTCCACTCTATCTCAAAAATCAATGGCAAGGAATCCTCAGGTGAGGATTAAAAAAATATATAGATATAGCCCTGACCGGTTTGGCTCAGCAGTTAAAGTGTTGGCCCGCGGACCAGAGAGTCCCAGGTTCAGTTCCACTAGGGGCACGTACCTCAGTTGCAGTGTGTCTCTGGCCCCAGTTGGGGTCATGTGGGTGGTAACCACTCAGTGTGTCTCTCTCACATAGATGTTTCGCTCTATCTCTTCCCCCCTCTCTCTCTCCTGCTCTATCTGAAGATAAATGTCCTCGGGTGAGAATAAAAAAATATAGATGATATAGATAGATACAGATACAGATAGATATAGATATAGATATAGATATAGATATAGATATAGATATAGATATAGATATAGATATAGATATAGATATAGATTTGCACATATGTAGATAAGGAAGTAAGACAAAATAATTATGTGTAGGCTGGTGCTGGTACTATTCTTTCAACTTTTTTTTTATTTAAAGTTTCATAACAAGAATTGGAGTACGGTGCATATCCCTTCAGCCATCTTTGTGGGGATAGTTTTAGAGACCTTTCTTCAGTAGAGCGCATTGCATAGATATTGTCAGATTTTTATTTACCTATCATATACTAGGTAAAATATAAAACAAAAACAATTCTGAAAAAGTAAGACTTGATAGTGGTGGTTAACGTGGGTCCCTCACTCGTCCAAACCGAGGAGAGGGAGCCACAAACAGCAGACCACCAATACCCACAGGGAAAATTTGGCAGGTTCCAAAGCCCACTGTGATAGCCAAAAGGGTGAAACACAAAAACAAAAGCCAAATGAAAGAACAAGAGACCTCTACCAAAGATGAGATAAATATGGAGCAGTTAAGCAAGTTAACAGAGCTAGAATTCAGAACCATAATCTTGAGGAAGCTCAACAGCATGAGTAAGGACATAGAGATGTTGAAAATCAACCAATTGAAAATTAAAAACCACCAAGAAGAAATCAAGAATGACATATCAGAAATAAAGAACACAATGGAAGGTCTAAACAGCAGAGTAGAGGAAGCTGAGGACCAGATCAGTAAATTAGAAGACAGGGTAGAAAAAATCAACCAATCAGAAAACCAAAAGGAAAAAACTATTAAAAAACAGGAAGACAGCTTAAGAGAACTGTGGGACAACTGGAAAGATAATAATATTAGCATCATAGGAGTCCCCAAAGAGGAAGAAAAGAGCAAGGATTAGAGAATATATTAGAAGTAATAGTGAGAGAAAACTTCCCTAATTTGGTGAAGGAAAAAGGCATTCAGTTCAAGATGCACAGAGAGCCCCAAGTAAGAAGAACCCAAACAGGCCCACACCAAGACACATAGTAATTAAAATTCCAAAAATTAGAGAACAAGAGAGAATCCTAAAAGCAGCAAGAGATAAGTCACAGGTTACCTACAAAGGAACCCCCATAAGGCTCTCAGCTGACTTCTCAACAGAAACACTACAGGCCACAAGGGAATGGCATGAAGTAATCAAGGTCGTGAAAAACAAGGATCTGAATCCAAGACTACTCTACCCAGGAAGGCTGTCATTTCAAAACAGAAGGTAAAATAGAGAGTTTCCCAGACAAAAAAAAAAAGACTAAGGGAATACATTAGCACCAAACCAGCACTGCAAGAAATGTTAAAGGACTGCTATAATGAGTAGAAGAAATAGGAAGAAAAATATAACCACACTAAACAAAAATGGCAATAAATAAGTACATATCAATTATCACCTTAAATGTAAATGAACTGAATGCTCTGATAAAAAGACACAGAGTAGCTGATTGGATAAGAAAGAATGACTTATCTACATGTAGTTTACAGAAGACCCACCTCACAACAAAAGACTCACATACGTTGAAAGTGAAGAGATGGAAAAAATCTTTCAAGCAAATGGAAAAGCAAAAAAAAGCTGGGGTAGCAATACTCATATCTCATAAAAAAGATTTCAGAATGAAGGCCATAACTAGAGACAAAGAAGACCAGTATATAATATGGAAAGGATCTATCCAACAGCAAGATATAACCTTGCTAAACATATATGCACCCAATATAGAAGCACCAAAATATATTTAAAATCTTTTGGAGGACTTCAAAGGAGAAATCAACAGCAACACAATCATAGCAGGGGACTTCAACACCCCACTGATACCACTTGGTAGATCCTCTAGACAAAAACAGAGACTCTAAATGAAGCACTAGACCAAATGGATTTAATAGATATCTACAAAGAATTGCACCCCAAAACTACGGAATTCACATTCTTCTCAAGTGCATATGGGACATTCTCAAAGACAGACCACATGATAGGACACAAATCTCTACAACTTCAAGAAGACAAATCATATCAAGCATTTTCTCAGTTCACAATGGCATGAAACTAGAAATCAATTGCAACAGGAACATGCAAAGACATTTCAACACATGGAGGCTAAATAGCATGTTATTGAACAATGAATGGGTTACCATGGAGATCAAAGTAGAAATTAAAAACTTCCTGGAAACCAATGAAAATGAACACACAAAAACTCAAAATCTATGGGATGCAGTGAAAGCAGTTTTGAGAGGGAAGTTCATAGCACTACAGGCCTACCTCAAGAAACAAAAAAAATTTCTAATTGACTATCTACCTCACAACTTAAATTAGAAAGCAAACAAAAAGAAAACCCCAGAGCAAGTAGCAAAAAGGAAATAGTAAAGATCAGAGTAGAAGTAAATGACATTGAGACCAAAAAACAATTCAAAGGATCAATGAAACAAAGAGCTGGTTTTTCGAAAAGATAAACAAGATTGATGGACCCTTAGCTAGACTCACCAAGAAACAAAGAGAGAGAACCCAAATACACAAAATCAGAAATGAAAGAGGAGAAGTAACAACCGACACCACAGAAATACAAAAGATTGTTAACAGCTACTATGAACAACTATATGGCAACAAATTCGAAAAGCTAAGCAAAATGGACAAATTTCTAGAAACAGACAGTCTCCCAAAACTGGACCAGGAAGAGATAGAAAACTTGAACAGATCAATAACAACTAAGGAAATTGAAGAGATAATCAAGACTCTCCCAGCAAACGAAACCCCAGGCCCAGATGGCTTCACGGGGGAGTTTTACTGAACATTCAAAAAAGAACTAACACCCATTCTCCACAAACTATTTCAAAAAATTAAAGAAAAAGGAAGACTTCCAAACATGTTCTATGAAGCCAGCATAATTCTAATTCCAATACCAGAAAAAGGCACTACAAAGAAACAAAACTGCAGGCCAATAACCCTGATGAACATAAACGCCAAAATCCTGAACAAAATACTAGCAAATCGGATCCAGCAATACATCAAAAAAATTATTCACCATGACCAAGTGGGATTCATTCCAGGGATGCAAGGCTGGTACAATATTCGCAAATCAATAAATATGATACACCACATAAACAAAATGAAGAATAAAAACCACATGATCATATCAATAGATGCCGAAAAAGCCTTCGACAAAATCCAGCATCCATTTCTGATAAAAACGCTCAGCAATGTGGGAATAGATCATATCTAGATATAATAAAGGCCATATATGAAAGACCTACAGCCAACATCATACTCAATGGGCAGAAACTAAAAACATTTCCATTAAGAACAGGAACAAGACAGGGATGTCCACTTTTGCCACTCTTATTTAACATAGTACTGGAAGTCTTAGCCACAGCAATCAGACATGAGGAAAAAGTAAAAGGGATCCAAATTGGAAAGGAGGAAGTGAAACTGTCATTATTTGCACATGACATGATATTATACATAGAAAACCCTAAAGACTCCATCAAATATCTATTAGACTTAATAAATGAATTTGGAAAAGTAGCAGGATACAAAATTAACGTCAGGAAATTGACGGCATTCTTATACACCAATATTGAACTCACAGAAAGAGAAACCGAAAAAACAATCCCATTTACTATCGCAGCATAAAAATTAAGATACCTAGGAATAAACTTAACCAAAGAAGTAAAGGACCTATTTGCAGAAAACTACAGGACATTGAAAACAGAAATAGAGGAAGATATAAAAAAGTGGAAGCACATACCTTGTTCATGGATTGGAAGAATTAACATCATTAAAATGTTCATACTACCCAAAGCAATCTATAGATTCAATGCAATCCCCATCAAAATACCAACGACATATTTCACAGAACTAGAACAAATACTTCAAAAGTTCATATGGAACCAAAAAAGCCCCCGAATAGCCACAGCAATTTTGGAAAAGAAGGACAAAGTAGGTGGGATCACAATACCAGATATCAGGTTATACTACAAAGTGACTGTAATCAAAACAGCCTGGTACTGGCACAAGAACAGGCATATAGACCAGTGGAACAGAACTGAAAACCCACAAATGGACCCAAGACATTATGCTCAATTAATATTTCACAAAGGTGGCAAGAGCATACAGTGGAGTAAAGACAGCCTCTTTAATAAATGGTGTTGGGAAAATTGGACAGCTACATGCAAAAAAATGAAACTAGACCATCAACTTACACCATACACAAAAATCAACTCAAAATGGATAAAAGACTTAAATGTGACCCGTGAATCCATAAAAATGCTAGAATAAAATGTAGGCAACAAAATTTCAGACATCATATGGAACAGAATTTTCACTAATACATCACCTAAGGCAACAGAAATAAAGAAAAAAATGAACACATGGGACTACATCAAACTGAAAAGCTTCTGCACAGCAAAAGAAACAATCATCAAAATGGAAAGGCAACCCACTATATGGGCGAACATCATTGCCAATGATATATCAGATGAGAGGTTAATTTCCAATATATATAGAGTGCTCATACAACTCAACAAAAGGAAGACAAAGAACCCAATTAAAAAATGGGCAGGGTTGCTGAATAGACACCTCTCCAAACAGGACATACAAATGGCCAAGAGACATATGAAGAAATGCTCAACATCACTAATCATCAGAGAGATGCAAATTGAAACAACAATGAGGTATCACCTCACACCTGTCAGAATGGCCGCCATCTACAAATCATCAAACAACAAGTGTTGGCGAGGGTGTGGAGAAAAGGGGACTCTAATACACTGCTGGTGGGAATGCAGACTGGTGCAGCCACTATGGAAAACAATATGGTGTTACCTCAATAAATTAAAAATTGAACTTCCATTTGACCCAGTGATCTCACTTCTAGGAATATACCCTAAGAAGCCTGAAACACCAATCAGAAAGAATATATATACCCCCATGTTCATAGCAGCACTATTTACAATAGCTAAGATCTGGAAACAGCCCAAGTGTCCATCAGTAGACGAATGGATAAAAAAGCGGTGGTACATATACACAATGGAGTACTATGCAGCTGTAAGAAAGGAAGATCTCTTATCCTTTTAGATGACATGGAGGGACCTGGAAAGTATTATCCTAAGTGAAATAAGCCAAGCAAAAAAAGACAAATACCACATGATCTCACTTATTTGTGGAATATAATGAACATAATAATCTGAGGAATACAATAGACCCAGAAACATGGAAGTAGGGCACAGACTGACATCCCTCAGAAGAGAAGGGCGGGGGAGGGCTGGGAAGAGATAAACAGAACTTATATGCATGTATACATAATCAATAGACATGGACAACAAAGCCGGGGACGGGGCGGGTGTGGGGTAGGGAGTGGGGTGCCGATGGGGTAAAAAAGGAGAAACATCTGTAACAAAAAAATAAGTAAAAAAATTTTTTAAATAAATAAAATGGGCGGAAGAGCTGGATAGACACCTCTCCAAACAGGACATACAAATGGCCAAGAGACATATGAAGAAATGCTCAACTTCACTAATCATCAGAGAGATTCAAATTAAAACAACAATGAGGTATCACTTCTCACATGTCAGAATGGCTGCCATCAATAAATCATCAAACAAGTGTTGGCAAGGGTGTGGAGAAAAGGAGACTCTAGTACACTGCTGGTGGGAATGCAGACTGGTGCAGCCACTATGGAAAACAATTTGGTGTTACCTCAAAAAGTTAAAAATTGAACTGCCATTTGACCCAGTGATCCCACTTCTAGGAATATATTCTAAGAAGCCTGAAACACCAATCAGAAAGAATATATGTACCCCCAATTTTGTAGCAGCACTATTTACAATAGGTAAGATCAGGAAACAGCCCAAATGTCCATCAGTAGACGAATTGATAAAAAAGCGGTGGTACATATACACTATGGAATACTCTGCAGCTATAAAAAAGAAAGATTTCTTATCCTTCGAGATGACATGGAGGGACCATGAAAGTATTATCCTAAGTGAAACAAGCCAAGCAGAAAAAGACAAATACCACATGATCTCACTTATTTGTGGAATATTGAACATAACAGTTTGAGGAATAGGGTAGACCCAGAAACATGAAAGTAGGATACTGACTGACAACCCTCAGAAGAGGGGGTATCGGGGTAAGGAGGAGATAAACCACAGAACTTATATGCATGTACGCGTAATCAATGGACATGGACGACAAAGCTGGGGTCAGGGTGGGTGGGGATGGGGAGGAGGGTAAATGGGTAAAAAAGGAGAGACATCTGTAACAAAAATAAAATTAAAAATAAAAAAACAAACAAATAAAAAACAATGCTTTTCTACTCCTAAATTGGGGATCTGAAGCTGCATTTTAATGTGCACTGGCGACCAGGAGCCCTCTCATCTGACCCCAAAGTTGATCGAGTTAGGGCTCCGTAAGGCTCCGTGGAGGCATGTGCAGTTGTTTGTTTACGGCAGAACTTGGCGTCTAAACTTTAGTAGAAGGTGATAAGCCCCTTATGGGCCACATGGACTAAAGATTTGCAGTGCGGTAAGTTGAAGGCCATTGAAAAACTGTCTGCAAGTAGGAATGAAAATAGTACGGGCAGAAATTTGAGTATTATCACTCTAAAAGACAAGGTCACCTACTTGGGAAGAATGTGGCCTGCCCCCGTGCTACCCGATCCTTGGCCTCTGCTCAGGGCCCCCTGGCTTCCCTCAGGTGCCGCTGCCTTCATACTGGCACTGGGAATACAAGAAGTTCTGCAACAGCATCTGCTACCATGATTAGTCCTTCTGGTAGTTCTTGGCATCAGCACAGACCTATAATCTTCAGGTAATAGGGAATTTATATCATGCTTAAATTTAACCATTTGTTCATTCAGGCAATTTATAGAGTGCGTGCACTGTGCTGGGCACCTGAGCTCATAATACAGAGGCAAGCAACATAGACCAACGTCGCTACCCTCATGAAACTTGTATTCTAGCAGGAGCCTGATAATAAATAATAGTTGTAAAAAAATTACATGGTATATTAGGAGGTTCTATGAGGGGGTACAAATGGGTTCAACCCGCTTTTTAAAACTTATAATATGAGGCTGAATCTGATTATCAAAACACTGTTTATTAAATCTTCAAAACCGAAGGATTTTTAGTTACTTTAGTCTTGTCTTCACATGTGCTAGGATGCACAGTAATACAGACCACAAACATCTAGAAACATGTAATGAACCTCCTTTGGAAGAAATTACCATATTCATTTTTAAATGCACTCGTCTGCTTTTACATAATATATATCATACAAAATACATATAGAATTTTTTCTGAACCATCTGCATGAAAATCACTTACACAGTTGCCCCTCCTTATCTGTGGAATAGACCCCCAGTGGATCCTTGAAACCACAGATGTCACTGAACCCTATATATATATTTTTTCTATATATTCATAACCTATAATAATTTTAATTTATAAATTAGCACAGTAAGATTAACAATAACTAATAGTAAAATATAACAATTATATATAAAACATATTATATAAAACAATATACTGTGGTGGGAGCAGGATCATGTGTCATGAACACACCCAACTGGGACCTGGGGAGGCAGAGACCTGGAAGCCTTGGACCCACACATGGCCACAAGAGGATGCCGTGTTGTAGTGCCCTGAAAGCCAGTACATGACATTGCTTTCCAAGTCCCTTGAGTCTAGTGAAAATCAATACATTAAATGTATAAATGCAATCTAAGATGTTAAAGGAAAGAGCCCTTTTAAAAAGATGTTAATTGCTAACACTTTGCTAGGTTAATTAGTAGAGTAATAAGATTTGAGAATTAAACTTAAATCAGTAAGTTTAGAAAAAGATGGGCTTGAAATTGATAACTTTAATTAATTGGATAGTAATTTTTCAAAGTAGCTTTTGGGTATTTTTCTGTGCACAGAAGCAGAGCAGAAAACCTACACTGGTACTCCAGAATTGTAACTGAGTAACTAATGGAAGTTTAATGTAATCCCAGCCAGAACTTGTCCAAGTATACACCAGGTCTGGTCCTCAAGCCAGGGGAAGGTCCAAGGACCCAGCTACTGAACTGAGTGAGTTCAGAACCAGTGACTCAGTTCTGAGGGCCCATTCTCACTCATGGCGTTCTGAGAGAGGTCTTTGCTCAGGGATCTCCCAGATCCCATGGAAATGGGGATCTGGTTCACCCCCTCAGTGGTCTTCTGCACCTCCAGGGTGACCCCAGACCCATATCTGTCCTCCAGCCCTGATACCACAGCAGGGTAAAGTGGTTGGAAATTCTTCAGGCAAATGGCCAATTGACTACATGTCAGTTTGTTGCCACATCTGAAAATGCAAACCTGTAGTGGCTCATCCTTTACAACATATACATTGCATCCAATCTTATGTTCACTGAAAATGCTTATTTAATTGACACATTTATTGCACATCTATCAAGTTGTCCCATCTCCAGGTCCTTCTGTTTCTACATCTGTGTCTTGAATAGTAAGCATTTCAAAGACAGGATGGTTGTGGGGTTTTTTTTTAATTTAATATTTTTACTTTCTTTTCAACCACCCAAGAAAGCCCACACACAGTTCTGGCTAGGAGAGCACCTAAGGACCTAACGAGGAGCGTAATGAGTTCTTGATGTATTCCTGGCATGCTTCTCATGAACCCAGGAAACTTCGAGGTGCTGTCCTAAATTCCATTTGCTAAGTAGAGGCATTGTTATGACGAGACTAATCTCAACAGCCAGCATTTCTCCCCAGTGAGGCAGATTTATGAAGAAGATTAGATCCATCTTTGCTTTTTAGAATCTACAGTGACAATGGCGTCCATGTGCTCTGAGGAAGGGCTGGAGGGAGAGTTTGTTCAGCCTGGGCCTTTGTTCTGTGGGGCAGTTAGTTGATCTCTCCTGATGTAGCAGCCTTGTTTCTGGCACAATAGTTCTCTGTTTTAAATGAGTTCGCAGATAATACTGTAAGAGGAAACTTATGTAAACCATAGCAACGATTAGAACTGATGAGAATTCAAGGCTAAAAAGCAAGTCTTGTTATTAAAACAGATTTGAAGATAAGAGCAAAGTAAAAAATTATTGAGAGAGAAATGTGGCCGTGGAAACTCATTCTTCATAATTTCCATCATCCATATCATTTTCCAGACAGACTGAGAGGACAACTTCAGTGTATTTTGGCCAAAATCATTGCATAAAACAAGAGGGGGTGAATGCTAATGTAATTAACAGTGGGAGTCAGACCAGGGGAGTCAGACAAAGAGAAGAGTCCTCCTGTGTGCCAGCTCATTCGTTTCTCAGTGCAGAGACACGAGGCTCAATTTTCTGAGTCTCGGTTTTCAGTTTTTTTCAGAATCAGATACTTGGAGTTAGACGGTTGTCAGAATTTACATCACAGAGAATAAGAAAGAGGGTTTTTAAGTTTTGAAGAGTATATGGTCATGAAAAGGTATACTATCTACTCATTCAGAATATCACTTTTAGTAGCCATAAAAATAGGTACACACCCCAGACACAAGAGAAAGAAAGCCTGGCATACGAGGAAACCAGCGAGTGGGCCTAGAACAGCTGCCCGTGGAAATCACCAGGAAGCTTGGCAGCTGGTGCCTGGGCCCCACCCGGAAACTGCTTCAGCGGCTCTGGACTGGGCTGTTTAAAGCTTCCCAGGTGATTCTTATGTGCAGCCAGGCTTGCAAGCCACTGGCCTACACAATCAGTAACTCCTGCTCCCATTTGCTCCTCTCGACATGAGCTACGATAGCCTCAGTCTTGAGGACTCTGCCAGCATCTGTTCTGGCAAAATACATGCCTTCCCTAACCCTGAAGAGGGTGAAGCTGAGGGCAGCCAGGAGAAGACAGTGATGACTGGCAGCAAGGTAACCTCGGACAAGCCCCCTGGAAGGGTTTGGAGACAGTAGAGCTGACCCGTGGGCGTCGCCTCGCCTTAGGTGTAGTCCCTTCTCTGATATGAGAAGCTCACCCAGCCTTGCCAGAGCACTGCCTCCGAGTTGTGATAATCCACTGTTGTTGACTTATGCCAGACAGTGGTGATGGGTACCCTCTTATCCCTGAATTAGTGGAGTATATCCCTGTGAGACCGGCCGTTTCCGTCTTCGGGCAGGCTGGTGGCGCAGTTCAGCAGAGTCAGAACTCCATCCACACCCACCTCCACCTAAGAGGACCCGGCACATGTCAGATCAACCAGTTGTCTTTGGAAGAACACATCTCTCCTGCTCCCTACAAGATTGAGGGTCCTGAAACCATACTCACTCGCTGCTGTCTGTGCCACTGAGGCCAAGACTTGATGCCTCCGGCCAGGCGATGCCAGGGCCGTGAGGAAGGGCAGGAGGCAGACAGTGAAGCTGAAAAGGGGATAGGGCAGAGTGCACGCAGTGTTTATGCCTAGATGAGGAGGTGGTAACACTGGAAAACTGGTTTAAAATTTTGTATAAAAAGCAGTTGAGCCTGGCCAGTGTGGCTCAGTGGTTGAGCATCAACCCATGCACCAAGAGGTCACCAGTTCGATTCCCGGTCAGGCACATGCCCAGGTTGTGGGCCTGACCTCCAATGGGGGCATGCAGGAGGTGGACAATAGATGTTCTCTCTCATCGATGTTTCTCTCTCTCTCTCCCTCTCCCTTCTTCTCTCTCTAAAATTTTTTAAAAAAAAAAAATTGTAATCAAATAAAAAGCAGTTGACAAGAATCAACAGACCAAAGGCATCTTTTTGTAAATAAAGTTTTCCTGGATAACACACACAGCTAGTTGAACCCCTAGACCAGCGATTTTCACCTAGTTTGCCTCAGAATATTCAAAACATGCAGTACCTGACTATGTAGTCAGGGGCACTGACCTCTTTTCCCTTAGACTGTCACATTAAAAAATGACAACAACCAGCACAACAATAGCTGTTTGGTGTGAATGAATCAAAATTATACCTATGTTTTTTGTCAGATCAGCAAAACACATGATACATTTTGGTGTGCTGCAGAATTTTAGTAATTAGTTTGTGTGCCACGAGGTGAAAAAGGTTGAAAACGCCGCCTGCATCACCCTCTTCTCACTCCATCAGCAGACGGAAGCTCACTCTCCAGAAAGGGGGCCAGTAGGCCAGGCCGGCGGGCATTAAGCGCAGTCTGGTGGCAGTGCTGCCCTGAACCCAGGAGGAGGAATGGTTCTGGACGCCCAGCCACAGTCCCATGGTCTTCGGAACGCAGACTGCCTGGTTTCTAACACCTGCCCAGGCAGGAGACTGAGGGAGCCTGGGGAGAACCGAGCGGCGGTCGTACCGGACAGTACGTATAGAACATTTTCATCACTGCGGAAATAAGACTCAGGGTTAGGAGTGGAACCTTTTTTTTTCCATCATAAACTTTATAGATCTACTTTGTTTTAAAAACTGTCCACATATTCGTTTATTAAAAAAAAAAAAAAGATGGGAGGCTTTCCCCTAGAACTTAGACCCCTGAATTTCTGTAAAGGCATTAAGTATTCATAATGCAAAAGGATAGCAGTCATTCTCAACTGCAGGTATGTGTTCACCCCTCCCATGCCTGGGAACATTTGGCAGTGTCTGGAGACACTTTTGATTGTCACAAAGTGGGGGAGGGGAGGGGAGGGGTGCTGCTGGTATTTAGTGGGCAGAGGGTAGGGGTGCTGTTGAACATCCTACCATGCACCCAGCAAAGAATTGTCCAGCCCCAAATGTCAATTGTGCCAAGGTAAAGAAACCGTGAATTATTATTATTATTATTTTTTTATCCTCACCTGAGGACATTTTTCCATTTTTGTTCAGATAGAGCAGGAGGGAGAGAGAGAGGGAGAAACATCAACGTGAAAGGGACACATCAAGTGGCTGCTACCCACACAACCCAACCAGGGCTGGGGACAAACTGCAACCGATGTATGTACCCTTAGCGGGAACCGAACCCAGGTCTCTCTGGACCACAGGTCGACTCTCTAACCGCTGAGCCAAACCAGCCAGGGCAAGAAACCGTGAATTAAATTAAATCTCTAAGATTCCAATCAGGTTCCCAAATTATGTGTATATGTATTTATTTTTTTACTGAAATACTCCTGTGGCCTGCTACATAGTAATTGGGAAAAGGTCGGTGCCACAGGCTAGCATCACACCCTCAGTGCACTAGAAAACCAAAAGGAAGACTTGAAAGAATAATCTGGATAATTCAAACCAAAAATATCTTTTCTTTTGATTATTGCTCAAACATATTAAAAATCGGATTTTAAAAACTTATTTTTTATTGAGTTGTAATTGACATATAACATTGTGTAAGTTTCAGGTGCACAACATGTGGCTTTGATAACATTGTATATTGCAGTATGATTACTATCATAGCATTAGCAAACACTTTTTTTTTTTTTTTTTTTTTTTAATCCTCACCCGAGGACATTTTTCCATTTTTTGTTCAGGCAGAGTGGGAGGGAGAGAGAGAAACAGAGGAATAGAGAGAGAGAGAGAGAAACATCGATGCGAAAGGAACACATCGAGTGGCTGCCACCCGCACAACCAACCAGGGCCGGGGACAAACTGCAACCAAGGTACGCGCCCCTAGCGAGAACCGAACCCGGGTCTCTCGGGACCGCAGGTCGACACTCTAACCGCTGAGCCAAACCGGCCAGGGCACATTAGCAAACACTTTTATGTCACATAATTATTTCTTTTGTGTGTTGAGGACTGTTAAGATTTTCTCTCTTAGTAACTTTAAAGTTTATAAGTATTATTGATTATAATCACTTTGTTGTGCATCAAGTCTTCAGAACTTATTTATCTACTAATAACACATTTGTACCCTAAATAAAACATCTCCCTGATTTCATCACCCCCAACCACCTGGTATCCGCCATTCTATTCTGTTTTACAAGCTCAGTATTACTAGATTCCACAAATATGTGTTATTTGCCTTTCTCTATCTGACTTACCTTACTTAGCATAGTGCCATCAAGGTCCATGCATATTGTTACAAATAGCAGGATTTCCTTCTTTCTCCTGGCTGAATAATATTCCATTGTGTGTCTATGGAATTTTCTTTATCCACTCATCCATTGATGGACACCTAGGTTTCTTTCATATTTTGCTGATTGTGAATAATGCTGCAGTGAACATGGGGATACAAGTATCTCTTCAAAACATTGGTTTCAAGTTCTTCAGATATATACCTGGAGTGGGGAGGCTGTATTCTATGGTAGTTCAATTTTTAGTTTTTTGAGGAATCGCCATACTGTTTCTATAATGGCTGTACACTCATCCCTTGTCACTTCATGCTTTGACTTTTGCAGCTTCACTCTATCACAGTTTTTTCTCTCTATTGCGGTTGTTTTAAAAAAAAAAAAATACGCGATAGAGTGAAGACATGAAAGTCAAAATGCGAAGTGATGAGGGACGACTGTATAAATAAAGAATCGTACTTTGTGGAAATTCATTTATTGCAACAGAGTCTGGAACTGATTAACCACGATAAACGAGGGCTGACTGTACCAATTTATTGCCTCACTATAGTGTACAGGGGTTCCCTTTTCTCCACATTCTCACCATTTGTTATCTTTTTTTTTTTTTTTTAATCCTCACCTGAGGACATTTTTTCTATTTTTTGTTCAGATAGAGTGGGAGGGAGAGAGAGGAAGAGAAACATCGACGTGAAAGAGACACATCGAGTGGTTGCCACCCACACGACCCAACCAGGGCCGGGGACAAACTACAACCGAGGTACATGCCCTTAGCGGGAACCGAACCCGGGTCTCTCTGGACCGCAGGCTGACGCTCTAACCGCTGAGCAAAACTGGCCAGGGCCATTTGTTATCTTTTTAATAATTCATTCTAACAGGTATGAGGTGATATCTCATTGTGATTTTGATTTGCATTTTTCTGATGCTTAGTGATGCTGAGCATCTTTCCATGTTCCTGTTGGCCATCTGAATGTCTTCTTTGCAATAATGTCTATTCAGATCCTCTGGCAAGTTTTAAATCAGATTGATTTTTATTATTGAGTTGTAGTTTGGGTATTAACCCATTATCAGATATATGGTTTGTGAATTTTCTTTCCCCTTCTTTGGGTTGTCCTTCAATTCATGGACGGCTTCCTTCGCTGCGCAAGAGCTCTCTCGTTTGATGTGGGCCCACTTGTTTGTTTTAGCTTTTGTGGCCTGTGCTTTTTATGACTATCCAAGACGTCATTGCTTAGACAAAAGATCATTTATCCTATGTTTTCTCCTAGGAGTTTATGGATTCAAATCATACATTTAAGTATTTGGTTCATTTTGAGTTTATTTTTGTGAGTTGTGTAAGGTAAACGTTTGGTTTCATTCTTTTCAATGTGGCTTTAGTTTTCACACCATTTAGTGAAGAAATTATTCTTTCTCCATTGTATAATCTTAGCTCCTTTGTTGTAAATGAATTGGCCATACATGCATGGGTTTATTTCTGGTTGCACCGTTCTGTTCCATTGCTTTATGTGTCTGTTTTAATGACAAAACCACATTTGATTACTATAGCTTTGTAATATAATTAGACACTGGGGGCTGTGAGGCTTCCAGATCTGTTCTTTTGCAGAATTGTTTTGGTTTCTGTGGGGTATTTTGTCATTCCATACAAATGTTAGGATTGTTCTGTTTCTCAGGGAAACATCATTGGAGTTTTGATACAGATTGCACTGAATCTATAGATTGCTTTGGATAGTATGGACATTTTTTTAAATTTAGTTTTATTGTTGAGAGTATTACAGATGTCCCCCATTTACCCCAGCCTTTCCCACCTCAACCCAATTCCCCCTGCACCCCAGGCCTTCACTGCACTATTGACTGTGTCCATGGGCTATGCATCTATGCATATAAGTTCTTTGGTTAATCTCTACCCCCCACCCCACTTCCCTCTGAGATCTGTGAGTCTGTTCCATGCTTCCATGTCTCTGGACCTATTTTGTTCTTTTGTTGTTGTTGTTCATTAGATTCCATATGTAAATGAGATCATATGATATTTGTCTTTCTCTGACTGGCTTTTTCCGCTTAGCATAATAATCTCCAGGTCCATCCATGCTGTCACAAGGTTAAGAGATCCTTTTTACTTATCCCATTGTATAAATGTACCACTATAATTTTATCCATTCATCTACTGATGGGCACCTGGGTTGTCTACAGATTTTGGCTATCATAACTAAGGCTGCAATGAACATAGGGGTGCATATATTCTTTCTGGTTGGTGTTTCAGGATTCATAGGATATGTTCCCAGAAGTGGGGTCACTGGGTCAAACAGCAGGTCTATTTTTAATTTTGAGGAACCTCCACACTGTTTTCCACAGTGGCTGCTCCAGTCTGCATTCTCACCAGCAGTACACTAGGCTTCCCTTTTCCCCACATCCTCACCAGCACACACAAAAAAATGAAACTACACCACCAAACACCATACGCAAGAATAAATTCAAAATAAATAAAAGACTTAAATGTATGTCATGAAACCATGAAAATCCTAGAAGAAAATGTAGGCGCCAAATCTCAGACATCACACGTAGTAGAATTTTCACCAATACATTGCCTAGGGCAAGAGAAACAAGAAAAAAATAAACAATTGGGACTACATCAAACAGAGCCCTTTTCTTATATCAAGGATTCATAAAACAGATCCTGTACTAAATAGAGCCAGACCCACTATCCCCAAATCCATTATTTAATTGAAACTTTGCATAAGGTTGCCCTGTAGGCTTGGGCTGAGCCAGGCCAGAGGAAGGGTCTGAGAGAAGCAGACCCAGGTGGAATGGAGGCCCCCAGTTTCGACCTGCTGAGCTGCAGGAAGGGTGAGAGAGCAGGAGGACAGGGTGAGGATTTAAGGTGCAGCTGCTTGTCTGCACTCTGTGGGCATCCAAGGGATTAGTCAGTAGTCACAGCTCCCTTTCCTGTGCAGTCTCTGAAAGGCAAAATATACAGTCGGTGGTTCCTAATAGCAAGTAGATAAATGCTAATCTGATAGCCCCTCACTCACTGAAGATGTGCCACCTTGAACCATGGCCAGCCCTAGGGTGTGTCCTGGTGATCACATGCGTGCAGGAGTCAAGTCCCGTGTCCAGCTGGTCTGAGACTGTCTGTGCACATCCCAGCCCGATCGCTCTCGGCGGCAATATTCCCAAACAGTCGTGCAGTGGTTGGAGGAAAGAACTTTCAAGCATTCTTTTTGCCTTTACTGGTAATTCTTGCCTTCTCCCAGCCAGGCCCTCATTCTTTTGGCTGATCTGTTGAGTCCTCTGCAGGTGTGCTCAAAGTGTTATTCACTGTTGTGACAAGGGGCTGTGTCTCCTCCTAGGTCCTGACTGATATCACCCCAAACCCTGCTCCCTCTGTCTCTGCTTTAGAGTTTGGACAATGAACTTGATTGCCATGACATAGCTAGAAGTTTCCAATTATGAGAAATTGTGTTTCATGATGTGTTTGACAATAAATCACCTCCCCAGGTGACTAGTGGGATGTGCGTTCTTCCCCCTACAGGCACAAAGAATGCACAAGAAGTTTCCTAAGCCCAGCAGAGCCCACCACTCCTCAGAGCAGAAACCTCACTCCACACCTTCCCCGAGCTCCGCCGCACCGAGCTATGCACCTGGCAGTGGCCAGCAGCCCCCACTGGACAGGCCACACCTGGAGCCCAGCCAGATGGTCCTGCCTGCTGGGCACCAGCAGGAATTTGCCAAACAAGCAAGCAGCACCCCCAGCCTTCCCTGGTCTTTCCAGAGAAGCAAGTCCTTGTTTTGTTTGCCCACAGAAGACCCCTCTCCAGCCTCCTCAGCTGTACCACAGTGTTTTTCAAACACAAGTGCCCTGCGGCACTGGACATCGCAGTGGAGACAGGGCCACCTCCTCTCCATTGATGACTTAGAGGGGTCCCAGGAGACAGATGTGGACACCGGCTTGCGGCTGTCCTCCTCGGACCTGTCTGTGGTCTCTGCTTATTCTGCACCCAGTAGATTCTGCAGCACCTTGGAAACACCCTCCTCCTCTGAAAGACGTGGCAGCCACTGCTCCAAGCACAAAGGTTCCAGAGAAGGACCAGTACCCACTGGAGGTGGGATGACCGTGGAGACCTCCTGGGCTTCCCTCCCTCTCTTCACCGAAGGGCCTTCCAGCTCCTTGGCAACAGCAGTTGCTGCTCTCCCAGCTCCTGGTGCCACCTCCCTCACAGGGTCTTCCTCCAAGCTCCCTGGTGATGCTTCCAACACCGAGCGGACTGGCCGAGACATCGCAATACCCCCAGCATTGGCTGGACCCGGGGACAGTGACACAGAGGAATTCTATATCTGAACACCTTCTACTCTGGTGTTTCCAGACACACAGGCTCAGCTTCCCCGGGTCTATCGGAACCTAATTATCTGTTTCACAGGCTCATTAGCATGTTTGCCATGCCACAGCTTGAAGACAGCTGTAAACATAAATCAGGCTACAGTCATACTGCACTTGGATGCTTTGCAACATCTGAAAATCTGGATTACACTCAAGTGGCTAATATGCTTTATAAGGATGTAACATGAGTAGCAGACTCTTGGTGCATTTAAAACATGATTTCAGTTCTAAAACCTAGGGTTGCATTCACCTTTCAACAACACATTCACTGTAACGAGTAAGGGCTGCAGGAGACCACTCCACCACCTGGATTCATTTGGCTCACTGAGCAGGAATCATTCATTGCAGTTACAGAATAATAGGATTTAGACATTGTGGGTGGGAAGTCTTTGGATTCTTCAATTTTAAAAACTGCAATCTAAGGGCTGTGTATCTATATAGCTGTATAAATGACAGGAGCACATTTTATATTGCTTTCTCCAGTAAATATGCATTGTCACCTTGTCTTCTTCGTTTTTTTTAAATAATCTGTAACATTGTAGCCAGCATTTCAGTTGCCCCCGGGAAGCTTTACACAACATCCGCCCTGAACAAACACTGTTGCAGTGCTGGCCCTGCACAGGGCACAGGCGCCTCATTGCCTCTGGAGCTCTCACCCACCTTGGCCCTCCTGCCTGTTGTCGCCTCTGTCACAATGCGAATGGTACTTAAATCTCACCTCTTGCTTCAGTAAGGGTGCGGTTACAGTTCCAACCTCAGCAGTGCCAAGTGTGGGCATCAGGGCAGTGCCGAGCTGTCCCTGGTTTCTGCTTACCTTTGGGGAAGAAGAGCATGTATTTGCCTGCTCATTTCCCAGTCTGGGGCACCTCGCCGATGTACTCAGCCCACTTCCACCTCTCTGGATGTGCCCATGCCAGTCCAGACAGAGCCTCGGAATCCTTCACACGGCTCTCCAGGCAGCTGTTACCAGTCATCGGACTGGCACTGAAGCCTCAACCTTTGCCATCCCTTAAATGAAAGCCTTAGATCTTCCCCCAAACATCCTGGATATTCCAGGACTCCAAAATACAATATTCTGCTCCAGTTTAAGTAAATAAAAATATGGTCTCATACAAATATCACATGATCTCACTTATTTGTGGAATATAATGAACATTATATTCTGTGGATATATAATGGATCAGGGTAGACCCAGAGACGTGGATCAGGGTAGACCCAGAGACGTGGAAGTGTGGTACAAACTGACAACCCTCAGTAGAGGGGGTGTGGGGGAGGGAAGAGATAAACCACAACATATATGCATGTATGCATAACTGATGGACATGGACAATAAAGCTGGGGACAGGGCCGGGGGGATAAGGAGGAGACTGTCAATGGGGAAAAAAGGAGACATATCTGTGACAAAAATAAATTAATTTTTTAAAAAGTTTTTAAAAAAAGTAGAAAGGGAAAAAAATATATATATATATACATACATACATACACACACACACACACATATATATATACATATACATGGTCTCATAATTCTAGACCAGGAGTAAGCAAACTTTTTCTGGAAAGGGCTAGATAATAAATATCTTAAGCTTTGCCAGCCTAAAGGTCTCTATGGTAACTATTCAACTCTGCTATAGCATGAAAGCAGCCATGGACAATATGTAAATGAGTGGGAGTGGCTGAGTTCCAATGAAACTTTATTTACAAGAACAGGTGGAGGGCCATATTTGGCTCAAGAGTTGTGGTTTGACAATCCTTGTGCTAGACTGAGGTTGATTTAAGACCCCAGCCACAGTCAACAATAAGAATCTAGGTCTGCAACCCTCTCCTGCTATGGTGTATGAGGCCAAAAAAGTGGGCTCCTAGAGTCATGAGGATGACTACAGAACCACAAGGTGCAGAGCAGTGAGGGGCTTCTTTCTGCAGAGATGATTCCTAGAAAGCCACTGGCTGTCCACCTCCTGCCCAGAAATGTGACTCACAATCAGTAGCTGATGATGCAGAGCAATAGGCTAACCTTAGAGAGGAGGAGAAAAATAACTCAGAGGTGTTGACTCAGCCTCCAAGGAACAGGGGCCAGCTCAGGCGTAGCAAAAATCAATGAGGAGTAAATGAATGGACCAGTGTCAAGTGATGGCTCCTCCTGTCTTTATCCTTAATTAGTACCCTTAGTTTTGTGTATTCCCATGCACCCTAGAATTGCCTTACAGCCCAACTCTGATGCTCTCTGGCCCCACCCTTCTTCAGGGACCCACCCTTAGCACAGTCCATCCGATCAGAATGACCCCAAAGGATGTCAGCAGCACCACGCAAAAGCAGAAAATGCAAGGTGCCTCCATAACAGAGAGAAGGCAAGGGAGACCCTCCACAGACCACATGCAGGCTCTCCCCTCCACTCCCCTCAGGCCATGGGTGGAAACGGCGACCACCGTGCAGAGGAGACACAGAGCCCCAGCTTCCATTTCTGATTCTACATGAGCCTTTTCTCATCCAGGGGCTCCTGACACTGCTGGTGGATCTGACTCTTGGGTTAGTATTGTTGTGATCGACACTGGCATACTGTAGGTGCTCGATAAATGTGTTCAATTTAATAACATTGAGGTTGCCTCATAAATTATTTCTCTCCTGGAGTAGGCTCTGTGATACAGGAAATCTAGATCTGAGTCCTAATTTTTGGTCATTTAATGGAACCCAGTTTCTTCTTGGCCTTGCACTTTCCCCAGCTTGTCCCAGGGGCCCGTGCTAGTAAGTGCCCTTGTCCAGATCACAGCCCATCCTTTATTTGCCTCTTTTCCAAATAAAACTCCCCAGAATTACTGCTCACGGTCCCAAACATGGCCTACCCTAAACATCACCCAGTATCTGCTTTAATGATCAAACGTTTCTCAGAGTGGTCCCTAACTGACCTGCTGAGCCCTACAGAACTCATCTTGAGTCACTCCAGTTGGGTCACCCATGGAGGTATGGTGGGGAGCCACCAAAGAGGCTTTTGTGATGATGGGAGGACTGATGTGTCACCATACTAAATGAGCCATAGAGCTGAATGCTTGAGCCCAAGGGCCCCACTGCAGAACAGTCACATGGGAGTCTACTGGACTGTCTAGTGCATTCCAGGTGAGAACTAATGCTTGCTTTTGTCAGGAAGACATTTGAGTTCATAGCTGATGTCTTCAGTGCCAAATAAATCAGGAGAAATGCAGGTATCTTTCTATCCCCCTACTGGGCTTTCTGTAGATGAATGAATTTTCCAAATCCTCCACTAAGAGGAGACTGAGTAGACTCAGAATTCTTGGAAGAGATTCTTCAAAGCAAAGTACCTGGAGAATTTCTCCCAAACCCACGGAACAGTATCAACGACCAGATCCCAGGGCTGAATTTGGGGATAGCAGTGGGAATAGCTGAACAGTCACCTTCCACCTCTCTGCCCAAGGACATATTGCTCCCTGTGCCTGATTTGGACATAAACGCTCCTCCCTATTTGTGGGGTTCCACTCCTCTTTAATCTTCTGGGAATACAATTGGTGAGATACTGCAGGGGCTTGAGGAAATAACAAGAGAAATCACAGGAATAAAAATGTCACAATTATAACAAATCAACTCATGAGGGGTCAAAGAACCTGAGTTTAAAGATTTTCATATACAGTGATACCTCGGTTCTCGAACATAATTCGTTCCAGGAGGACGGTCGAGAACCAAATTGTTCGAGAACCGAAGCAATGAAACCCAATAAGAAATAATGGAAACTGGATTAATTCGTTCCAAGCCCCAGAAAATGCCTATTTACTGGCCTAATTTGTATATAATATGTAGAAAAACATAAGTCTCAACAAGAAATAAAAGTGTACAGTATGTCTAAGGGTTAAATTCAGTGTAAAGCGTGACTCTCTCCACAAAGCGTGACTCTCTCCACAAAGCGTGACTCTCTCTCTGCACTCACACTGATGACGCAAGCAAGGCGCGCTGGGCCGAATGAACGCCATTCGGCTCAACTCGGCTCATCTCGGAAGTTCGAGTTCCAAATATTTGTTCGGATTCCGAGACAAAAGTTTCTCGAATCTCCTGGTCGAATACCGATTTGGTCGAAATCCGAGGCGTTCGAGAACCGAGGTATCACGTAATCAACATTCTTCCCATTTCTACTGAAGGCTTTTATCAAGTCTTGGGCATAGAGGCCTACATACAAATGACTTCAAATGACATAATTTACCTGAGTGAATAGTGGAGGCAATATGAATGGTAATGTCAGCACAGTTGGGTCTTTTTAACAGTCAGTTTCTATTTTAAAAGTGTGCTATTGTCCAGTTATGTGGCCACTATTAGGAGCATTATATTCATGTCAAACAGAAGAAACCAGAACATTTGGTGAAGCTGAAAATGCCCCTTCCCCATGCCCCTATGACACCCCCCCCAAATTTCTCAATCTGTGATGAGGGTCCCACCTCCAGCTGCCTCAGAGAGGGTAGAAAAAACGGAGCTGCTTCTGAGAACATTATATAGCCCCAGCTGTCCTGCTCTGGTTGGGAGTTGCCCCACCCCATTTAAAACATTAATTATATAAGTTGAGCATCTGAAAGAAGCCAGCTAGACTCCCTTAGGATAGCTCTGCCCAGACCCCAGTGCATTTTGGACAGGAGCCACTCAGAATGTGCGTGGCACAGTTCAAGAAACAGAAGGAAACACTTTCAGGCAAATGGCCTCTGAAGATAGCTGTGGGGAAGCTTTGGTGCCACCTGGTGGCCACCATGCTCAGGAGGGACAGCAACTGCCCTTTCATCCAGGACTCCACCGGGATGAACAGGAGGGAGGCACTTCACTTCCATTCATTATTCTGCATCTAATTATTCCTTCAGTATGGAGGCAACTGAAGTTGCAATGACATAAGAAAATGCAAATAGAAATAGAAAATCAGGGTTAAGAAAAATATAAATATAAATACAAATACAAATACAAACATAAATATAAATATAAACATGCCTGCCATAAAGAAAAATGTAACTGCTATGGATGAATTTCCTAGAAGCCAAAGCAAAGAGGGAAACATGCGTAGCTCAGTAGTTTTCATCTGTGACTAGAGAATCTAGCAGCATCTTATTCCGTTATAGTCAAAGTTGCCTCAGTGCCCTTCCCCGATGGAAACTAAATTTCTCTTAGAGTGGATTTCTAAAATCACTTTCTCAAAGGGGATTTTTCTAAAGGATTTTCTCTAGTCCAAGTTGGTAGCTTTCTTGGTTGAAGGGTGAGTTTACAAGGCTTAGAGGAGTGGACATAGCCATGCCTTCATCAGAAAGCCTGGAGGCTGGCCTCTTCTGGTATTCTTGAGGCCAAATCTGAGTAGTCTGGCCAGTGGAAAACAGGTGGTAAGGCTGACATCCTACTGAGAAACTCGGGGCGCCTACACAGAGTCCACATCTACTGGTCTCCCACCTAAACCCGCATCCACTCTCTGTCCCCCACCCCCAACCCCACCCCAGCTAAAAGGCTTCAGGTGCTTTGAAGCTCTTCCAAATCTCTTCCTCCCACCTTTCACTGACATTCTTACAAAAGCAATAGGAATTTGTGTCCCTGTACCTCTTTCTTCATTGTTCTAAGTAGATTTGCTTATTATGATTCATTCAACAAGCATATTCTGAGTCCCACCACGTGTCAGGCAGTGGGCTAGGTGCTGAGGACCTAGGACTGAATGGGAGAGGCAATCCCGCCCTCACGGAACTAACCTCCTATAATCATTGCTGTTCACCACTTCCCTGTCAAGTTGGGAATCCTCCCGGTGGGTCTGATGGAATGAACCTCTGCTACAGTTACATATGGAGTCTCAGATTTTGGCGTCAAATAGATCTGGCCTCCAATTCTGACTCCACTCACTATGAGAACCTAGGGTAAGTTATTTCACTTCTCTGAGCTTCTGTTTTATCATGTATAAGATATAGACAACATTCAAGGATCATTACAAAAATTAAATTATATAAATTGTGCAAAAGTTCCTATGCTGCTTGCACATAGCAGGTATTTAATCAAGCTGATGTTTTTTTCTTCCCTCAGGCTATAGAATGACCACATGCTCTACCCAGCAGGCCTCATTGAAAGTTCCAGTGTTGATCACATCTGGGAGCAAAAGCTGGGATGGACCGAGAACAAAAATGTGACCAGGCAGAGTTCCCAGGGAAAGTCTGGGAAAGTTGTTGGGTCACAATCCTGGGCCTGCTACCAGGTGTCTAGGAGTGCCCCCCTCCACAGGTGCCACCAGATTACTGCGTCCAGCACGGACAAAGCTGGCAGGGGAAAGGGAAACCCGGGGCAGAGCTGGGGGCTCTGACACTGACCGAGGGGCATGTGCTGGCCTTCCTCTCGCTGCCTCCTGCGGGCCTGGACTCTCTGCCGCCACTGCATACCCACAGGGTACAGGTCTGGCTTCCCTGCGCCCCCAAATCATGACCCAACAAACTACCAACACACACACACACTCAGAGAGAGAGGACCAGCTCCTCCTCCAGGTTTCTCAGTTCCGTCAATGGTTTATTCTCCCTCATCATTCACATTCAAAAACCGAGTGAAGCACCAAGGTGGCCTAGTAGAGACAGGGTCGTGGGGTCACACGTACCGGATCTGAATGCCATCACTGAGACTTAATGGCTGTGTGACCTTGATATCCATGGGCAATTGGTTCCAGGACTCTCACAGAGACCCAAATCCAGGAATGTTCAAGACCCTTATGTAAAATGACATAGTATTTGCATATGACCTGTGCACATCCTCTTGTGTACTTTAAATCAGATCTAGACCACTGATGCTACCTAGTACATGTTAATGCTCTGTAAGTAGTTGTTTAGCGTGTTGTTTAGGGAATAATGACTCTGAAAAATCAGTACATGTTCAGTACAGACACAACTGTCGTAGCCCTAACTACACAGTACATGTCAGCAACCAGGTCACTTTTCCCTCCCAGTTGTTTTCCATCTGTGCTTGGTTGAGTTCAATAGTTTGGAACTGTGGATACAACAGGCTGACTGGACTCCATTTCTCTCTGTTTCCTCATTTGCAAAGTGGACAGAATCAAAGTCAGGACTAGGGTGGGGTGAGTGTAGCATTTGACTCAGGGGCAAACTTTAAGAAGGCACCAAAAAAACTCAGCAAGATTAATAATATTTTAAGAAACAAAACCTTCTTCATAGGGTTGTTCTGAGGAATAAATGTGGTCAAGGGGCAAAGCCTTCCACTGTGAGAGATCATTTTCTCCTTTCAAAGTAGCAAAGGTTTTAAAAATAATACTTGAGCCCTGGCCGGTTTGGCTCAGCAGTTTGAGCGTCAGCTCGCAGACCAATGAGTCGCTGGTTCTATTCTGGTCAAGGGCATGTCCTCAGTTGCAGTTAGTCCCTGGCCCTGGTCGGGTCATGCGGGAGGCAACCAGTCAATGTGTCTTTCTCACATCAATGTTCCTCTCCCTCTCTATCCCTCTCTCTCCCTCCCACTCTATCTGATGATAAATAGAAAAATAAACCCTGGCCAGTTTGGCTCAGTGGTTAAAGCATCGGCCTGCAGACCAGAGTCCCGGGTTCAGTTCCCACTAAGAGCACATACCTTGGTTGCAGTTTGTCCCCAGCCCCGGTTGGGGTCATGTAGGTGGCAACTACTCGATGTGTCTCTCTCGCATCGATGTTTCTTTCTCTCTCTCTTCCTCTCTTCCTCCCTCCCACTCTATCTAAATAAATAAATAAATAAATAAATGGAAAAATATCCTTGAGTGAGGATTAAAAATAATAATAATAAAATGTTTATGCCTTGTCATTCCATTTCCAGGACTCTCTCTCAAGGAAGTTAACCAAACCAGAGGTAAAGACCTATGCATGTGTTTGTCACAATACAATATATGACAGCGAACCCTTGGGAAACAACCGTGTACAAAGAATGAGTACATTAGGAGCCCATGCAATGGCATATTATACACCATGACAAAGTGCTTCAAAACATTTTTAATGACAAAGGGAAAAAATATAACTTTAAGCTTAAAAAATCAGGATGTTGGGGTCAGTGGGGGGGAAAGAAGAGACATCCATAATACTTTCAACAATAAAGATTTTTTTAAATCAGGATATAATTGTATTTATATATGTGATATGTGTGTATAATAGCTTTTGCTTCACTGGTAGAATCATGGGTGATATCTTTTTTATTGATTGATTTTAGAAAGAGAAGATTTGTTGTTCCACTTACTCATGCACTCATTGCTTCCTTCTTGGATGTGCCCTGACCAGGCATCCAATCTGCAATCTTGGCATATGAGGTCGATACTCTAACCAAGTGAGCTACCCGGCCAGGGCATACGTGGTATTTTTTGTTGCATTTTTCTTTTTGCACTTGATATATTTTCTCTGATAAGCATTGATTAATTTTATAATTAAAAAATAAAGAGCCCTGGCCGGTTTGGCTCAGCGGTTAGAGCATCGGCCTGCGGTCCGGAGAGACCCGGGTTCGGTTCCCGCTAAGGGCACGTACCTCGGTTGCAGTTTGTCCCCGGCCCTGGTTGGTCGTGCGGGTGGCAGCCACTCGATGTGTCCCTTCACGTCGATGTTTCTCTCTCTCTCTCTCTCTCTTCCTCTCTCTCCCTCCCACTCTATCTGTGCAAAAAATGGAAAAATGTCCTCGGGTGAGGATAAAAAAAAAGAAAAAAGAAAAAATAAAGATAATAAAACCAGGACAACTCAGCCACCTTTGCATGTTCTCGATCTTCACAGGAAATCTGCCCCCACTCCTGCTGCATCGTGCTCTCCAGGTTTTATGTGCTCTGTTCCTTCCTTTCCCTTCCACGGAGCAACACGGGTGCTGTGGACCAGTGATTGGAGCAAGGCCCTTTCCACCGGGCTCTTTTCGTACCAGCTGTGAAAGCCTGGACAAAGTTTGCAACCTTCTGTGCCTCGGTTCCCTTGTGTGTAAAGTGAAGGCATCAAATACCACTTCACTTGCCAGGGTAAGCGTTTCTCATGGTACAGACATGTTTGTGCACCATTGGCCGATTAAATAGCAGGATGTCAGCCCTGAGACCACCAGAGGCCAGAGGTCCACTCCCCGTTTTCTCCTCCTACCTAATCCTCCTAGATTTGTGTGTCCATTTTCAGAGGAGGGTCCTCAAAGTGCAGTGAGATTTCCCAGTAACACCCAGGATGATGGCTTTGAGTCAGAATTAGTTTGATTATTTTTTTAATGAAGAAATAGTTTTGGCCCTGGCCAGTTTGGCTCAGCGGTTGAGCATCAGCCTGCGGACCAGAGAGTCCTGGGTTCAGTTCCTGCTAGGGGCACGTACCACAAAAGAAAAAGAAATATTTTTGTACCCTCAGCTTGTTGCCCGAGAGTCACGCTCACTAGGAGGTGTCTTTATGAAGTGTGTTATCACTTTCCTAGGCTGTGACCATACTCCCAAGCAGTCTCCATGGCCCCAACATCTGCCACTCCTGTTTACATAGAACTGCCGATTTTTTTAAGTGCTTTTCACACTCTCATGCTCAAAACCCTCCAGTGGCTCCCTCTTGCCAACCAAGCAAGAGTGCCCTCTCCCCAAACACACTCCAGGATCTTTACCTCCTGCCTGTGACCACCTTTTTCTGTCTTAGCACTTACTAGTCTACACTTCAGCCGGGCTCTTAACTCTTCACTAACCACACCTGCTTTCCACCCATGTGCCAAAGCTCAGCTATTCCTCCAACTCTCTGCTCATCAAAATCCTACTGTCCACTGAAGCCCTGTGCAAACGCCACCTCCTTCAGGAAGCCTGCCTGGTTATCACTGAGAGTACCTTGCCCCTGCCATAATGTCCTAGTAGTCAGCTGTCCCTGACTCGGGACAGATCACAGGATACTTAGTCATGGAGTTGTTTAGGTACAAGGCTTCTCTATCCAGGCAGATTAGAAACCAGTCCTTAGCCCTGGCCTGTTTGGCTCAGCGGTTAGAGCGTCGGCCTGCGGTCCAGAGAGACCCGGGTTCGGTTCCCGCTAAGGGCACGTACCTCGGTTGCAGTTTGTCCCCGGCCCTGGTTGGTCGTGCGGGTGGCAGCCACTCGATGTGTCCCTTCACGTCGATGTTTCTCTCTCTCTCTCTTCCTCTCTCTCCCTCCCACTCTACCTGAACAAAAAATGGAAAAATGTCCTCGGGTGAGGATAAAAAAAAGAAACCAGTCCTTAGTCCAAAGCAGTACCTCGAGCGAGAAGATTTAAGTGAGCAAGTGCGGGAGGGATGTCCTCACAGCACAAAGCCTTGGTGGACCCAGCTGCCGTGTCTTCCATCCGTGAATCCCAGGTTCACATTCCCGAGTCGAGGCCCCTGACCCTGACCAGGCTGCTCGTGTCCTGGTGGGTGACAAGGAGAGTTGTGTGCAGGGAAGAAAACTCCAGGCCATTACCGAACAAGTCCGTATTTCTTGAACCACAGCCATTGACTTTGGTTTTTGTCTTTACAAACAGCTGGGGCTAAACATCGAGCGCACTTGCTCGCAGAACCTTTTTCCAACCTACGATTCACCCACATTTCCCCATAGACTTCCTCTGTGTACACAGCTATTTTTAAACTTTGCACCCACAAAACTCTTGGCAAAAACACAAACTGAGTACATCTCAACCCAGCTGGCTTAGGTCCACGTTTGCACAGGCACGCTGAGACGCCGAGAGCCGTTCTTGGCTTTCTCTCACGTTTTCCAGGTTGGAACTGTGGTCTTTTCAGGTTGGGCTGGGGGTTCAGGTATTTGACCTGTTTCTTTGCCTAAGACTGAAAACCATCTCTATTATCAACTTCCAAAATTTCCCTCAGGGTTGGCCTTCTGTCCTTCCAAAACCATATGTATAACCTGAACCAGCAAGCAGGGTCCCCGGGAGCAGGGTGCCCTGAAAACCTCTCTCAGAGCGGCAGCCATTTCCCGGAGCTGCAGGTCCCTAACTCTGTCATTTGCTTTGTATTTTCACCCTACCTATGTACCGACTGGGCAGTATTTACTTATTTGTAAAATCAGACGAAAAACACCAGGTTCCTGGGAAATGGGGTGCGGACCCAGCAGCGTGAGGGCAAAGGCTGAGGGAGGGGTTGGCACCCGCTGGGTTCAAGGGCTACTGCCACCCGTCAATGCTCAAAGCCCTGGTTTTTCCTCGCAGCAAATCCACAGCTTGGAGGCCACCTGAAAGCATGCGGTGAGCAAGCCCTCCCTCAAGGCAGATGCTGCGGGAGCCCGTGGTGTATTCAGAGCCCAGTAGAAAAAAACAAAGGAAGAGGAGAAGGTGATGGAATCTGTGCATCAGCTCATATCACTACCCCCTTAAAGTCCTGCGGGGCCTTTGAACTAAAAACACGATGACTGTCCCCAGGCCACAAAGCCCTGCATGGTCTGGCCCCTCCACCTCTAGCCCTTCAGTCTCTCTCACTGTGCTGCAGTCCCACCAGACTTCCTGCAGGCTGTCGAAAACCCCACACATCTTTGCCCTGCTGTCCGCTCGGCCTACATGCTCTTCTCCCTGCTCTTTGTCCCAAATGTCCGTATCCTTCTGGTCTCAGTTCGAATGCCATCCCCTCTGAAAGGCCTTCCTGGACCACGTACCAATATCCGTCCATCTGCCCCCACACACGTGCACTCCCTTTCCTCCATTCCTTTTATTCTCCATTTCACACTCTGCATTTTTTTCTTTTTGATATCAATCACAATGCACAGCTGTCATCTGGAACCTTAACTAGAATACCCTCCATGGCAGCAGAGGCTGCCTCTAACTTTGAGCATAATATTGTTTTCTGGGGCCTGATATCTGGTAGATGATCCATCCGTATTTGTTGCAGGGATGAATGAATGAATACCTGCACAAATGATGAGCACTTGTCAGGTATTTGTATAATTTTAGTCCACAACTCTACAGGCCATGATCTATCAGATTCCTTTGTTTCTAGGGATCAAATGTTATTTTTCAAAGCACCCACCTGCTGTTCCCATAGGGAATGTGATCCTAACCTTCACTGGGGCTCCCACACCCTTTTCAGGGATCACACTAGTGTAAGTCTATGCAATACAGGGAAATCAGGGCGGGGGCTGGGGCTGGTCCATGCTGGTGGCCATCTGGGAGCAGAACTCTGGTCCTGAGTGTGACAGGCACTGCATCCCAGGCAGGCCCAAGGAAGGCCTCATAGCTGTCCATCCCACTGCCCTGAACCTTCCTGTTAGAACGCAGAGGCATACGGATCAAAAACAGGTCCATAGCTTTTAGTGGCTCGGTCTACCCGCAGCAGCACACCTTAAACAGACACTTGTCCTACAGTGAGGCAGTGGCAATGGTACAGGAAGAACCAGTCTGGGAAACAGGTGGGGGCCGGGGAACTGGAAGAGCTGAGCACTTGTGAAAGTTCGTGATGCCGGAGAAAAGGAATGCAGAGTAGCTTGGTGCAACCGGACAGGCTGGAGAACATGGTGGGGAGAGATGCTGGATCCAGTGCCTACTCTGAAACAAGAATCTCCAGTGAAAGAAACTGTCTCAACATCATGGTCAGCAGATATTGACCCAACCTCTTGAGGGCACAGAATGATTCCCAAGGCTTCTGCTTGCTGTAGGAAAATGAATGAAGAGAAGAATAAAGTATTAATTTAATCTTCCTTGAAGAGTTCTTTTAAAAGAGCAGGTTAGCCTTGGCTGGGGTGACTTGGTTGGAGCATTGTACTGTACACCCGAATGTGCTGGGTTCGGTTCCTGGTCAGGACACATTCCCAGGCTGTGATTTCAATCCCCACTTGGGGCTTGTGCGGGAGGCAATCAATCAATGTCTCTCTCTCTCTTACTGTCTCTCTTCCCCCTTCCTCTCTCTAAAATCAATAAAAAAAGAGTGGGTTACCCAAAGTACTCCTGTAAAAGGCACGCTATAAGGGGCCACCAGCACATTATGTGTTCACTTGATAAGGGACATGATTATCTAGACTGTAGATCAAGTTTATGATGACACCAAGCTGTATTTTTATGTGTTATATGTATATTTGAGTGTACATCAGGCCCTCCTGGAATCCTACCCATTATTGTATATAGAATTTGCAGCATTATTTTACCAGTTGAAATCACTTTAGCGTTCCAGCTGTTACTCTGCTTTTATGAGGTACTCTTGATTATATCCATCCTTCATTTACCACTGTGCCCTTGGTGCAGCGAGGAAACCACCCCGCCTCAAAGTAGCCACTGAAAAATGCGGTCAGCGCTACCAACAGTAAAACCAACCGCTGACATTTATGGAGAACTCAGTGTGACAGGGCCTGTGCTCAGTACTTGTACCCGTGATATCATTTCATCTTCAATGTGTGAGGCTGCAGTTGTCACCATTCTGCATATGAGGACATGCACAGAGGTGAGAGACTGCGAGGACCAGAGCAGCAGGTGGGAAGTGCCTCCACTCCTTCGTCCTCTTCTGAGGAAATACGCTGAGTGTTAAGTTGCATCCGAACAGGGAGCGCTGCTCGTGGGAACGCTGCCCTGAGGAGTCTATGAGATGTCTGGAAGGAAGAGTGAGGTGTGTGCCGAGGGACACGAGCGCCTCTTCTTGAAGAGGAGTGGACAGTCACTCCTGGGAAAGTGAGTCACAACCGAGTTGGGTTTTGAAGAGGGGCAAAATTTTTAAGAACAAAATGTGGGAAAGTCCCTCCAAGAAGAAACGTCTTTTAAGCTGAGCTTCCCCAAAACACAAATAATGAGACCAGAAACATCCACTAAAGTGTATGTTGTTAATGTTCATTTTGTTAATAAAATATGAGTGCACTTTATTTACTTATTCACATATTTAATTATAAGCAAAATTTATAGTATTGTTCTTCTACAATACAATACCTGAATGAATCTGATGGGAAAAAGCTGATAATAACATAGTTGTTTGGAACTAAATTCACATTTCAGAAGTTATAAGCAGATTCTATTAAAATTCTACTCTTGTGCTTTAATTACGGTAATTAAGAAGACTAACTATACAGTCTCCTTTTCAATAGAAAGTCCTGCTTGTATGAAAGGGAAGCAGGACTGTGCCTGGCTGGGAGTTTGACTCTTTGGGAGGCAGTCAGGAGCATCCAGATATAACAAATGTAAGACCTGGTTCTATGAAGCTCAACTATACACAAGTTCAGGCCCAAGCATGGTCAGTCAGTGCCCTTGGGGCCACATAGGCCCATTTGCAATGTCTTTGTCATACTTGTGTTTGACGAGACCAGCTTTTTCCTCTGCAACAAGGGGGGCCTGGCAAGGGGACTGGGGGGCTCCTTGCCTTCCTGGTTTGGGGTGAGAAAAGAAACAGGAATGCATCTCTGCGTTCTCTCCACCCCCAGCAAGAGCCAAATTCTTCCCACCACTTTGATATTTGGAGCAGAAAGAGAGAAGAAAGGAAAATAACTAGAGGATAAGAAGAACGTCAAGAAAGATGAAGGAATCGAAAGCTCCCACAGAGCTCCTCATCGTTCAGAGCGTGTGATGACTTGGTGGGGTCCCCAGTCTCCCGAGAGGCCTTGGTTTACTCCTGTGCCTTCAGCACCCTTAAAGCACTCTGCACCCTCTTTGGTTTAAAGTGGAGAGAAAAAATTTACATGTCCATCATACCCCATGGAGGGCATAAAGCACAGGTATTTTATTTTATTTTTTTTTATCCTCACCCGAGGACATTTTTCCACTTTTTGTTCAGGTAGAGTGGGAGGGAGAGAGAGGAACAGAGAGAGAGAGAGAAACATCGATGTGAAAGGGACACATCGAGTGGCTGCCACCCGCACGACCGACCAGGGCCGGGGACAAACTGCAACCGAGGTACATGCCCTTAGCGGAACCGAACCCGGGTCTCTCTGGACCGCAGGCCGACACTCTAACCGCTGAGCCAAACCGGCCAGGGCAAGCACAGGTATTTTAAAACTCATCACAAATAAGGACAACTAGGCCCTGGCCGGTTTGGCTCAGCAGTTAGAGCGTTGGCCTGCGGTCCAGAGAGACCCGGGTTCGGTTCCCGCTAAGGGCATGTACCTCGGTTGCAGTTTGTCCCCGGCCCTGGTCGGTCGTGCGGGTGGCAGCCACTCGATGTGTCCCTTTCACATCGATGTTTCTCTCTCTCTCTCTGTTCCTCTCTCTCCCTCCCACTCTACCTGAACAAAAAGTGGAAAAATGTCCTTGAGTAAGGATAAAGAAAAAGGATAATCAGGCACAGAAAGGAATAAGGAGTAAGAATGTATACAAGATCAGAATGTATACAAGTCAGATCTGTGACTTTTCAAGTAGTTCAAAGGATGTTATACAATTTTAAAACACAATTAATATTATCTTGCTCTATTTTGGACTAGGGAGTGGAGTAGAGGGCTGGGGGATGGGGTTGAACCCAGGGGTCATTAGAATGAGGCAATGAGAATGAGGTGTGCGGGGCATGCAGGCAGCCAGGCCCTCCGACCGACGTGTGTTTTCACTCTAAGTGAGGCATTTGCGCAGTCAAATCTTGTCTCATAGTTCCCTCAAGTCACCTGAATTTCTCCACTTTTTCCCCAGCTAATACAATCAGTTTGGGAATGTATTTTATTTTTCTATAACCAATATAGGGTCTTCAAAAACAACCACCATGCCTGTCTGGAATTTTGTCTTTCATTTCATTACACAGTCTGAGATTCCTTCCTACATCCTATCACCTTTGATAGCAGAAAAATGGCGCCACAGTTAAGACAGTTCTGCTGAATCACAAGTGTCTCCGCTTGCATTGGGCAGCTCACTCCCCTGCCACATGTCTCTGCGAAGGCACCATAAATCAGCATGTTCTAAACAGCAGGACCAGAAATATCCAGAGAGGCTGTTTGGACCAACTGGAGTGGGAGACCAGCATGAGAGATGGAAACACTAAGGAAAATGTATGACAAAAGAACTGATAGTATTTTTGTATTCTTCCTCCCTGTTCCATCTAAATCACTGTCTTCAGGTTCACTGTAGCAGTAGCCATTTAGAGCCAGTGACAAAGTCAAAGTCTGGCGTTGAAAGACCAGCACATTCTGGAGAGACAGTGCTTGGCCCCCTGCTGGCTTCCAGAGGATTCCAAATGTCTCCTGGTGGACAGGCGGGAAATGCCTCTCCAGGAGACCAAAGGAAGAGCTTTTCCCTCCAGCCATTGCCAACCTTTTATTTTGCACCTTTTTGACAGGAAACACACACACACACACACACACACACACACAATACTTTTAAATAATCTAATAGGTTAAAGAGAAATACATAGATGCCTCTCTGGAATAATTACCCTTTCATTTACTGAATATCAAATGCCAAGCATTGTGCTAAATTCTCTCCAAATATTTTCTACGTTTTTAAATTGAGGTATGAAGTTAAATAATTTTTTTGTTTTGTTTTGTTTTAAATTTTTATTTTATTGTTGACAGAATTACAAATGTCTCCCATTTTCTCCCTTTCTGCCCCCCACCACCCAATCCCCCATCACCACCACCCCAGGCTTTCCCCAAGTGTCCATGGGTTGGATTATGCATATATGTATATGTGTTTTTTGGTTACTCTCTTCCTGTCCCCTCTCCGCCACCCCCACTGAGATCTGTCAGTCTGTTCTGTGCATCCATACCTCTGGACCTATTCTGTTCATCAGTTTATGTTGTTCTTTAGATTCCACTTATAAGTGAGATCATGTGATATTTGTCTTTCTTTAACTGGCTTATTTCACTTAGCATAATAATCTCCAGCTCCTTCCATGCTGTCACAAAGGATAAGAGTTCCTTCTTTTTCACAGCTGCATAGTATTCCATTGTATAAAGGTACCACTGCTTTTTTATTCACTCATCTATTGATGGACACACGAGCTGCTTCCAGATCTTAGCTATTATAAATAACACTGCTATGAACACAGGAGTGCATATATTCTTTCTGATTGGTAGTTTGGGATTCTTAGAATATATTGCCAGAAGTGGGATTGCTGGGTCAAATGGTAGATAGATCCATTTTTAATTTTATGAGGAAACTCCATACTGTATTCCACAATGGCCATACCAGTCTACAAACCCACCAGCAATGTACTAGAATCCCCTTTTCCCCACATCCTAGCCAACACTTGTTGTTTGTTGATGTATTGATGGTAATCATTCTGGCAGGCGTGCAGTAATACCCACTACTAACTAAAAAGCATCTGCACAGCAAAATAAACCATCAACAAAATGAAAAGGGAATTTACGGTATGGGAAAACATATTCATCAATGATACATCTGATGAGGATCTAGTTTCCAAAATACACAAAGAAATCATGAACCTCAACACCAGGAAGACAAACAATCCAATTAAAATGGGCAGAGGACTTGAATAGGCACTTGTCCAAAGAGGACATATAGATGGACAGTAGGCACAAGAAAAATGCTCAATGTCACCAAATATTTTCTTTTTTTTTTTTTTTATCCTCACCCAAGGACATTTTTTCATTTTTTGTTCAGATGGAAGAGAGAGAGAGGTAGAGAGAAACAGAGAGAGAATCATCGACGTGAAAGGGACACATTGAGTGGCTGCCACCCACATGACCAACCAGGGCCAGGGACAAACTGCAACCGAGGTACGCACCCTTAGCAGGAACTGAACCCAGGTCTCTCTGGACCACAGGCCAACGCTCTAACTGCTGAACCAAACTGGCCAGGGCCCAAATTTTTTTTTTCCATCTTCTGAACAACCCAATGTGATAGGTTTTATTTTATTTTATTTATCCATGTGAGAACTGAGAGTTGGTGAGATTAAGTAAACTGTCTTACAGCGTACCACTAGCTAATAGCTAGGTCAAGTTTCAGACCCAGGTCTGTCTAAATCCAAAGACTGCCCTTAATTATTACACTTCCTCATCACCACTTGGGTAGAAGTAGTTCTTGCTATAGACAATAGAAATGAGTCCCCTAGTTGAATCTATAAAGAAATGTGTTAAAGGATGCCAGGCAAATCCCAGAGTGTTTGCAAGAAGCAGAAACCCATGCTTGACTGCTATACGGCCAGGAATGATTCCAAACTGTTCTTGGGAATTATTTTTTTACTGCATTTATTGTGGTAACATTGCTTAATAAAATTATATAAGTTTCAGGTGTAGAATTCTATAATACATCATCTGTATATTGTAGTGTGTGTTCACCACCCCAAGTCAAGTCTCCTTCCAGCATCATCTATCCCCCCTTTACCTTCTTCTACTTCCACGCACCCTCCATTTCTCTTTGGGATTCATCATGCTGCTGTCTGTGCCTATGAGTTGTTTGGGTGTTTTGTTTTGTTTTTGCTTAATCCTTTCACCTTTTTCACCCAGCTTGATATCTCCCCAACCCCCACCGACAGCTGCCAGTCTGTTCTCTATTAGTCTGTTTGTATTTTGTTACTTTATTTTGTTCATTAGATTCCATGTATAAGTGAAGTGATATGGTACTTCTTTTTCTCTGACTGGCTTATTTCACTTAGCATAATGGTCTCCAGGTCCATCCATGCTGTTGCAAAGAGTAAGATTTCCTTCTTTTTCATAGCCGAGTAGTATTCCATTGTACTCAGCACTCTCTCTCTCTTTTTCAATCTAATAATCTGCTGATAGACACTTGGGCTGCTTCCAAATATTGGCTATTGTAAATAACACTGCAATAAACATAAGGGTACATATATTTTTTTGAATTAGTGTTATGGGTTTCTTCAGATATATTCCCAGAAGGGGAATCACTGGGTCATAAAGCAGTTCCAATTAAATATGGAACTGCTTTCCACAATGGCTGCACCAATCTGCATTCCCACCAACTGTGCATGAGGATTTCCTTTTCTCCACATCTTTGCCAACATTTGTTGTTTGTTGACTTATTGAGGACAGCCATTCTGAAAGGTGTGAGGTGGTACCTCACTGTGGTTTGAATTTGCATTTCTCTGATTTTGGTGATGTTAAGCATCTTTTCATGTCTATTGGCCATCTGCATGTCTTCTTTGGAGAAGTGTCTATTCAGGTCCTTTGCCCATTTTTTAACTGGATTGGTTTTGTTTTGTTTTGTTTTGTTTTGGTGTTGATTTTTATAAGTTCTTTATAAATATTGGGTATTAATGCCTTATCAGATGTATCACTGGCAAATATGTTCTCCCATTCAGTGGGTTGTCTTTTTATTTTGTTGATGGTTTCCTTCCTGTGCAAAACCTCTTTAGTTTGATGTAGTCCCATTTGTTTCTTTGTTTCTTTTGTCTCCCTTGCTTGAAGCAGTATATCAGAAAATATATTGCTAGGAGAAATGTCCAAGATTTTGCTACCTATGTTTTCTTCTAGAATTGTCATGGTTTTGAGTCTAATATATAAGTCTTTTGTGGAGGTAGAAATGGGGGAGGGGGAGAGGAAAGATGGGGGCATGCTCCTGAAAGGGAGAGCACACTTAACATTTAAGTCTTTAATCCATTTTGAGTTTATTCTTGTGTATGGTATAAGAAGGTGGTCTAGGCTCAGTGCAACCTAGGAGTAGCAGCAATTCAGCACTCAGGGACCTGTGCCCCTGCCAGTGCCCATGCCGGGCCACCACCAGTGATGCTGGAGAGTCTCTATTTTCTGAGATTTTCCAAAATGGCAGAAGAGTGAATGGAAGCTACACAGACCATCTTCCAGGACCAAACTGGAATTAAAACTAAAATAAATACAAATCATTATTAGAAAAAAAAACAACAGAAAAGCAGCTGGAGAGGAACCCTATAACCAGGGACAGAAAGAAGACACTAAATCAAGCCTGGTGGGAGCTGCAGAGGTGTGAGAGGGTGGGCTGGGAGCACATGGACAGGTGCTGTGTTAACTGTGAGCAGCTCCCTTGGGGTTAAAATCCCAAGCTGGCTCCACAGCACAGAGGACCAGGACAGAGCACTAAATTAGCTATAGCCACTCACCTTGGGCTCCAGCAGAGGGAAGGCAGATGACTAGACTGTGTGGAGAAATTTGGGAGCTTGGAGGCCAGTGGGAGTTTTGTGCTGAATTACTTCCTCACAGGAGAGTAGCCATCTTACTTAAAGAGCCTCTTCCCAGAGCCCTGGGGAGAAGCAACAGCCCCTCCCTCAGGAATTTAACACTATCCAGCCATGCTAGAGAAATGCAAATTGAGGCTCATTAACAGCCAGCAAGCATCTTACCCACCCACAGGAAATCCTCTTACCCTGAACACCTGAGGGATTTTTTTTCATTCAGTTGAGGGCTACAACCCAAGTCTCATCAAGCAACTAAGACTAATAGACTCCAGGCAAAAATCTAGAGGATAACTGAACCTTTTCTGGGCTTGCAAATCTACTAAGGAAAGTAAGATTTAGCAGTGGTGTTTAACGTGCTCATCTAAACCTAGTAGAGGAAGCCACAACCAGCGAAACACCAACAACCACAGGAAAATTTGGCAGGCTCCAAAACCCACTGAGACAGCCAAAATGGTGAAACAAAGAAACAAATCCCAAATGAATGAAAAAGGTAATTTGACACAAGAAATAAATGAAATGGAATTGAGCAAGATATCAGAGGAAGAGCTCAGAGTAATAATCATGAGGAAGCTCAACAGCATGAGTAAGGACATCAACTCCATGAGTAAAGATATAGAAACATTGAAAATCAACCAATTGTAAATGAAGAATGACATAGCAGAAATTAAGAACACAGTGGAAGGAATAGCCAGCAGAGTAGAGGAAGCTGAGGACTGGATCAGTAAATTAGGGTAGAAAAAAATTATGCAGTCAGAAAACCAGAAAAAAATAATTAAAAAACAGGAATACAGCTTAAGAGAACTGTGGAACAATATGAAGTATAACAACATCCACATCATAGGAGTTCCAGAAGAAGAAAATGAGCAAGGGTTAGAGAATATATTTGAAGAAATAGCGACAGAAAACTTTCCTAGCTTGGTGAAGGAAAAAGGCATGCAAGGACAAGAAGCACAGAAAGCCCCAAGTAAGAAGAACCCAAACAGGCCCACATCAAGACACATAATAATTAAAATGCCTAAAATTAAAGACAAAGAGAAAATCCTAAAGGCAGCAAGAAATAAGCAACAGGTTACTTACAAAGGAACCCCCATAAAGCTATCAGCTGACTTCGCAACAGAAACACTACAGGCCAGAAAGGAATGTCATGAAGTAATTGAGGTAATGAAAAACAAGGATCTGAACCAAAGACTATATCCAGCAAGGCTATCATTCAAAATAGAAGGTGATATAAAAAGCTTCCTAGACAAAAAAAAAAAAAAAAGACTAAGGAAATATATTAGCACCAAACCAGCACTGCAAGATATGTTAAAAGGACTGCTGTAATAACCAGAAGAAATAGGAAGCAAAAGAAAACCATAATAAACAAAAATTGCAATAAATAGGAACATATCAATAGTAACCTTAAATGTAAATGGATCAAATGCTTTGATTAAAAGACACAGAGTAGCTGAATGAATAAGAAAGCATGACTCATATATATGTTGTTTACAAGAGACCCACCTCAGCAAAAGACTCACATAGGTTGAAAGTGAAAGGAAGGAAAAAAATCTTCCAAAGAAATTTAAAAAAAAAGAGCTGGGGTAGCAATACTCATATTCAATAAAATACACTTCACAAAGAAGGCCAGTACATAATAGTGAAAGTATCTATCCAACAGGAAGATATAACCTTGGTAAACATATATGCACCCAATACGGGAGCACCAAAATATATTTTAAAACTTCTGGGGGAATTCAAAGGAGAAATCGACAACAATACAATCATAGCAGAAGACTTCAACACCCTGTTGACATCACTGGATAGATCCTTTAGACAAAAAAAATTAACAAGAAAACAGAGACTCTAAATGATGCACCAGATCAAAAAAATTTAATAGCTATCTACAAAGAATTACACCCCAAAAACGCAGAATTCAAATTCTTCTCAAGTGCACATGGGACATTCTCAAAGATAGATCACATGTTAGGACACAAACTAAGACTCTATAAGTTTAAAAGATTGAAATCATATCAAGCATCTTCTCAGATCACAATGGCATGAAACTAGAAATCAATTACAGCAAAAACATTTAAACACATGGAGGCTAAATAACATGTTCTTAAACAATGACTGGGTTACCAAGGAGATCAAAGAGGAAATTAAAAACTTCCTGGAAACCAGTGAAAATGAACACACAACATAAAATCTATGGGATGCAGGGAAAGCAGTTCTGAGGGGAAAGTTCATAGCACCACAGGCCTACCTCAAGACACAAGAAAAATTTCTAACTGACTATTGATCCCCTCAACTTAAAGAACTAGAAAGCACCAGCAACTATTTCTGATAAAAATGCTCAGCAATGTGGGAATAAAGGGATCATATCTTGACATAATAAAGGCCATGGATAAAAAACCTACAGTCAACATCATACTCAATAGGAAAAAACTAAAAACATTTCCCTTAAGAATAGGAACATGACAGGGATGCCCACTTTTGCCACTCTTATTTAACATAGTACTGGAAGTCTTAGCCACAGCAATCAGACATGAAGAAAATATAAAAGGGATCCAAATTGGAAAGGAGAAAGAGAAACGGTCATTATTTGCAGATCATATGATATTGTACATAGAAAACCAAAAACTCCTTAAAAAAAAAAAAAAAAACAACTCAATTTCATAAATGAATTTGGCAAAGCAGCAGGATACAAAATTAACAGCAAGAAATTGATGGCATTCTTATACACCACAATGAACTTACAGAAAGAGAAACTAAAAAATCCCATTCACCACTGTGGCAAAAAAATTAAGATACCTAAGAATAAACTTAACCAAAGAAGTAAAGGAACCTCTTCACAGAAAACTACAGGTCATTGAAAAAAGAAATAGAGGAAGATATATATTTAAAAAAATGGAAGCATATACCTTGTTCATGCATTGGAAGACTTAACATCATTAAAATGGCCATACTACCCAAAGAAATCTATAGATTCAATGAAATTCCCATCAAAATACCAATGACATATTTCATAGAACTAGAACAAATACTTCAAAAGTTGATATGGAACCAAAAAAGACCCCCGAATAGCCACAGCAATCTCAAAAAAGAAGAACAAAGTAAGAGGGATCACAATACCAGATTAAGGTTATACTACAAAGCCATTGTAATCAAAACAGCCTGGTACTGGCACAAGAACAGGCACATAGATCAATGGAAAAGAACAGAGAACCCAGAAATTGACCCAAGTCATTTTGCTCAATTAGTATTTGACAAAAGTGGGAAGAGCATACAGTGGAGTAAAGACAGCCTCTTCAATAAATGATGTTGGGAAAATTGAACAGCTATATGCAAAATAAATAAATAAGTAAATAAATAAAGCTAGACCTCCAACTTACACCATACACAAGAATAAACTCAAAATGAATAAAAAAATTAAATGTGACTCATGAATCCTTAAAAATCCTAGAAGAAAACGTAGGCAGAAAAATCTCAGATATCACACGCAACAGAATTTTCACTGATACAATGCCTAAGGAAAGAGAAACAAAGGGGAAAAAAATAATACATGTGTCTATATCAAATTAAAAAGCTTCTGCACAGCAAAAGAAACAACCATCAAAATAAAAAGGGACCCCACTATATGGGAGAGCATAATTGCCAATGATACATCAGATAAGGGGTTAATTTCCAAAATATATAGAGTACTCATACAACTCAACAAAAGATGGGCAGAGGACCTAAAGAGACACCTCTCCAAACAGGACAAATGGCCAAGAGACATATGAAAAAATGTTCAACATCACTAATCATCAGAGAGAGGCAAATTAAAACAACTATGAGGTATCACCTCACACCTGTCAGAATGGCTGCCATCAACAAATCATCAAACAAGTGCTGGCAAGGGTATGGAGAAAGGAGGACTCTAGTACACTGCTGGTGGGAATGCAGACTGGTGCAGCCACTATGGAAAACAATAAGGTATTTTCTCAAAAAATTAAAAATTGGTCTGTTATTTGACCCAGTGATCCCACTTCTCTGCATGTATCCTAAGAAGCCTGAAACACCAATCAGAAAGAATATATATGCCCCTATGTTCATAGCAGCACTATTTACAATAGCTAAGGTCTAGAAACAGCCCAAGTGACCATCAGTAGATGAGTGGATAAAAAAGCTGTGGTACATTTACACAATGGAACACTATGCAGCTGTAAGAAAGAAAGATCTCTCATCCTTTGAGACAACATGGTGGGACCTGGAGAGTATTATGCTAAGCGAAATAAGCCAATCAGAGAAGGACAAATACCACATGATCTCTCTTATCTATAGAATATAAATGAAAAAAAAACACACAAAAAAAAACCCAGAGACATAGAAATGAGTACAGTTCAAACTAACAAACCTCAGAGGAGGGGGTGAGGGAGAGGGATGAGTTAAATCACAGAACTTATATGCATGTATGTGTAACCAATGGACACAGACAACAATGCTGGGGGCTGGGGCGGTATTAGGAGGAGGGTGTCAAGGGGGGAAAGGAGAACAAAAATAAATTAATAAACACTGAAAAAAAAGGTGGTCTAGTTTTCTTTCTTTTTTTTTTTCACATATCTGTTGAACATTCCCAAGATCATTTAATAAATAGACTTTCTTTACCCCATTGTATGTGTTTGCCTCCTTTGTCAAATATTAATTGACTAAAAAGATGTGGGTATATTTGGGCTCTCTATTCTGTTCCATTGATCCACAAGTCAATTTTTATGCCAGTACCATGTTGTTTTGATTACTATTATCTTGAACTATAATTTGATATCAATGTGATTTCTCCAAATTTGTTCTTCTTTCTCAAGATTGCTGTGGCTATTTGGGGGTATTTGTGGTTCCATATAAATTTTTGAAATATTTGTTCTAGTTCTGTGAAAAACACCATTGATAACTTGATAGGAATTGCAATTGTGATAGATTGCTCTGGGTGGTATGGACATTTTAATGATGTTAATTCTCCCTATCCATGAACATGGTATATTCTTCCACTTTGTATCTTCTTCCATTTCTTTCTTCAGTGTCTTATAATTTTCTGAGTACAGGTTTTTGCATCCTTAGTTAAATTTATTCCTAGGTATTTTATTCTTTTGGAAGCGCTTATGAATGGGATTGTTTTCTTAGTTTCCCTTTCTGATAGTTTATTATTGGTGTATAAAAATGCAACTGATTTCTGAATATTTATTTTGTATCCTGCTATTTTAGTGAGTTTATTAGTTCTAGTAGTTTTTTGTTGTTTTGTTTTGTTTTTTGATGGACTTTTTAAGGTTCTCTATAACTTGTCTTGAATTTTTGGGGGAAGGATAGGTGCTAGTTCTTTTCTGAATGGTTGGTGAAATTCACCTGTGAAGCCATTCAGTCCAGATGTTTGTTTGTTGGGAGTTTTTTTAATTACTCCTTTAATTTTACCAGTTGTAATCTATGTATTTAGATTCTCTGATTCTTCCTGATTCAGTTTTGGAAGATTATGTTTGTAGGAATTTATCCATTTCATCCAGACTTTTCTAGCAGAAAAATTTTGCTGCTCTGAGCAGAATTTGTCATAAATCATGCATAGGGCCTGGACACCAGATTCTCCATTAAAATTGCCCCAGAAGAGCCAGAGGCCTCTACCACCATGATTACCAGGAGACTTTTCTCCTTACATTGCTGCCATCACTTACTTTCCATTGATGTCTCTGTGAATGCTTCTAATTAGATGACTTTAAATCACATGGCTATACCTAGTTGGGAAGGAAATCTGGAAGATGTATTTCGGAGGTATTTTCCTTTGGAAAGTGAGACTCACAATATGAAAACTATGAAAATAAGAAGAGGGTGAACAAAAAGATTTAGGTGTACTAAAAATGTTAAATAAGTATTTACTGAGGGCCCATTAAGTGCAAAACATGGTGATAGACTGAAGGCTTTCAAGTATGAGGATATGATCCAAGAGCTGGTCCTTGGAGGAGTGGAACCTTACTGGATAAAGCAAGTCATCAACCCACCCAAGGCAGCCACCCATGGAGGGCCAATTAAGCAGCCAGGGGGTTGCATGCAACCCTATGATCTAGAGCATCAAGATTAAAGGATGAGGGAGACGAATGAGCGGGGAGCCCCTCTGCACTGGCATCTCCTCTACAGGGCTCAAGAAACCTATGGGCTGCCCTGACCAGTTTTGCTCAGTGGTTAGAGCACCAGCCTGCAGTCGAGAGAGACCTGGGTTCGGTTCCCGCTAAGGGCACAGACCTGGGTTGCAGTTTTTCCCCTGCCCTGATTGGTCGTGCCAGTGGCAGCCACTCGATGTGTCCCTTTCACGTGGATGTTTCTCTCTCTCTCTCTCTCTCTCTCTCTCTCTCTCTCTCTCTCTCCCTCTTCCTCTCTTCCTCTCTCTCCCTCCCACTCTATCTGAACAAAAAGTGGGGAAATGTCCTCGGGTGAGGATAAAAAATAAAATAATAAAAAAAACTATGGGCTGCCCAATGCAATGCCTGCTGCCTGGTACGACCTGGTATACCGCATGCGGGGCCACACGCAGCTACTCCAGACCTTTTGGTTTCTCTACCATAAGGGCCACCCACCCTCCGAGCCCTGAGGCATGCCCTCCCGCCTTGCTACTCTGTGCGCCCAGCTCTCTGCCCGCTCGGACAGCCCTGCTCTGTGTCGCCACCTGGTGCCCAACGCAAGCCTCCCCGAAGTGCAGCGTCTGCGGCCACTGCCACCGTACTGCTAGCGCCCAGAGCTGGAAAAGTGTGTGTTTTAGGAAGGCAGCAAAAACCCCTCAAGTCCGCTGTGGTGAGAAGAACGTCAGTGGAGCCTGCCCTGGACCCCAAGCATATGGGGGAAACGGCACCTTTTCCTTCCCCTGAGCTGCGTTGTCAAGACATGGAGAGGTATTGGCGGCTCTGCCTATTTGCAGCACCTAGGCTGCCCTGGGGCTGCTGTCCTTCCAGACATGAAGTCGAGGTCTCGGTGTTGCCCAGAGCAGACCAGATGGGCTGCGTCCCAGACCTGTGCTGGCCAGCCAGGAACACTATGCTGCTGCCTGTCAGGCTGTTGCAATAAAAATAAGAGACTTGGGGGGGGGGGGGGTGTATAAACAGATGATTTAAACTTGAAAGGCACAGACTTCATTCACTAAGGTAGAGTAGAAATCTGGCCCTGTCCCCCACGCTGGCCTCAAGGTACACGGGGCAGGGAAGAATGACCACCACACAGGGTAGGACAAGATCTAGGATTCCACTCTGGAGAGATGGTGGAGGGCCCAAGGACACAGGAACGAAATTACCACAGAGTGGCATTTCTGCGGGTATCACCGAGGGGGATTGCAAGGGGAAGAGGAGGCCACCAGCAGAGAAAGAAAGCACAAAGCATGGTGATCATGAGAGCATGGAAAAGAAGAGATATCCAAAGGGGCTTCTATTTTGGCCGGTGACCTAAGGAGGACAAATTGAAAGATAGTGCCAGGCATGGTTATAAATTATAAGCAACAGGACCCACACTAGCCTGTTTAAACAGTCAGGATTTGTGAAAGAAATTTAATTTAAAGTCAGCATTTGTGAAAGTTGGCTCACTGACTCTCGGGAAGGTTCAAAGGGTCAGGTTAGGGGTTACACAGCCAGGAGCCACGCAAGACTCCAACCAGGGTCAACTTCAACCAAGACCTGCTGCTGCCAGACAACTTTGAAGCTCTCTCAAACTTTACAGTACTGCCCCCAAAGTCAGACCCCTTCCCTTTTGGGAAAATGGAGCCCACCAGTTCCATTTCCGCACATCAGTCTGGCATAGGAGCCTCTCTTTGTTGATGCCTTCGCCACATGCCCGTGCACTGGCTTCTGGGGAAGTCTAGGGAACCGGTTCTGCCCTCTCCCTTGAGGAAGAGGAAGCAGATGAATATTGTAAAAATAGTGTCCAAGGATCTGGGTGGCCACATTCATAACAAATGTTCATGACAGGCATGGTGTAAACTGGCCTCTTGTGTAAGCTTAGGGCATGGTATCACTGGACTTGGCTTTGCATCTCCTGACTAGAAGGCAGCATCTCCTACAGGCACAGAGAGAGGCTCAAGGGTCCCAGACTTGAGGGAAGGTGGAGGGGGCAGGGCTTCTGGCCAAATGAACCTTGAGGAAAACTGAAAATAGGAGAGGTTGTGGCAAACACTTCAGATTGTCTATCAAATACCCATTCTTCATTCTTATTAACAGTATTGCAATTTTGGTGGGAGAGGGCACAATGTGCTATTTAAAAACAGTTATTCCTTCAATAAAGAAAAAATAATTTTAAAAAAAAGCTCAGCTAGTGTGGCTCACTAGTTGAGCATTGAACCATGCATCAAGATGTCACCAGTTTGATTCCCAGTCAGGGCACATGCCTAGGTTGTGGGCCCAGTCCATGGTGAGGGGTATGCAAAAGGTGGACAATTGATGTTCTCTCTCATTGATGTTTCTATCTCTCTCCCTCTCCCTTCCTCTCTCTATAAAATCAATAAAGAAAAAAAAAATTTAAAAACAGTTATTCCACCCTGGCCAATTTAGCTTCGTGATTAGTGTCGACCTTTGGACTAAAGGGTTGTGGGTTCTATTCCTGGTCAAGGGTATGTTCCTGGGTTTCAGGTTCAATCCCCAGCCCTGGTCAGGATCAAGCAAGAGGCAACCAAGGTGTCTCTCTCACATCAATGTTTCTCTATCTCTCCTCCCCCCCCCCCGCCCCCTTCCACTTTATCTAAAAAAATCAATGAAAAAATATCCTCAGATGAGGATTAACATAAAAAAAATAAATAAAATAAAAAGTTATTTCTCTTGGGGTAAATAATACCAGGAGGAAAATAAAAATAAAAGTAAATACCACCAAAAATTCAGCATGGTACTCTGGACCCCCCCCCCCCAACCTCTGGCAAATGATTACAATGAAGACTAATTAGCCACATAGGAAACTAAATATTTAAGAACAATTTTTTAAAAAATAAGTTTGAAACAATATATAATGATAATACACTATGATTGTGAAAGTGTTAAAAAAAAAAGACTTTGCATACAGCTCAAATTGGAAGGGAATGTACATAAATGAAAATGATGGTGAGACTGCGATGATTTGTAATGAGAATAAAAACACTTACTTGGGGGGTGGGGGACAGGTACTCCCAACAATGTATTATCTGAAAATAAAATAAAACAATCCCATTTAAAATAGCACCAAAAACAATAAAATTCTTAGGAGTAAATTTAACCAAGGAGGTGAAAGATCTCTACACTGAAAAGTACAAGACATTGGTGAAAGAAACTAAAGACAGCACAAATAAATGGAAAGATACCTCATGTTAATGGATTGGAAGAAGTAATATTGTTAAAACTGTTCATATCACCCATAAATGTGATACAATCCCTATCAAGATTACAATGGCATTTTTTACAAAAATAGAAAAACAATTTTAAGATTTATATAGTACCACAAAAGACCCCAAATAGCTGAAAGAATGTTGAGGGGGAAAAAAAAACAAAACTGGAGGCATCACACTTCCTGATTTTAACTTTAATTAAAAAGCTATAGTAATCTCCCAGCCGGTGTGGCTCAGTAGTTGAGCGTCGACCCATGCACCAGGAGGTCACCAGTTCAATTCCCATTCAGAGCACATGCCCAAGTTGTGGACCTGATCCCCAGTGAGGGGCATGCAGGAGGTGGCCAATCGATGTTCTTTCTCATCAATGTCTCTCTCTCTCTCTCTCTTCCTCTTCCTTCCTCTCTCTCTAAAATCAATAAAGAAAAATTATTTTTTAAAAACTATAGTAATCAAAACAGTTTGGTACTGGCATAAAAATACACATAAACCAATGGAACAGAACAGAGACCCCAGAAGTAAACACATGTGTATATGATCAACTAATGTTTGACAAGGGAGCCAAGAATACTCAATAGAGAAAAGATATTCTTCTATATAGTCACATCTAAAAGAATGAATTTAAACCTCTAATTTACCACTCACAAAAATTAACTCAAAAATAGATTAAAGACTTAAGTGTAAGGCCTAAATTATAAAACTAGAAGCAAACATAGGGGTCAACATGGAAGTGGGGGCACAAAAAATAACTTTTCTCCCACTTTCTATGTTCATCTAGCTAGGCTAATCAGATCAACATGAAACAAATCAACAGGAAAAAATTATCCAAAATTTATTATATGGACGTATATTCAGGGGTGCCATAAGATATGAGACTTGACATATTGGAGAGTGAAGCTTTTATGCCATTTTGGACAAAGGAGAAGGGATCAGGGACCCCCAACCTCAAAGGGAAAGCAGGCAATTCACAGGTATATGAGAAAGAGCAAATTCAGGCAAACAATTTCCTGCGAAGCCCCCCAGAAACAATGGGATGAGAGGGGAACAGGTGACCAGACGCTTGTTTGGATCTTTTCTGTCCAGCACACCTAATGAGAGTATGCTAACTGAACCTGCCAAGAAGAATATGCTGAGATTGCCTTCCTGGGGCAGTCTTTCCATCTGAATTCCCGTAGGCAGGGAAGGGAGAGGGTCAAAAGTTCTTCCTGAGTCTTTTATTTCTTAACCACCAGCTTAAAATCAGTATCTTAAAGGCGTATTTTGGGGTGGCAAAACATTGGTCCCCTTGTATCTTGGCAATCATTTCTGGGATATGACACCTAAAGCAGACATCAAAAGCAAAAGTAAACAACTGAGACTATAAAGTAAAAGGCTTCTGCACGGCAAAAGAAACCATCAATACAATGAAAAGGCAAGCCCCTGGCTGGTTTGGCTCAGCGGTTAGAGCATCAGCCTGTGGACCAGAGAGTCCTAGGTTCAGTTCCTGTTAGAGGCACGTACCAAAAAAATAAAAAATAAATATAAAAATGAAAAGGCAACATATGGAATGGGAGAAAATGTTTGCAAATCATATATCTGATAAGGAGCTAATGTCTAAAATATACAAAGAACTCAATAGCTAATAACCAAATAACCTAATTTAAAAAATGAACAAAGGACCTGCATATATATTTTTCCAAAGAATATATTTAAATGGCCAACAGGCACATGAAGAGGTGCCCTATATCACTAACCACTAGGAAAATGCGAATCAAAACCACCATGAGCTATCACTTTACTCCTATTATAATGGCTAGCATTAAAGACAAGAGATAACAAATGCTCAAGAGGAGGTGGGAGAGTAAATTTAGACAGCCACCTTGGAAAACAATAGGAAGTTTCTCAAAAACATTAAAAATAGAATGACCATCATTAATCATCAGAGAGATGAAAATTAAAACATCTATAAGGTATCACCTCACACCTGTCAGAATGGGTGCCATCAACAAATCATCAAACAACAATTGTTGGCAAGGGTGTGCAGAAAAGGGGACTCTAGTACACTGCTGGTGAGAATGCAAACTGGTGCAGCCACTGTGGAAAACACTATGGTGTTACCTCAAAAAGTTAAATATTGAACTACCATTTAACCCAGTGATCCCACTTCTAGGAATATACCCTAAGAAGCCTGAAACACCAATCAGAAAGAATATATGTACCCCTATGTTCATAGCAGCACTATTTACAATAGCAAAGATCTGGAAACAACCCAAGTGTCCATCAGTAGATGAGTGGATAAAAAAGCTGTGGTACATGTACACAATGGAGTACTATGCAGCTGTAAGAAAGAAAGATCTCCTATCCTTTGAGATGACATGGAGGGATCATGGAGGGCTTGTTATGCTGAGTGAAACAAGCCAAGCAGAGAAAGATAAATATCACATGATCTCACTTATTTGTGGAATATAATGAACTAAACAAACTGATTAACAAAATTGACCCAGAGACATAGAAGTGGGGTACAGATCGACATACCTCAGAGGAAGGGGGTTGGGGGGGAATAAACCACAGAACTTATATGCATGTATGCATGACCAATGGACATAGACAGCAAAGCTGGGGATGGGGCGGGGGGGATGGGGTGGGGGGATGGGGAGGAGGGTGTCAATGGGGGAAAAAGGAGAAACATCTGTAACAAAAACAAATTAATAATTAAAAAAATATAACGACCATATGATACAGCAATTCTGGGTATATATCCAAAGGAAACTAAATCACTATGTTGAAGAGATATCTGCACCCCTCTGTTCATTGCAGCATTGTTTACAATAGCTAAAACATGTTTATTGATCAATGTAATACACACACATAATGGAATACTATTCAGTCATAAAAAAGAAGGAAATCTTGCCATTTGCAACAACATGGGTGGAACTTAAGGGCATAATGCTAAGTAAATTAAGTCAGATAAAGACAACTAATGAATGAAATCCCTTATATGTGGAATAAAAAAATTTTTAAAACCTCACAGAAAAAGATCAGATTTGTGGTTACAAAGACAGAGGAATGAGGGGTACGGAAATTGGATGAAGGTGGTTAAAAAGTAAAAACTCCCAGTCATAGCATAAGTAAGTACTTGGGATATAATATACAACATGATGACAATAGTGAACAATGCTATATGGTATATATGGAAGCTGCTAAGAAAGTATATCCTAAAAGTTCTCATCACAAGGAAAGAAAATGATTTTGTTACTATATAAGGAGATGGATGTTAACTAAACTTATTGTGGCAATCATTTTGAAATTTATGTAAGTAACGTCATTATGCAGTACACCTTAAACTTATACAGGCCTGTGTGTCAATTATATCTCAGTAAAACTGGAAGGAAAAAAGTTCCAGAAAGAAAGAAAGCCAATGCCTTGCAGCCTGGGGTTGTCATGTGACCAGTTTGGGCAAACGAGGTATAAGCAGAAGCCTACTAGATGGGAAGTCATTATTTTCATGATGAAAAGAGACAAGCTCAACTAGCCCATCACTTTTATAAGTAGATGTAAATATTTATTATGAAATACACATTTAATTTTTTATTTTTTTAATTTATTTTTTTATTAATTAATTTTTGTTGCAAATGTTTCTCCTTTTTCCCCCACTGATTCCCCCTCCCCCTTCCTTCCTGCCCTGTTCCCAGTTTGTTGTCCATGTCCACTGTTCATGCATACATGCATATAAGTTCTGTAGTTTATCTCTCCCCCGCCACCCCCTCTTATGGAGTTGTCAGTCTGTACCCCACTTCCACATCTCTGGGACTACCCCATTCCTCAGACTATGTTCATTATATTCCACAAATAAGTGAGATCATATGATACTTGTCTTTCTCTATTTGGCTTGTTTCACTTAGGATGATACTTCCCAGGTCCTCCATGTAGTCTCAAAGGATAAGAGATTTTTCTTTCTTACAGCTGCATAGTACTCCATTGTGTATATGCACCACTGCTTTTTTATCCATTCGTCTATTGATGGACATTTGGGCTGTTTCCAGATCTTAGCTATTGTAAATAGTGCTGCTACAAACATGGGGGTACATATATTCTTTCTGATTGGTGTTTCGGGCTTCTTAGGGTATATTCCTAGAAGTGGGATTACTGGGTCAAATGGAGTTCAATTTTTAATTTTTTGAGGTAACACCATATTGTTTTCCATAGTGGCTGCACCAGTCTGCATTCCCACCAGCTGTGTACTAGAGTCCCCTTTTCTCCACACCCTCACCAACACTTGTTGTTTGATAATTTATTGATGGCAGCCATTCTGACAGACGTGAGGTGATACCTCATTGTTGTTTTAATTTGCATCTCTCTGATGATTAGAGATGATGAGCATTTCTTCATATGTCTCTTAGCCATTTGTATGTCCTGTTTGGAGAGGTGTCTATTTAGTTCCTCTGCCCATTTTTTAATTGGGTTCTTTGTATTCCTTTGGTGGAGTTGTATGAGCACTCTGTATATATTGGAAATTAACCCCTTATCTGATATACCAGTGGCAATTATGCTCTCCCATACAGTGAGTAGCCTTTCCATTTTAATGATTGTATCTTTCACTGTGCAGAAGCTTTTGAGTTTGATGTAGTCCCATGTGTTCATTTTCTCTTTTGTTTCTATTGCCTTAAGTGATGTATCAGTGAAAATTCTGCTGCATATGATGCCTGAAATTTTGTTGCCTACAGTTTCTTCTAGGATTTTTATGAATTCATGAGTCACATTTAAGTCTTTTATCCATTTTGAGTTTATTTTTGTGTAGGGTGTAAGTTGATGATCCAGTTTCATTTTTCTGCATGTAGCTGTCCAATTTTCCCAGCACCATTTATTAAAGAGGCTGTCCTTACTCCACTGTATGCTATGCCACCTTTGTCAAATATTAATTGAGCATATTGTCTTAGGTTCATTTCTGGGTTCTCTGTTCTGTCCCACTGGTCTATATGCCTGTTTTTGTGCTAGTACCAGGCTGTTTTGATTATGGTGGCTTTGTAGTATAAGCTGAAATATGGTAATGTCATCCCTCCAACTTTGTTCTTCCTTTTCAAGATTGCTGTGGCTATTCGAGGCCTTTTTTGGTTCCATATGAACTTTTGAAGTACTTGTTCTAATTCTGTGAAGTATACCGTTGGTATTTTGATGGGGATTGCATTGAATCTATAGATTGCTTTGGGTAATATGGACATTTTAATGATGTTAATTCTCCCAGTCCATGAACAGGGTATGTACTTCCACTTTTTTATATCTTCCTCTATTTCTTTTTTCAATGACTTGTAGTTTTCTGCGAATAGGTCCTTTATTTCTTTGGTTAAGTTTATTCCTAGGAATCTTAAATCTTTTGCCGCAATGGTAAATGGAAATGTTTTCTTAGTTTTTCTTTCTGTGAGTTCATCCTTGGTGTATAAGAATGCCATCAATTTCTTGACGTTAATTTTGTATCCTGCTACTTTGCCAAATTCATTTATTAAGTCTAGTAAACTTTTGATGGAGTCTTTGGGGTTTTCTATGTACAGTATCATGCTATCTTCAAATAATGACAATGTCACTTCCTCCTTTCCAATTTGAATCCCTTTTATTTTTCTTCCTGACTGATTGCTGTGGCTAAGACTTCCAGTACTATGTTAAATACGAGTGGTGAAAGTGGGCATCCTTGCCTTGTTCCTGTTCTTAAGGGAAATGCTTTTAGTTTTTGCCCATTGAGTATGATGTTGGCTGTAGGTCTTTCATATATGGCCTTTATTATGCCTCGATATGATCCCTCTATTCCCACATTGCTGAGCATTTTTATCAGAAATGGATACTGGATTTTGTCAAAGGCTTTTTCGGCATCTATTGATATGATCATGTGGTTTTTATTCTTCATTTTATTTATATGGTATATCACGTTTATTGATTTACGAATATTGTACCAGCCATGCATCCCTGGAATGAATCCCACTTGGTCATGGTGGTTTATTTTTTTGGTGTACTGCTGGAGCCGATTTGCTAGTATTTTGTTCAGAATTTTGGCATCTATGTTCATCAGGGATATTGGCCTGTAGTTTTTTTTCTTTGTAGTATCTTTTTCTGGTTTTGGAATTAGAATTATGCTGGCTTCATAAAACGAGTTTAGAAGTCTTCCTTCTTCTTGGATTTTTTGAAATAGTTTGAGGAGAATGGGTGTTAGTTCTTCTTTGAATGTTCGGTAAAACTCCCCCATGAAGCCATCCAGGCCTGGGCTTTTGTTTGCTGGGAGAGTCTTAATTACCTCTTCAATTTCTTCTGTTGATATTGGTCTGTTCAAGTTTTCTATCTCTTCCTGGTCCAGTTTTGGGAGACTATGTGTTTCTAGAAATTTGTCCATTTCACTTAGATTGTCGAATTTGTTGCCATATAATTGTTCATAGTAGTTGCTAATGATCTTTTGTATTTCTGTGGTGTCAGTTGTTACTTCTCCTCTTTCATTTCTAATTTTGTGTATTTGGGTTCTCTCTCTTTATTTCTTGGTGAATCTAGCTAAGGGTCCATCCATCTTGTTTATCTTTTCGAAAAACCAGCTCTTTGTTTCATTGATCCTTTGAATTGTTTTTTTGGTCTCTATGTCATTTATTTTTGCTCTGATCTTTACTATTTTCTTCCTTCTAGTTGCTCTGGGGTTTTTTTTTTTCGTTTGTTTGTTTGCTCTCTAGTTCTTTAAGTTGTGAGGTTAGATAGTCTATTAGAGATTTTTCTTGTTTTTCGAGGTAGGCCTGTAGTGCTATGAACTTCCCTCTCAGAACTGCTTTCGCTGCATCCCATAGATTTTGTGTTGTTGTGTCTTCATTTTCATTGGTTTCCATGAAGTTTTTGATTTCTTCCTTGATCTCCTCGGTGACCCATTCATTGTTTAATAACATGCTATTTAGCTTCTATGTGTTCAAATGTCTTTGTATGTTCTTCTTGCAATTGATTTCTAGTGTCATGCCATTGTGATCTGAGAAGATACTTGATATGATTTCAGTCTTCTTGAACTTGTAGAGACTTAGTTTGTGTCCTAACATGTGGTCTATCTTTGAGAATGTCCCATGTGCACTTGAGAAGAATGTGAATTCTGTAGTTTTGGGGTGTAATTCTCTGTATATATCTATTAAATCCATTTCGTCTAGTGCTTCATTTAGAGTTTCTGTTTCCTTGCTAATTTTTTGTCTAGAGGATCTATCCAGTGATGTCAGTGGGGTATTTAAGTCCCCTGCTATGATTGTATTGCTATTGATTTCTCCTTGGAAGTCCTCCAGAAGATTTTTAATATATGTTGGTGCTCCTATATTGGGTGCATATATGTTTATCAAGGTTATATCTTCCTGTTGGATAGATCCTTTCAATATTATGTAGTGGCCTTCTTTGACTCTAGCTATGGCCTTCATTTTGAAGTCTATTTTATTAGATATGAGTATTGCTACCCCAGCTTTTTTTTTCCTTTCCGTTTGCTTGGAAGATTTTTTTCCATCCCTTCACTTTCAATCTATGTGAGTCTTTTGTTGTGAGGTGGGTCTCTTGTAAATAACATATAGATGAGTCATGCTTTCTTATCCAATCAGCTACTCTGTGTCTTTTTATGGGAGCATCCAATCCATTTACATTTAAGGTGATTATTGATATGTACTTATTTATTGCCATTTTTATTTAGTGTGATTCTATTTTTCTTCTTATTTCTCCTGCTAATTACAGCAGTCCTTTTAACATTTCTTGCAGTGCTGGTTTAGTGCTAATGTATTCCCTTAGTCTTTTTTTGTCTGGGAAGCTCTTTATTTGACCTTCCATTTTGAATGATAGCCTTGCTGGGTAGTGCAGTCTTGGATTCAGATCCTTGTTTTTCATGACCTTGATTACTTTATGCCATTCCCTTCTGGCCTGTAGTGTTTCTTGTGAAAAGTCAGCTGAGAGCCTTATGGGGGTTCCTTTGTAGGTAACCTGTTGCTTATCTGTTGCTGCTTTTAGAATTCTCTCTTTGTCTTTAATTTTTGGCAGTTTGATTACTATGTGTCTTGGTGTGGGCCTGTTTGGGTTCTTTTTACTTGGGGCTCTCTGTGCTTCTTGAACTTGAATGCCTTCTTCCTTCACCAAATTAGGAAAGTTTTCTGTCACTATTTCTTTGAATATATTCTCTAACCCTTGCTCATTTTCTTCTTCTTCAGGGACTCCTATGATGCGAATATTATTATGTTTGCAGTTGTCCCACAGTTCTCTTAAGCTGTCTTCCTGTTTTTTAATTGTTTTTTCTTTTTTGGTTTTCTGATTGGTTGATTTTTTTCTACCCTGTCCTCTAATTCAGTGATCCGGTCCTCAGCTTCCTCTACTTTGCTTTTTAGACCTTCCAATGTGTTTTTCATTTCTGATATGGTGTTTTCAATTTCCAACTGGTTGATTTTGAACATTTCTATGTCTTTACTCATGGTGCTCATGTCCTTACACATGCTGTTAAGCTTCCTCAAGATCATGGCTCTGAAATCTAGTTCTGTTAACTTGCTTAACTGCACCTCATTTAGCTCATCTTTGGTAGAGGTGTCTTGTTCTTTCATTTGGCTTTTGTTTCTGTTTTTCACCATTTTGGCTATCACAGTGAGCTTTGGAGTCTGCCAAATTTTTTCTGTGGGTGTTGGTGTTCTGCTGTTTGTGGCTCCCTCTCCTGGGTTTGGATGAGGCAGGGAAGACCCACTTTAACCCCCACTGTCAAGTCTTAACTTTCCTCTAGCTTTTTTTTTTTTTTTGCCTGGAGGCTATTAGTAGAGGTCACCCGAAGAACCTTGGTTTCTGAGTTGCCTGAAAAACTCCCTCAGGTGCTCAGTGTAAGAGGACTTCCAGAGAGTGGGGCAGGTGCTGGTTGTTAATGGGCCTCAATTAGCATTTCAATGGCCACCAGGTGTGGTTGAATCTCAGAAGGAGGGGCCGCCGCCTCTCCCCAGAGCCCTGGGAAGGAGTAAGATGACCACAGTCCTGCGTGGCTGCACTCAGCAAAAGCTCTGAGCACCCTCCAAATCCCAAGTGTTCCCACACAGTTCCAGTCCAGTCTGCCTTCCCTCTGCCGGATCCCAAGGTGAGTGGCTGCCACCAATTTTGCCTCTGTCCAGAGTCTGTGTCATGGAGCCACCTGGGACTTTTAACCCAAGGGCAAGGGCGGCCAAGTCTGTGATTCTGCATCAGCCGAGGGTGTGGCACCCAGCCAAGGCAGCAGCAGTTCCAGCCGAGTCTCCTGGTCCCAGCTGAGTTCGCTGGTCCCAGCCCAGGCCGCTGCGGACCGTGGGCTCCTGGCCCCCTCTCACGTCCTTGAAAGCCTACCAGGATTGAGTCAGTGTCCCTGGTTATGTGGTCCTCTAGGCTGCCTTTAGGTTGCCCCTTCCTGACGATTTGTCTTTATTTTCGTTGTAAATCCAGTTTGGTCCTGGGAGATGGTCTGTGTAGCTCCATTCACTCCGCCACCATTTTTCTCTCTCGTATTTTTTTTATTTTTTTGGTATGTGCCCCTAGCAGGAACCAAACCTAGGACTCTCTGGTCCGCAGGCCAACGCCCCAACTGCTGAGCCAAACCAGCCAGGGCCACATTTCATTTTTTAGAGAAATTTTAGGTTCACAGCAAAATTGAGTAGAAAGTAGAGTTCCCATTTAACCCCTTCCTCCCCACATGAACAACCTCCCTACTATCAACACTCCACCCAGAGTGGCACATTTGTTACAACTGATGAACTTACGTGAGCACATCACTATCACCTGAAGTCTGTAGTTACATGAGGGTTCACTCTTTGTGGTGCATCTACTGTGGATTTTTACAAATGTATCCACCATTATAATCTCATAATTTTAGTACCTTAAAAATCTTCTGTGCTCCACTTATTTATCCTTCCCTCCCTTCTATTCTCTGCTAATCACTTGTCTTTTTACTGTCTCCATAGTTTTGCCTTTTCCAGAAGGTCATAGAGATGGAATCACACAATTCAGATTGCATTTTTTCATTTAGCAATATGTAGTTAAGGTTCCTCCTTGTCTTTTTATGGCTTAATAACTCACTTTTTTTTTAGCACTGAATAATATTCCATTTTCTGGATGTATCCGGTTTATTTATCCGTTCACCAGATGAAGGACATCTTGGTTGTTTTCAATTGGCAATTATGAACAAAGCTGATATAAAAATCTGTGTTCAAGTTTTTGTGTGGACATATGTTTTTAACTCATTGGGGCAAACAGGAAGAAGCAGGACCCCTGGATCGTGACCCATCATTTTCTACTTGGCCTGTGGCCCCTCTTCCCACCTGCGACTGGGGGCCATGCCCGGAGGAAGAGCAGCCCTCGAGCTCCAGGCAGAGGTGCTCCTGCCCAGGAAGGCCCTGGGAGCTGGAAGGGACCTGGGTCCACAGCAGCTTGGTGGAGGAGCTACACCGGCCCTGGACTGCCCACATCGGACTTTTTGTTCTATGAGGAAGATTCCACGCAGGGTATGCTACTGTTTCCACCCAGCCCAGCGATCTGCACGGAAGCCTTCTCCATGCTTCCGAAATCACATGGATTGGCAGCTTATGGACAAGGCTTGTTTCTTAAAATATTGTTAGCCTAGAAACAATGTAGAGTTTTTTTCTTGATGTAAATTCCATCTAAATAAATCTTGAATCTTTTACTTTGTTTAAAATAGACGTTCTCCCTCAGAGCGATTCACAAGGAACAGAAAAGTGCATTGCCCGTTTACATGGCGGGTAGAGGAGGGGAGGAGAGCGAGACCCTTCTCCTTCCTCATTAAACAACCAGTTGGGAATGTAAAAACACCATCTGCAATTCGATACCTGCTGGGCAAAAGATGTGCCTTCTGAGTAGAGAATCCATTTGCTTTTATGAGAGAGGTTTTTTTTTCCCTTTTCCTGTGAAAGTCCTATTATAAAAAAACAATTAGTCTCATTGAAGGATTCTGTTCTGCAAAAGAGCTAATTCTCTGCACAGCTGCTCATCCTTAGAAATGGCCTAAGTACTGGAGGGAGGTAATCCTGTCACTTCTGCAGAATCTGCTCCTGCAACCAGAACCAGCTTGGTCAAGGCAGGAGTCCGCCCTGCCCTTCTGCCTCACCCCCACACCAGGGGACTGAGCACTGGCGCCCACCAGGAGTGGAGCCGGCTCTCCTGGCCAGGCAGGGAGGGCTCCTGCTGGAGACAAGACCAGGCCGGTCACCATATTGGCACTGTGCTGTGGTAAGAGGCCGCAGCAGCTAAATCCAAGGGGAGGAAAAGCCTGAGGCCAACTGGCCCACGTAGGGAATAATCTTTAACACCCCAACACTGTGTTCAGCAACTCTTGATTGAAACAGGCCCTTTTCAATACCTGTGGTTGTGTTGAGGTGTACAATTTGATTGAGGGCATTCAATGTATGAAATATAGACATGAGACAGATTATTTTTCTACTATACCATTATGCTTTGCCAAATTCTACTCCTCTGCTGGGTGGTAGTCTCCCTTGAGAATATTTTAGTGCCATTTAACAGTGCTCAATCACTTTCTATTATTAACATAGTCTCATTTTGGTTACTCAGCCTTAGCTTTGTCCATTTCTTAATCTCAGTCTCCTATTTGACTCACATTCTTCCCCGCCACCACATGCAGGCTCCTGGTCCCAGGGCTTGGAGTCGGGATGTGCTGGTAGGTGGCAGACACCCTAACCCATTTCAACTCACCCCAACTCCAAGCCCTGGAAGAGGTGAGAGGTTGTGAAGCCTGGAGCCATTGCAGCCATCTTATAAAAAAAAAAAAAATCACAAACCCCAGCATCGGGCGTGGCTTCTCGGACTCGACCCCCAGAGTCTGTGAACCCGCCCGGAGTGTGCCCAATAAAGCCTGATTTCTGCTTATTCGGCTGTTTGGCTCTTTGGTTGCTTTCCACCTCCCACCGGCGGCGCCTGGCTACCTTACATTTGGTGCCAAAACCCGGGAGAGGGGTTTTGCGACCCGCCTCGGTCCCTGCAAGCTGGGGAGAGAGTCCCCCCCCCTCTCTCTCTTCCTGCCTTGTGCCGTCCTCCACCACCTTGAATTCGGAGCTCCCTGCAGATACGGCTTGCAACGATCCCTTTCTCTTCCTGCCAGACCCCTGCGTCCTGCCGGGGTCTCTAGTCCTAGACTCGGCCGAGCAGAGAGCCCTCCCCTCTCCGACTCCTGGAGTCCATATAGGGGGCCTGATTGAAAGGGACGCCTTTCACTCACCCCTCTATCACTGTCCGGAGACGGGTATCTGGAAGGGACGCCTCCCTCATACCCTTTCTCATTTGACATTTAGGGGTCCGGAAGGCTACTAAATTATGGGGAACTCCGAATCCAAAATAGACCCTAAGACTCCTTTGGGATGTCTTCTTATAAATTTCTCCAAATTGGGATACTCTCAGACCCTCCACAAGAAGAAACTCATCTTCTTGTCCCAGGTCGCCTGGCCCCAATACCCCCTAAACAATCAGTCTCACTGGCCGCCTACTGGCACTTTCGACTTCAATATTTTACGAGGCCTTGACAATTTTTGCCGGCGCACCGGGAAGGACACTGAAATCCCATATATCCAGGCTTTTTGGGACCTTCGTTCCCACCCTGATCTCTGCTCCCACTGTTCCACCCTTCAGATCCTCCTCGCCCGAACTACCTCGACCCCACCCAAGACTTCATCCTCAACCTTACCTTCACAGAAGCCCTCCCTTGACCCACCGAAAGAACTTCCTGATCTCCTGGCTGCTCCTCCTCCTCCCTACCGGCTTCCCGTCCCGACACCGCCACCCACAGCCCCTCTAGAGGCCGAACCTTTACCCTCCACGGCCCCAGCCCTCCCTCAGGCCTTTCCTCCCGTCGCAATGCACACCCCATCGCGCTCTCTCCTTGACCCGGCCACACTCCCCCCCTCCGAGAAGTAGGCGCTGAAGGCCTGGTTCAGTCCATGTCCCCTTCTCCCTCCAGGACCTCTCACAGATAGAGAAACGGTTGGATCCTTCTCAGCCGACCCCTCAGCTTACATCAGAGAGTTCCGATACCTATCCCAGACTTATGACCTGACCTGGCATGACATCACAGTAATCTGCACCTCCACTCTCACCCCTGAGGAACATGAACGTATCCTCTCTGCTGCCAGGCAACAGGCAGACAGGGACCACCTAGTAGACGACCAAATCCCCCTAGGTACAGAGGCGGTCCCCGGGGAAGACCCTAATTGGAACTACCAACCTGGCCAAGGGTCCAACATCCCCCGTCGGAACCTAATGCTCTGATACCTAATTAGAGGTATGGACGCAGTCTCTAATAAAGTAGTAAATTATGACAAAATGAGAGAAGTCACCCAACTCCCCGAAGAGAACCCGGCCCTTTTTCTCAACCGCCTTCAGGAGGCCCTAGTTTGCTATACCCGCCTAGACCCGGGATCCCACAATGGGGCCACAATCCTAGCATCTCACTTTATCTCTCAGTCCGCCCCAGATATCAGAAAAAAACTAAAAAAGGCTGAAGAGGGCCCTGAGACTCCCATCCAAGACCTGGTAAAAATGGCTTTCAAAGTTTTTAACGCCCAAGAGGAGACGGCTGAAGCAGCCTGGCAGGTGCGGCTGCAACAGAAGGTCAGCCTCCAGACCCAAGCCTTGGTAGCGGCCCTCCGGCCGGCAGGGGACCAGCAAAAAGACTGACCGCCAAAGGAGGACAGTGCACACCCCCGGGCGTTTGTTTCAAATGCGGAAAAGAAGGCCACTGGGCGAAGGTCTGTCCGCAGCCCAGGCCCCCCACCAAGCCTTGCCCTCAATGCAAACAAATGGGCCACTGGAAGTCGGACTGCCTGACCCTGGCTCAGCCCTCGGCACCTCAATACAGGAGGACTGAGAACCAGACGCCGGCCCAAGAACTGCTGGGGCTAATGGACGACTGAGGGGGCCCTGGCTCTTCAACTCCGGTTACCCTCGCCGAGCCCAGGGTCACGCTCCAGGTAGCGGGTAAGTCTGTCTCCTTTTTGGTAGCCACGGGGGCTACCTACTCTGTCCTTCCCTCTCATTCGGGCCTTACAGTTCCTTCCCGGGTCTCGGTCATGGGAATTAACGGATCACCCTCGACCCCACGGCGGATGACCCTCCTTAACTGCCTATTTGAGGGTCACCCGTTCTCCCACTCCTTCCTAATCATGCCCTCATGTCCAGTCCCCCTCCTAGGGAGAGACATTCTGTCCAAACTCCAGGCAAGCATCTCATTCTCCCCGAAACAGACCTTCTTGCTGGCACTGGTGCCAGGCCCCGACCTTGAGCCTGACCCAGACCCCAAAGTCCAGCTCCTACCTGGAGTCCACCCCGAGGTCTGGGACACGGATACCCCCACCATTGCTTCCCACCACACTCCTGTTTTAATTAAACTCAAAGACTCATCTTCTTTTCCTAACCGCCCGCAATTCCCCATCTCATACGCTCGTAGGATGGGACTCCTGCCCATCATCACCAGGCTTAGGACACAAGGCCTCCTGATCCCCACCAATTCACCTTATAATACTCCCATTCTCCCCGTTAAAAAGGCCTCAGGACAGTACCGCCTTGTTCAGGACCTGCGCATTATCAACTAGGTGGTCGTCCCCATTTCCCCAGTAGTCCCTAATCCCTACACCCTTCTCTCTCACATTCCCCCTACCACCACCCATTTTTCGGTCCTTGACCTCAAGGATGCCTTCTTCACTATACCCCTCCACCCGGATTCCCACTTCCTATTTGCCTTTACCTGGGAGGACCCTGTTTCCAATACCACTCAACAACTGACCTGGATGGTCCTCCCCCAAGGATTCCGAGACAGCCCTCACCTATTTGGGCAAGCATTAGCTGCAGACCTACTCACTTGCAATTTAACTCCCTCCACCCTTTTACAATATGTAGACGATCTTCTGATCTGCTCACCAACCAAGGCCAATTGCCTCACGGCCACCACCCTCCTACTGAATTTCCTTTGCAGCAAGGGATATCGGGTATCTGCCAAGAAGGCACAAATAGCCACCTCGTCTGTCACTTACCTTGGCCTCCTAGTCACCCCGACCCATCGAGCCATTACCACCGACAGGCTGCAGGCTCTTCGGGGCCTGCAGCCCCCTAACTTGGCGGCTGAAATCCAGTCATTTATGGGACTGGTAGGCTTCTTTTGCCACTGGGTCCCAGGCTTTGCCCTCCTAGCTAAACCCCTCTATCTGGCAGCCAAAGAAACGCCCGAGGGGCCCTTGACGTCCCCCATAGGTGTTCGCCGGGCTTTCTCGGCCCTCCTGAAGGCCCTCTGCTCAGCCTCGGCCCTGGCCTTACCTAATCCCTCATGACCTATCGTCCTATATACTGAAGAGAGACACCACTTAGCTCTCGGAGTCTTAGCCCAACCGACGGGTCCAACTCTGGTCCCGGTAGCCTATCTCTCCAGACAGTTAGACCCCACAGTTCGCGGATGGCAGCCCTGTCTCCGAGCTCTTGCAGCTGCAGCCGATCTCACCACCGAGGCTCTGAAAATCAACCTCCAACAACCATTACAGGTTTTCTCCCCCCATCACCTTACAGACCTTCTCTCACACCAGGCTCTGGCCCATCTTGGGCCCTCCCGGCTCCAGCTATACCACCTCCTCTTTATAGAAAACCCCTCTATCACCCTCTCCAACTGTAGCTCTCTTAATCCAGCTACCCTCCTTCCCGTCTCTGACCTGCCTGTCTCTACACACTCCTGCCTTGAAATCTTAGAGCAATCTAAATCTCCCCGACCCGACCTAATAGCCCATCCCCTAACGGAAGCCCAACATACCCTTTACATAGATGGCAGCTCAATCTCTGAACCGCCGGGGCCCCGGCGGCCCACCTATGCCATCGTCTCTGACACCCAGGTCATAGAGGCTAACAGCCTCCCCTTAGGGACTACCTCACAACAGGCCAAACTAGTTGCCCTGACCCGGGCCCTCATCTGGGCCAAAAATAAGACAGTCAACATATACACAGACTCCAAATGTGCCTTTCTCATCACACACTCCCATTGTATGATTTGGAAGGAACGAGACTTCCTCACAACCAAGGGAATGCCTGTTCTCAATGGCACACTCATTTCTAGGCTCATTCAGGCCATTCAACTCCCTTCGCTGGTGGCCATTATGCATTGCAAGGGCCACCAGACCTCCAATTCCCCTATTGCTAAGGGAAACGCCTTTGCCAATGAGACAGCTCACTCCATAGCGCGTGCACATCCCACCTCTGCTATATGCTTTCTCTCAAAAACGTACAGACCACAGTATTCCTCCACAGAACAAGACCTTTTTCAATCTTCCCTGGAGATCCAGCTCAAGGATGGATGGGCATTCAACGACAACCTCCCCATCCTCCCGGATTCTCAGAGATACCAGATAATCTCTGACAACCACAAGTCCCTACATATTGGGCCTAAGGCTCTTTACCATTTCCTCTCTCCCCTCTTCCACCCTAACTACCTCCAGCAAACCATTCAAGCTGTTCATTCCTCCTGCTCTACCTGTTCCAGGACAAACAGCCAGGGGACCTGCCACATCTGTCGCCCACTTCACCAGATACGGGGCCATCTCCCCAGACAAGACTGGCAGGTTGATTTTACCCACATGCCCAGACACAAAAATCTTAAATATCTTTTAACTATGGTTGATACCTTTTCAGGATAAATTGAGGCCTTTCCCACCACCTCAGAAACTGCGGGGACTGTAGCTGACCACCTGGTCCGGGACATCATCTCTCGCTTCGGCCTGCCTACCTCCATCCAGTCAGACAACGGGCCCGCCTTCATCTCCAAGGTCACGGAGGCTGTCTCCACTTCCCTCGACATTCAATGGAAACTGCATGCGGCCTACCACCCTCAGTCATCTGGACCGATTCACACAGCTCACATGGACAACAGAGGTCCACCAAATGATGCTACAACAATACCAGCCCTTGACCAGTCCCCCAGACTCGGACCACGCCGACTCGGCCCCCTCCCCTGACGTTGCCCCCGTTCAGCTGGAAGTAGCCAGAAAGACAACCTCGCCCCTATTCCTATACCACAGAGTCGGGAATGTTGGATAGCTTGGGTACTGGCACCAGGCAAACTATTCAGCCATTACCTTGCTTACCCAACCTAAACTCCCACCCTGTTTCAGGAACTGTTTGCCCCGGACTTATAGATCAACTCCTGTCCTAGTCCAGGAACTATTTGCCCCAGGATAATAGACTCACATTCCAGAGGCTCCAATGCATAGCCCCACAGGGCCTAACCCTAACGAACAAATTCCAGCTGCCACAGGCAGATATAAAAATCACAAACCCCAGCATCGGGCACGGCTTCTAGGACTCGACCCCTGGAGTCTGTGAACCCACCCGGAGTGTACCCAATAAAGTCTGATTTCTGCTTATTTGGCTGTTTGGCTCTTCGGTTTCTTTCCACCTCTCACCGGCAGCGCCTGGCTACCTTACACTAATATGCAAAAGATTTGGATTTTAGGTACCGGGGAGCCAGAAGAAGATTATAAGAGATTTGGCAGCAGAGTGGCCTCCCTTTAACAGCCACTTGGAGAATGGATTGGAAAAAGGAGAGAAGGAAGGCAGGGGACCAGCTACATCTACTAGTCATTGACCCCTAGCTTCACATGCAGAGCTCTCTTTGACATGCAGCATATCGTTCTAACAGGAGGTTAGGTAAAACTCACACGGCTCTATTACTAAAAGGGAGACAGCAAGTGGATATCAGAGGACACTTTGTGCTAAGACTATCCAGAAGTATAGTGAAGGTGTTTCTTGAGATTAGGTATCAGATTTCCTTAAAATTAGCCAATTCTTCTAAGAGTAGAACAGATGATGTAAGACTCTAAAAGGTATATATTTGAAATAATTCTTGCTTCATTGAATGATTACTATTATCAGTAATTCAATAGCATACAGATTGAATTGCCCTCTCAATGTTGAGAATGTGTCAGAAAGAGAAAGACAGAGTCTAGAGCAGGGTTGGCACCCCCAGAAAGCAACAGAAGGGGTCAAAGAATGTGAGTAGACTCACCTGGCATCTGATGGTGCTTTGAATCTCTATAAAACCATAATGACATAAAAGAAAATGCATAACTTATGACTCAGGAAAACTGAATTCCCAAAACATAACTGGATTCTGAAATGGTGCCTGAGGTTTAAGAGGTCCTGTGGCAGAAAGCACATCCCTCCACCAGGCATCTGACTTACCCAGTGCCCACTGGTACCTGAAGTACATGCCATCTACCTGAAGCTTTAAACTTTTTCACAAAGAATAAGAAATATATGCAAGAACTCCAGGCAAGGCAATGACAAGTTGCTAACCAGCTGCAGGAAATCATGAACACATCAAAGGGAAACTTCAAAAGAGCATATGAGTTGTCTTGTAACAGCAGAATAATGCCTCCTTCCCAGTACAAATCAGTGGTCCTCAGTGAAGTTACAAGTGTGCTAGTGTCCAAGTTTTCAGTAAAGGATCTACTTTACAGAGGAAGCAATCCTGGTACTATTAAGCCCACTTTAATATTTATTTATACCCAAGGGAACAGGAACATTAAGTAGCTTCCTCTCTTTGAGAGGATATATTTGTAACAGTGTTTTGTAAATTATAAATCATCATGAAAATGCTATAGGGATGTATGCACACATATCACATACATACTAATATGTATTAATACTTCCCAGGAGCGCCAAGTAATTTCTTCCACTTGAAAGATCTCTGTAAGATATTATATATAATGGTGCTTGGTAAATGCTAAAGCCCAACACACATGTAACTAGCTGGTAGTATTTTATTTGATTTTTTTTTTTAATCAAGAAAGTCAGTATATCCTACACTGGGCCTCTGCACTCAGACCTGCCCACTAGAGGCACCATATGAAAAAGGGACAGACAGACGCACCAATGGAAGCCAACACCCACATAGCAAGGACTCAGATCCTGATGAAAACTTTGATCTTTTGCTATTTTGATGAATAAGAAGCTATGACTTGTTTCTTTTTGTGCTCTGACAAACCAAAGAAAATGTTGGTAAGGTTTTCCTTGCTTCTTTGTTTAATAAGGTATTACATTTACCCAAAAATTTAAATGAACAATTAATAAAGCATTTAGCATCATGTAGACTCTTGAAGATCACAGGCAAATTGAATATTCCAAGATAATCAAGTTTGACAACATACTATTATTGTTTCTTTCCATGTATAACCCAGGGACTCCCTCCATCACCACCAAAGCTGTGAAATAAAAGAGAAGGGGAAAGTCTAGAAAACGTGTCATAAATCATGTAAAGCAACCATCACAGACTGTCTCAAAAGTGACAGAGGTATTTAGATAAAAAAGTAGTATAGGTTCCAAGCATTGGTATAGACAGTCTTTTCCACAAAAACAATTACAGTAACAATCTCCAGTAGCAAGAAAAGATCAACCTCAGCCAGCAGTCTATTCATGTCAAGCAATATTAAATGCAATCAAGTTCAGGTGTAACCGAGACTACAAACCATCCTTAGAGTTTGCTATGACAGCACTTGACCTCTAAACTCATCTTCACTGTTGTATACTGTTTTCAAGGACTCCACAAAGAGCTGCCTCGGGAGGCTCACTGAAGCCAGCTCGCCCCTCCATGTGGCCGAATCACCGAGGGTCTGGCCCCTTTAGTCTTCCATCTGGGACTGCTAAGTCCCTTGCCGGGCCCTCAACTTTTATATATTTGAATTTTGTCCAACTCAAACTTTCTCATTCCATACCCTATGATGCCTAAATCCCTTCCCCAGCCTGGTTTGGCCTTCAAATCATACTTGGAGCTTGTACCAGCAGTTCCAAACCACAACCAATCAATTCAGCCGGAATATTATCTTGGCTCATTAGTGATCGTGCAATTATCTCATAAACTATTGTGTTCTGCCTTTACTTATATAAATTACTGAAAATAAGAATATACATGTTGATATTAGTGCCATTGAAATGATCTTCACCAGTGTCAACGTTGGGGATCTTTTCTTCAGCACGCTGCCTCTGCCCGCCCTAGTTGTTAAGGATCCTGCCTGGTTAGGAGCCCTGGGCCATGAGGAAACGGTGGCCATATACAGAAGTCCAGGTAGGGTCTGGATCTCCAGACCACAGCAGGCATCATGTCCACCACCCCAAATGCTGATGGGAAAAATAACAGTTACTGCTACCTCAGTAGAGGGCTGTACAGGGCTCCCTCAAAGTCAGTGGAGGTGGTACTGGGGGGCACAGGGGCTATACGCAAACTCTCCATTTCTCCTCAATTTTACTGTGAACCTAAGATACTTTAAACAAATTTAGTCTTTAATTTTTTAGAAAGTCATTACATATCTGCAGACATTGGCTTTGCTCCCTCCATGGCTCGCTGGTGTCCACAATGAGCCAGGGATGATCATCACCGGATGCTGGCCCCCTTACTCCTCCTCACGAGGTTCCCTCAGGTTTGGTCCCCTCCACTCAGACCCCACAGGTCTCCTAAATGTTTGACACCTATGGTAGACAGGAAAATAGCCCCCAATAATGTCCTAATCCCTCGACCCTCTGAGTATGTTATGTCACGTACATAGGGAAATTAAGGTCACAAGTGAAGTTCAGGTTGCAAAGCCACTGAGCTTATTGGGGTGGGCCCAATGTAGTCACAATGGTCCTTACAAGTGAACAAAGAGGGAAGAAAAAGAGAATCAGAAAAAAATAGACTTAAAGATGCAAAGAGGGTCATAGATACGCTGTTGCTGGCTTTGAAGTTGGAAGAAGTGGCCATGAGTCAAAAAATGTGGACAGTGTGGAAGCTGAAAAGGCAAGAAAACGGATTTCCCCTAGTGATTCCAGAAATGAATGCAGCCCTGCCAACACCTTGAGTTTAGCCCAGTGACACCCATTTTAGACTTCTGAATTACAGAACTATAAAGATAATACATTTGTGTTTTATTTGGCCACTAAATTTGTGGTTATTTGTTATAGCAGCAATAGAAAACTAATATGCCATTATTCAGCCATTTCTTCCCCCTTGCCCTCCTGTGATAATCATTTTTCCAAGCAATGTGCATGCTTCTCACCAATTCCATAGGACAGGCAGGAGGGGCAACGCAAGTAATGCTTTAAGGGATTCTGTTGGTACTCTAGTGATACCAAGTATATGTAGCATAAGTTTCATATGCCAAAACTGATGAATAGGCACTTCAAATCACGTCTTAATCAAATGTTTACTCGATCTAATACACAAACAGGCTGCATAATTCATCAATGATTTGTATTGACATAAACTTTCTTTTTATTTCTATTTTTGTTAATCCTCACTTGAGGATATATTTTTCCATTAATTTTTACATAGAGTGGAAGGGGGTGTGGGAGAGAGAGAGAAAGAGAGAAACATCAACATGAGAGAGACACATCGATTGGTTGCCTCCCACATGACCCCAAACTGGGGTCAGAGATCAAACCTGAAACCCAAGTACATGCCCTGGATCAGGAATTAAACCCATGATGCTTCAGTCCACAGGACAACACTCTAACCACTGAGCCTAACCAGCCAGGGCCAGATATAAAATCTTAATTAGGAACTTCCGGTCAAGATGTAGGTAAACGCAGTACCGCATCCTCCCCCAACCACATCAAAGTTACAACTAAACTACAGAACAACCATCATTCAAAACCACCTGAAATCCAGCTGAATGGAAGTCCTACAACTACGGAATTAAAGCAGCAGCCACATCGAGACTGGTAGGAGGGGTGGAGGCGGACGGGCTGGTCCCACACCCACGTGTGGCGGATAAAAATCAGGAGGACACCTAGGCTGGGAAGGTCCTTCCTGAGGACTGAAGAGTCCCCGTCCCACACCAGGCACCCTGCTCAGGGTTCCAGTGCCAGGAAGAGAAGACCCCATAACTTCTGGCTGGAAAAACCAGCAGGAACTGAGGCTCAGGGAGGCTGAGGCGGCTGGAGCCCCAGGCAGCTCCTCTTAAAGGGCCCGCGCACGGACTTATCAGACTCACTCCCTCATCAGACTCACTCCCTCTAAGCTTGGAGGGGTGGCAGCTTGAGGGGTGCCAGAGACATACAGGAAAGAACTGAGCTGTTTGGCATTGGAACAAGGGCTGGAGAGGGGGCTTTCTCCAGGACAAACGTGCTGTCAGAGGCCTTTGTTCCTTTGGTGAGCCTTTCCCTGGGGCGGCAGACAGCCCCCATATCTGGGACTCCAGTAACCTGGCTCACACTGGTGGCCCTGCCCTGGTGACTCCCTGAGGCCCCGCCCCGCCCCAACCCACCCAACTTTCAGGCCCACCCAAGCTGTTGCCAGTTGCTTAACCATAGGATTGGCCTGTCTTGGATCTTACTTCAGGTTTTCCTAAATTCTTTCAAATAAGCAGCATCTGGTCTCAGCAAGCCCCATACCTCTTGTTAAGTAATACATAGAAACAAACACAGAGAGGCAGCCAAAATGAGGAGACAAAGAAACAGGTCCCAAATGAAAGAACAGAAAAAATCTCCAGGAAAAAAACTAAGCAAAATGGAGATAAGCAACCTAACAGATGCTGAATTCAAAATACTGCTTATAAGGATGCTCACTGAACTTAGTGAGAACTTCAGCGAACTTAGTGAGGGCCTCAAGAGCATAAAAGAGGACCAGTCAGAAATGAAGGATGCACAGTTAGAAATGAAGGAGGCACTAACTGAAATAAAGAATAATTTACACAGATTCAATAGTAGAGTAGGTAAAGCCAAAAAGCAAACCATCGATTTGAAATTTAAGGAAGCAGCCCTGGCCAGTTTGGCTCAGAGGTTAGAGCGTCGGCCTGCGGTCCGGAGAGACCCGGGTTCGGTTTCCGCTAAGGGCACGTACTTCGGTTGCAGTTTGTCCCCGGCCCTGGTTGGTCGTGCGGGTGGCAGCCACTCAATGTGTCCCTTCACGTCGATGTTTCTCTCTCTCTCTCCCTTCCTCTCTCTCCCTCCCACTCTATCTGTACAAAAAATGGAAAAATATCCTCAGGTGAGGATAAAAAACAAAAAAAGAAAGAAAGAAATTTAAGGAAGCAAAAAACACTCAATCAGAACAGCAAAAAGAAGAAGAAATCCAAAAAAAATGAGGACAGTGTAAGGAGCCTCTGGGACAACTTCAAGTGTGCCAACATTCACATCTTGGAGGTGCCAGAAGGAGAAGAGCAAGAACAAGAAATCGAAAACCTATTTGGAACAATAATAGCAGAAAACTTCCCTAAATTGGTGAAGGAAACAGACATATAAGTCCTGGAAGCACAGAGAGTCCCAAACAAGATGAACCCCAAGAGGCCCTCACCAAGATACATCATCATCAAAATGCAAAAGGTTCAAGACAAAGAGAGAATCTTACAAGCAGCAAGAGAAAGGCAGTTAGTTACCTATAAGGGAGTTCCCATAAGACTGTCAGCTGATTTCTCAAAAGAAACTTTGCACGCCAGAAGGAAGTAGCAAGAAATATTCAGAGTGATGAAAAGCAAGAACCTACAACTGAGATTACTCTATCCTGCAAAGCTGTCATTTAGAATCGATGGCCATATAAAGACTTTCCCAGACAAGAAAAAGTTAAAGGAGTTCATCACCACCAAACCATTATTATATGAAATTTTGAAGGGTCTTTTTGAAGAAAAGGATATGAACAAACAAAATACATATCTATCGACAATGGAATCTACAAACAAAATGAACAGGCAGAACAGAAACATTCTGGTAGATACAGAGAACATTTTATTGGTTGCCAGATGGGAGAGGGTTGGGGGAATGGGTGAAAAAGGTGAAGGGATTAAGAAGTACAAATTGGTTGCTAGACTGACAAACCTCAAAGAGAAGGGGGTTGGGGGATAGGAAAAAATAAACCAAAGAACTTATATGCATAACCAATGGACACAGACAACAGTGTGGGGAAAAGGTGGGAGGGGGCAGGAGTAGGGAGTAGGGGGTCAATGGAGGAAAAACAAGGAACATCTGTAATACATTCAACAATAAAGATTAAAAAAAAGAAAATCTTAATTAATTAGATGTATACTTCTAATAAGATGATAAAATAACTCACTCACTATCTCTCAGCCCACAGGCCAGCTTAATGAGGAACTACTAGAAGCATTCTTATGAAGGTCAGAAACAAGATAACAAGATCTAGTACCTCAATTATTTACTTCACATTGTTCTGGGTTACTAACCAATGTGATCAACTAGTAGAAAAAAAATTGGAATGGGAAAGATAAAATTATTATTTTCAGATTATAAGATTGTTCACATGAAGAAAACTAAGAGAACCAAAATGATTATAAACATAAAGAATTCAGGGGTTCAAGTTCAAGATGGCAGTCACCTAAATTTACCTCCTCCCACGTCCACATCAAATCTACAGCTACACATTGAATAATTCCCTCTGCAAGAAATCCAGAAACTAGCTGAGCATCTCCTACACATTGGGTGAATGAGAAAAAAAAAAAAAACCCACGTTAAAACTGGTAGGAAAGGCTGAGACACACTCTTACCACTCTTACCTGGCACAATGACATATAATTGAGAAGAAACTACAACTCCCAGCTTCTCACTGAAGAGTGAAGGAGCCCCAGCTTTTAAGATTATCACCTGAGGGATGGGCCTCCAAAATACCTATCTCTGAAAGTCGACAGGGCTTTTATCCACAAGATCCATAAGACTGTCATGAACAAAGAACTACTTCGTAGGCTCTTGTCGACTCACTGTCTGTACCCTCAGGTCTCATTGCAGAGGCAGCATTTTTCCAGTTTTTGCCAGAAAGAGGTCTATTTGCACACTTTAAAATCCCTGTTTAGTGAGAGTCAAGCTTCTAATTTAGCATACATCTAAGGACCAACAACAGTTCTACCTAGAGACTGGGAAGGCTGGTGGGTGCCATATGTGTTGTTTCTCTCTTCCTTGCTCCAGGTTGCAGGTATCTCCCTAAAAGGAGCTTGTGCACATGTCTGATGCCCTGGCTTTTGAGGTTGCTACTAGATGAGCAAGCCCTTACTAGCCTGGCTCTGGCAGCCAGTGGATCTTCAGTTCCAGGTCCCACATAATTATAGCAAACAAAGAAATACTACTTAACTAGTTACCATAGGGTTCAGCACAGAGGGAGCAGACAGAAACAGCCAGCCTCAGTCTTTCAGGGCAATACATGCAAAGTATACTTTGCCTGAGGGTTCAGCTTCCAATCCGCCTGTATCTAGGTGCTGACTGAGATCCTCCCCTTAGGGATATTGACCAGTCTCGACAAACTCTCAACCAACTACTAAGAACCACTAAAAACAAATAAATCACTTAGAAAATCACAATAGTTTGAGAAACAACCCAAAGCTTGAGTAGGCCGAATTCTATGGTTCTTCTCCTACACCAGACTACCTTGTCAAGACTGAGAGAGGTGGCACAGGAACCAACAGAGACAGTGTCAAGAAAAATAAAGAAACAAAGAAATGTGTTCAAAACAAAAGAACAACATAAAACTCCAAAAATAAACTTTAATGAAATGGACATAAGTGATATTCCTAATAAAAATTTCAAAATAACAATCATAAAGCCCTGGACAGTTTTTCTCAGTGGCTGGAGCATCAGCCTGTGGACCAGAGTGTCCCGGGTTCGGTTCCCGCTAGGGGCATATACAAAAAAATAAAATAGAAATGACAATGATAAAGATGCTCACCAAAGTCAGGAGAACAATGAATGAAATCACAGAAGACCCCAATAGCCAAAGCAATCTTGAGAAAAGAGAACAAAGCTGGAGATATCCCACTTCCTGCTTTCAAACTCTATTACAAAGCTATAGTAATCAAATCAGTATGGTATTGCCATTAAAAACAGACACACAGCTCAATGAAACAGAATAGAGCCCAGAAATAAACCCTCAGTAATATTGTCAATTAATTTATGACAAAGGAGACAAGGACAAACAATGAGGAAAGGACAGACTTCAATAAATGGTGTTGGGAAAACTAGACAGCCACATTGTAAAAGAATGAAACTAGACTGCTGCCTTAAACCATACACAAAATTAACTCAAAATAAATTAAAGACCTGATACCATAAACTTCTAGAGCTTACCATCTAGAAGAAAACATAGATGGTAAGCTCCTTGACATTGGTCTTAGTGATGATCTTCTGGATTTGACACCAAAAACAAGGGCAACAAAGGCAAAACTATACACATGGGTCTACATAAAGCTAAAAAATTTCTGCCCGGCAAAGGAAGCCATCACCAAAATGAAGAGCCAACTTACCAAATGAGAGAAAATAATTGTAAATTTTATTCTAATAAGGGGTTAATATCCAAAATATATAAATAACTCATACAACCCAATAGCAAAAAAACAAAAACAAAAAGCAAGCAATTCAATTTAAAAATGAGCAGAGGAACTAAATAGACATTTTTCCAAAGATGACATACAAATAACCAACAGGTGTACAAAAAGATAGAAAAAAAATTGGTATATCCTGGCTGAATAGCTCCGTTGGCTAGAATATCATCCAGATATGCAAAAGTTGCAGGTTGAATCCCCTGTAAGGCAGGGCACATACAAGAATCAACCAATGGGCAGGTGGAACAACAAATCTCTCTCTAAAATAAAATTTTTAAAATGTGGTATGTATACACCGTGGAATATTATTCAGCCATAAAAAAGAAGAAAATTGTTCTATTTGCAGCAATATATATGAATCTTAAGCACATTGTGCTAAATAAAATAGAGCAAGAAAGACAAATACCAGATGATATCACTTACATGTGGAATAAAAATTTTGAAAACTCATAGATACAGAGAACAGATTGGAACTTTCCAGAGGCAGAGTGGGAGATGGGAGAAATGGGTGAAGGAGGTCAAATGTACAAACATCCACTTATAAAATAAATAAGTCATGGGAATGTAATGTACAGCATGGTGACTACACTTAATAATACTGTCTTGCATATATGAAAGTTGCTTAAGAATAATTCTTATGAGTTATCACAAGAAAAAAATTTGTAACTATGTATGGTAACAGATGTTAACTGGACATATTATGGTGATATTTTGCAATATATACAAATATTAATTTATTATGTTCTACACCTAAAACTAATATGATGTTATGTCAATTATACCTTGATAAAAACAAATAATAATAAAGGAAAAAAGACTATGACACATACATATGTAAAAAGTTAAATGACAGTAATAAAAATTATATGATTATATATACAAAATTATTGACATGAACAGAAGGGAAACACAAGTAGTCAGTACTATTGGTTCCTCAGGAGAACAACTCTGGGTTTTGTGGACACAAATATGAGACAAAGTATTTACAATGTATGCTTTTTTATATCTTTTTAATTTTGCAACCTTATAAATATAATGTATTTTCTAAAAATACAGTATAAATTAAATATTGTACTTAAAAAGACAGTATGTACCTTGGGATTTTGGTTGGTGTTTTTTGTTTTGGTTTGGGTTTTTTTGCTTTTGGTTGTTTTGTTTTGTTTTTTAATTTACCTTTATTGTTGAAAGTATTACAGATGTCCTCCTTATTTCTTCCATTGACACCGTCCTTCCCCTCCAGTTCCCCCTTCCCCAGCCTTCACCATACTGTGGTCTGTGTCCATTGGTTATGCATATAGGCATATAAGTTCTTTGGTTTATCTCCTCCACCCCACCACCCTCTTCCCTCTGAGGTTTGTCAGTCTGTTCCATGTTTCCATGCCAATAAATATATTTTGTTAGTCAGCTAATTTTGTTGATCATATTTCACAAATGAGAACATGTGATAGTTGCCTTTCTCTAACTGGCTTATTTCGCTTAACATAGTGCTCTTCAGGTGCCTCCATGCCCTCTCAAAGGGCAAAAGATATTTTATTTTTATAGCTGCATAGCATTCCATTGTATATATGTACCACAGCTTTCTTAACCACTCATCTACTGATGGACACTTGGGCTGTTTCCAGATCTTAGCTATTGAAAATAGCACTTCTATAAACATAGGAGTGCTTATATTCTTACTGATTGGTGCTTCAGGCTTCTTAGGATATATTCCCAGAAATGGGATCACTGGATCAAATGTCAGTTTCATTTTTAATTTTTTGAGGAAACACCGTATTATTCCACAGTGGCTGCACCAGTCTGCATTCCCTTTTCATCATATCATCGCAAGCACTTGTTTGAAGATTTGTTGATGGCAGCCATTCTGGAGATGATACCTCATAGTTATTTTAATTTGCATCTCTCTGATGATTGTGACATTGAGCATTTTTTCATATATCTCTTGGCCATTTGTATGTCCTCTCTGGAGAAGTATCTAGTCAGGTCATTTGCCAATTATTTAATGTCTTTCTTTTGTTGAGTTGTATGAGTACTTTATATATTTTGGAAATTAACCCCTTATCTGATGTATCATTGGCAAATATGTTCTCCAATACACTGGATTCCCTTTCCATTTTTATTTTCATTAATTTATTTATTTTTGTTACAGATGTTTCTCCTTTTTCCCCCACTGATTCCCCCCACTTCCTCACTCCCCGCCCTGTCCCCAGCCTTGTTGTCCATGTTTATTGTTCATGCATACATGCATATAAGTTCTGTGGTTTATCTTTCCCCCACCACCCCCTCTTCTGGGGATTGTCAGTCTGTACCCCACTTCCATGTCTCTGGGACTACCCCATTCCTCACACTGTTATGTTCATTATATTCCATATATAAGTGAGATCATATGATACTTGTCTTTCTCTGTTTGGCTTGTTTCGCCTAGGATGATACTTTCCAGGTCCCTCTATGTCATCTCAAAGGATAGGAGATCTTTCTTTCTTACAGCTGCATAGTACTCCATTGTGTATATGTACCACTGCTTTTTTATCCATTCGTCTACTGATGGACATCTGGGCTGTTTCCAGATCTTAGCTATTGTAAATAGTGCTGCTATAAACATGGGGGTACATATATTCTTTCTGATTGGTGTTTCAGGCTTCTTAGGGTATATTCCTGGAAGTGGGATCACTGGGTCAAATGGAAGTTCAATTTTTAATTTTTTGAGGTAACACCATATTGTTTTCCATAGTGGCTGCACCAGTCTGCATTCCCACCAGCAGTGTACTAGAGTCCCCTTTTCTCCACACCCTCACCAACACTTGTTGTTTGATACTTTGTTGATGGCAGCCATTCTGACAGGTGTGAGGTGATACCTCATTGTTGCTTTAAATTGCAACTCTCTGATGATTAGTGATGTTGAGCATTTCCTCATATGTCTCTTAGCCATTTGTAGGTCCTATTTGGAGAGAAGTCCAGAGAGACCTGGGTTCGTTTCCCGCTAAGGGCACGTACCTCGGTTGCAGTTTGTCCCCAGCCCTGGTTGGTCGTGCGGGTTGCAACCACTCGATGTGTCCCTTTCACATAGATGTTTCTCTCTCTTTCTCTTCCTCTCTCTCCCTCCCACTCTATCTGAACAAAAAATGAAAAATGTCCTCGGGTGAGGATAAAAAAAAAAAAAAAGAATGCCGTCAATTTCTTGACCTTAATTTTGTATCCTGCTACTTTGCCAAATTCATTTATTAAGTCTAGTAAATTTTTCATGGAGTCTTTGGGGTTTTCTACATATAGATTCATGTCATCTGCTAATAATGATAGTTTCACTTCCTCCTTTCCCATTTGGAACCCTTTTATTCTTTCTTCCTGTCTGATTGCTGTGGCTAAGACTTCCAGTACTATGTTAAATAAGAGTAGTGAAAGTGGTCATCCCTATCTTGTTCCTGGTCTTAAAGAAAATGCTTTTAGTTCTTGCCTATTGAGTATGATGTTGGCTGTAGGTTTTTCATATATGGTCTTTATTATGTCAAGACATGATCCCTCTATTCTCACATTGCTGAGTGTGTTTTTATCAGAAATGGGTGATGGATTTTGTTTAATGCTTTTAGCATCTATTGATATGATCATGTGGTTTTTTGTTTGTTTGTTTGTTTGTTTTTATCCTCACCCGAGGATATTTTTCCATTTTTTGTACAGATAGAGTGGGAGGGAGAGAGAGGAAGGGAGAGAGAGAGAGAGAAACATCGATGTGAAGGGACACATCGAGTGGCTGCCACCCGCATGACCAACCAGGGCCGGGAACAAACTGCAACCGAAGTACGTGCCCTTAGCGGGAACCGAACCCGGGTCTCTCCAGACCACAGGCCGACGCTCTAACCGCTGAGCCAAACTGGCCAGGGCGATCATGTGGTTTTTATCTTTCATTTTTTTATGTGGTATATCACATTTATTGATTTATTCATCCCTGGGATGAATCCCACTTGGTCATGGTGAATAATTTTTTTGATGTATTGCTAGATCCTATTTGCTAGTATTGTGTTCAGGATTTTGGCATCTATGTTCATCATGGATATTGGCCTGTAGTTTTCTTTCTTTGCAGTGTATTTATCTGGTTTTGGAATTAGGATTATTAAGGCCTCATAAAACGAGTTTGGAAGTCTTGCAATAGTTTGAGGAGAATGGGTGTTAGTTCTTCTTTGAATGTTTGGTAAAACTCCCTTGTGAAGCCATCTGGGCCCGGGCTTTTGTTTGCTGGGAGATTTTGATTACATCTTCAATTTTATTAATTGTTATTTGTCTGTTCAAGTTTTCTATCTCTTCCCAGTTCAGTTTTGGGAGACTATGTGTTTCTAGAAATTTGTCCATTTCACCTAATTTGTTGGTATATAATTGTTCATAGTATTTGTTAACCATTCTTTGTATTTCTATGGTGTCAATAGTTACTTTTCCTCTTTTGTTTTTTTACTTTGTTTATTTGTATCCTCTCTCTTTGTTTCTTGGTGAGCCTAGCTAAATGTCCAGTCTTGTTTATCTTTTCAAAGAACCAGCTCTTTGTTTCATTGCTTTTTTTAATGTTTTTTAGTTTCTATGTCATTTATTTCTGCTCTGATTTTTACTATTTCTTTTATTCTACTTGCTCTGGGTTTTTCTTTTTGTTTGCTCTCTTGTTCTTTAAGTTGTGAGGGTAGACAGTCAATTAGAAATTTTTCTTGCTTCTTGAGGTAGGCCTGTAGTGCTATGAACATACCTCTCAGAACTGCTTTTGCTGCATCCCACAGATTTTGTGTTGTTGTGTGTTCATTTTCATTGGTTTCCAGGAATTTTTTAATTTCTTCCTTAACCTCCTTGGTAACCCATTTATTGTTTAATAACATGCTATTTAGCCTTCATGTGTTAGAATGTTTTTGCATGTTTTTTGTTGTAATTGATTTCTAGTTTCATGCCATTGTGATCTGAAAAGATGTTTGATGTGATTTCTTCTTGGATTGTTAAGATAGTTTGTGTCCTAACATGTGGCCTATCTCTGAGACTGTCCCATGGACACTTGAGAAGAATGTATATTCTTCAGCTTTGGGATGAAATGTTCTGTAAATATCAACTAAATCCATCCAATCTAGTGTTCATTTAGAGTCTCTGTTTTCTTGTTGATTCTTTGTCTAAAAGATCAATCCAGTGATGTCAATGGAGTGTTAAAGTCCCCTACTATTATTGTATTGTCAATCTCTCCCTTAAATACTCTTGCAGTTTTTTAATATACTTAGGTGCTCCTATATTGGGTGCATATATGTTTACCAGGGTTATATCCTCTTGTTGAATCAATCCCCTCAACATTATGTATTGCCCTTCTTTGTCTCTTGTTATGGCCTTCATTTTGAAGTCTATTTTATCAGATATGAGTATTGCTACTCCAGCTTTTTAAAAATTTCCATTAGCATGGAATATTTTTTTTCCATCCCTTCACTTTCATCCTTTGTGAGTCTTTTGTTCTGAGGTGGCATATATCCAATCAGCTACCCTACGTCTTTTGATTGGAGTATTTTAGCCATTTACATATAAGGTTATTATTGATAGGTACTTATTTGTTGCCATTTTTATTCTCTAAGCCTTTGTTCTTCTCTCTGTTTCTTCTGCTTCTTACAATGGTCTCTTTAACATTTCTTGCATTGCTGCTTTGATGGTAATAAACTCTTTAGCCTCTTTTGTCTGCATAGTTGTTTACTTTGCCTTCAATTTTGAATGATAACCTTGCTGGATAGAGTAGTCATGGATTTGGTCCCTTGCTTTTTATTACTTTGTATACTTCATGCCACTCCCTTCTGGCCTGAAGTGTTTCTATTGAGAAATCAGCTGACTGTCTAATGGAAGCTCCCTTATAGTTAACTTTCTGTCTCTCTCTTGCTGACTTTAAGATTCCTCTTTGTCTCTAATGTTTGCCATTTTAATTATGATGTGTCTAAGTGTGGTTCTTTTGGGGTTTATCTCGATTGGGACTCTGTGTTTCCTGCATTTGTGTGATTTTTTCCTTCACCAGGTTAGGGAAGTTTTCTATCATTATACCTGTAAACAGGTTCTCTGTTCTTTTCTCTGATTCTACTTCTGGTACCCCTATGATGTGAATGTTGTTTACAATTCATATTGTTCCAAAGCTCCCTTAAACTCTCTTCCTGCTTTCTTTCTTTTTTTTTTTTTCTTTCCATTTTGTGCTCTCATTGGATGTTTTTTTCTACCTTGTCTTCTAACTTACTGATTCAGTCCTCAGCTTCTTCTAATCTATTATTGAATCTTTCCAGGGTATTCTGTATCTCAGCTATGTCATTCTTCATTTCTGCTTGATTCGTATTTATAGCTTCTACCTCTTTTTTTCATGCTAATATAGTTCCCACTGAGTTCTTTATAACTTTCATTGAGTTGCTTGTAATTCTCACTAAGTTGTTTGAGCACTGTTTTTTTTTTTTATCCTCACCCGAGGATATTTTTGCACTTTATCTTGAGATATAGAGTGGGAGGGAGAGAAGTAGAAAGAGAGAGAGAGAAACATCGTGTGAGAGAGACACATCAAGTGGTCACCACCCACACAACCCCAACTGGGGCCAGAGACAAACTGCAACCGAGGTACATGCCCTTAGCAGGAACTGAACCGAGGCCTCTTTGGTCCACAGGCCAACCCTCTAACTGCTGAACCAAACCGGCCTGGGCTGTTTGAGCACTCTTATAACCAATACTTTGAATCCTTTATCTGATAAATTGCTTCCCTCCATTTCATTTAGTTCCCGTCCTGGCAATTTCTTCTTTTCTTTCATTTGGGTTTTATCTCTTTGTCTCACCATTTTATCTGTCCAGTGGTCTGGGGCCAGGTACAGAAACAGATCAGTGCATCCAGGGGCTTTGGGTCATGGCAGATTATGTGTACCAGATCTCAGATACAGTCCATTCTTCCAGGGCACTAGTGGCTCTTGGCTGTGACAGCGCCAGTGGATCTGGCAGCTTGCAGCAGGGCCAGGGGCTGCTGTGGCAGGTTCGGGGGCTCTCATGGATGACAGTGGCAGTGGCAGTGGGTCTGGTGGCTCTCTGCAATGGTGGAAGGGGGCCAGCAGCTCTCTGCTTCAGTGGGGCCTGTGATGCTAGTGGTCTTCTGCTGCTGACAGGTCCCACAGAAGTGGCAGCCTTTGGCTGCTTGTGAGGTGGTGGTACTAGGCACACCTATCTGTGGCATTGGGGCACTTGGTTTCTGCCATTCCCTGCAGCCTCCTCCCAAGGAGGACCCCATGAATCCTCCAAAACGTCACCTTCTCTGATCCCAAGCACAAAGAAACACCCGACTATTAGGCAGCTCCCTCCATCCAGAGCACCCAAACAGCCTACCCTGAGTTCCCCAACCGACAGGCAGATGCCCACCCACACTCACACCCACACACACTCACACATATGCTCACCCACTCACACTCTCACCCTCACTCTTGTCCTGCTCACCACAATGTTGAATTCGGGATTTTATTATTTTTGAGCCCTTTAAAATTAGAACACATCCTCTGACCATAGATCTCATAAACCTACTATTTAATTTCCTCATAGTCAACTTTCTTTCCAGCAAGTTTTCAGAAATATTTCATAGGATGAGAAAATATCCTGCACATTTCATGTATGAGATTTTAGTCTTACTTCAAAATACAAGCATCTCCCCCTTGACAGAGCAACTTCCTTTCAGCTCTTGCCAGAGGTGGGTTTACTGTGAAGGGCCCCTCACCTGCACAGGCCCTTTCCTGGAAACATATTCACATGATAGATACTTAGGTATATTCACAAAAGTAAGATATTTTAATCACAAGTTACTAACATTGATGTCTCTTTCATCTGCAATTTCCCTTCATTCATTCTCCTCATTGGGTGACTAGAGGGGCTATAAGAATTTTGGGGATACCACTGAGGGGGAGTTAAGCTGGGGATACATTTCATTTGGGTCTCATGGGATATACTTCTGGGCTGTTTTACAGTCTCATCCATGTGTAGTTAAGTTATGGTTGGTGTCACAGTGCTAAGACTGGCTTCCAAGAAGGCCCCCTTCAGCCCATGAGCCAGAGGTTATGCTGTCATCAGAACAGGTCCTCTGGTACCTGACAGGTTGGGGAGAAACAAGGTGTGAAATAGATCATAAGTTTGTCTGGGGAAAATCTTTCCAATCCCCAGGCATATAAAAATGTGAGCAGAGAATTCAGTTCTCACAGATGCCTAGTCAAAATGCAAGTTCTCTCACCTGGTTGGTTTGGTCCAGTGGTCAGAGCGTCAGCCTGAAGACAAAAGAGTTGTGGGTTCAATTTTGATCAAGGGCATGTACCTCGGTTGCGGTTTGGTCCCTGGCCCCAGTCGGGGTTGTGCAGGAGGCAACCAATCGATGTGTCTCTCTCACATCAATGTTTCTTCCTTTTTCTCACTCTCTTCCTCTTTCTCCTCCTTCTACTCTATCTGAAGATAAATGGAAAAATATCCTCGGGTGAGGATTTAAAAAAAAAAATACAAGTTCTCTCTTGTTAGGAATATACTCAATAATACAATACATATAATTATAAGCATACCACACATTATTGTTTACTATAGGAATTACATAAAATAGAATATATCAGAATGCTGTGTCCATGACACACAAACCTATAGCAATAACACAAGACTTTGTACTTGAGTACGTGAAGTCATGTTTCATACATCCCAACTACCAATTCATATCTTTATCTTATATGTAAATTGTATCTCAATAAAACTGAGGGAAATATTTATCAATTCTGCCAGAAGAAAGTTTGAGGTATCTTTCTAGTCTCTCTATAAAACAATCTTATTTTATATGATGTTATAAAATGATTGTTATAAGAAGAGAAAAAAAAGTATACAACCAAAAACCGTAGGGAAAAAGTATTATAAAGGTGTATTGGGTACTCGCGTCCATAAAATGTTAGGTTATTTTTCTGGATTTTGCGGGGTTTTTGTATTATTTATCATATATTTGTGCTATTTGTAGTTTGTTGCAATTTCTTACCTCATTCTAAGTACCTAATGTTTTAAATGTTTTCTATCCATTTTTAAAATAAAAAAGTCCCCCAAATTATGGAAGTTTCAGAACCCAAAAAACTTGGATGCACACATGGGATGCATGCTCAATTTAAAATTCGAAGTTGAGTTTTCTTGATTTTTTCAAAATGGCGGCGGAGCAAATGGAAGCTACACAGACCGTCTCCCAGGACCAAACTGGAATTACAACTAAAACATAGACAAATCGATGAGAAAAAGCAACAGAAAAGCAGCTTGCGAGGACCATATAACCAGGGACACTGACTCCATCCCGGTAGGCTTGCAAAGGCGCGAGACAGGGGCTGGGAGCCCACGGTCAGCAGCTCCGCAGCGGCCTTAGCTGGGAGCAGCGCCCTCAGGTTACACTCCCAAATGGCTCCACAGCGCAGAGTCAGAACAGAGGCTAAAACAGCCACAGCCACTCACCTTGGGCTCCAGCAGAGGGAGGGCAGACTGGACTGGAACTGTGTGGGGACACTTAAGATTTGGAGGGCGCTCAGAGCTTTTGCTGAGTTTCTGCCACGCAGGACGGTGGCCATATTGCTCCTTCCCAGGGCTCTGGGGAGAGGCAGCAGCCCCTCCCACGGAGATCCAACCCCACCCTGTGGGCCATTGAAATATAAATTGAGGCTCATTAACAACCAGCATCTGCCCCACCCTTGGGAAATCCCCTTATGCTGAGCACCTGAGGGAGTTTTTCAATCAACTGACAACCTAAAACTCTTCAAGTAACCTGGACTGCTAGCCTCCAGGCAAAAAGCTAGAGGATTGCAGTACCATTCCTGGGCGAGCAACTCTAACCAGGAAAGTAAGACTTGACAGTGGTGTTTAACATGGGTCCTCCCTTGCTCATCTAAACCCAGGAGAGGGAGCCACAAACAGCAGAAGACCAATACCCACAGGGAAAACTTGGCAGGCTCCAAAGCCCATTGTGATAGCCAAAATGGTGAAACACAGAAACAAAAGCCAAAGGAAAGAACAAGAGACCTCCACCGAAGATGATATCAATGTGGAGCAATTAGACATGTTAACAGAGCTAGAATTCAGAGCCATGATCTTGAGGAAGTTCAACAACATGAGTAAGGACATAGAGATGCTGAAAATAAACCAATTAGAAATTAAAAACCACCAGAAAGAGATCAAGAGTGACATATCACAAATAAAGAACACATTGGAAGGTCTAAAGAGCAGAGTAGAGGAAGCTGAGGACCGGATCAGCGAATTAGAAGACAGGGTAGAAAAAAATACAATCATCAAAACGGAAAGGCTACCCACTGTATGGGAGAGCATAATTGCCACTGGTATATCAGATAAGGGGTTAATTTCCAATATATAGAGAGTGCTCATACAACTCCACAAAAAGAAGACAAAGAACCTAATTAAAAAATGGGCAGAGGAATTAAATGACACCTCTCCAAACAGGACATACAAGTGCCTAAGAGACATGTGAAGAAATGCTCATCATCACTAATCATCAGAGAGATGCAATTTAAAGCAACAATGAGGTATCACCTCACACCTGTCCGAATGGCTGCACCAACAAACCATCAAACAACAAGTGTTGGCGAGGGTGTGGAGAAAAGGAGACTCTAGTACACTGCTGGTGGGAATGCAGACTGGTGCAGCCACTATGGAAAACAATATGGTGTTACCTCGAAAAATTAAAAATTGAACTTCCATTTGACCCAGTAATCCCACTTCCAGGAATATACCCTAAGAAGCCTGAAACACCAATCAGAAAGAATATATGTACCCCCATGTTTGTAGCAGCACTATTTACAATAGCTAAGATCTGGAAACAGCCCAAGTGTCCATCAGTAGACGAATGGATAAAAAAGCAGTGGTACATATACACAATGGAGTACTACGCAGCTGTAAGAAAGAAAGATCTCTTATCCTTTGAGACGACATGGAGGGGCCTGGAAAGTATTATCCTAAGTGAAACAAGCCGAGCAGAGAAAGACAAATATCACATGATCTCACTTATTTGTGGAATATAATGAACATAACAGTCTGAGGAATGGGGTAGTCCCAGAGACGTGGAAGTGGGTTACAGACTGACATTCCCCAGAAGAAGGGGTGGTGGGGGAGAGATAAACCACAGAACTTACGTGCATGTATGCGTGAACAGTGGACATGGACAACAAACTGGGGACAGGGCAAAGAGGGAAGAGGAGGAGGGAATCAGTGAGGGAAAAAGGAGAAACATCTGTAACAATAATTAATTTTAAAAATAAATAATAAATAAATAAATGAAGACTCTGGCATCCATATCAGGTGAGTAAATTAAACCAGTGAAAACACTGGAAACAAAATCTAAGCTTCTAACTCCCCCACCAGTTCTCTTTTTAACCTTTTCTCTTCAGGGCATGGGAAAAAAAAAAATAGGTCTCAGTCTGCTAATTGTCAAGTGCTACCACTCTCCCAGCATGCCCGAGGCTTCAGTGAGCTTCTCATCTCATATCATAAAAGCAGAGCATTAATAATAGGACTTAATTCTCTCAGTGACAGAATCTCCACATAGTGACATAATTTACAGTCTTATCTGTAGGACTTGGCATTAACGCCTACTGGCTAATATGCAAAATCTAATCTTTCCTAGCAGGACTTTGTTCTGTTCAGCTATTGAAGGTTTGGTTTTAGCTATAACCTGAAATCTATGAAAAACCCTTAATAGACATTATTTTGTTTTGTCTTGGGTATTTTCTGTGCATTTGAAAAATTGCCCTCTGTATACCTGGCAACTATGATAATGTACCACTTGATTCTCCCTTCCATAGAGCAACCGCTGCAGACAATGTAGTTGTCTGCCAGCTGCTGTACCTTTAGGATGCAAAGCAGCTCCTAGGAGGCCACTCTCCCCTGGACTGCTCCCGGGAAAAGCCTGGCCGCGCCCTCCTCCCCAGGCAGGACCTCTATGGGCAACCTTTGCTCTGGGGCTCACCGTCGGCTGGCCAAGACTTTCTCAGAGCTGACCAAACTCTCGAGCCCTACCCACCCAACCGTTTCTCCCTCCGTCTCCTCTCCCGTGTGTCATACCAGCATCACAGGCAGACGGCTCGCCCCCCTCCTGCTCCTTCTCCCCTTTATTCTTCACGGATACTTCCCCAGTGAACCTCCTGCACCTCCAGTCTCCTCTGAGCATCTGCTTCTCAGATTCAGACTGATACACCGTCCAGAACATTTCAATCATGTGAGTCAAAGGGGATTATTAATGCTATTTCTATTTTTGCGAAGAAAGAAGGAAAATAAAACTTACAGGACATCTAAGCATCAGGTATTGTGATGTATTTTAAAGTACATTGTCTCATCTAATTCATAATAGTAAGCACTATTATTCTCAGATTTTAAAACATCTAAGTGAAATTCTATTGGCAAAAGCACTGCCGATGCCTCAGTATTTACAGGTCTGCCGTTCTGCTCAGCTCTCCGGAGAAATCCTAGAGTTGGAGTCAAGATGCAGCTCACGTGCGGCTTTCAAGAGCCTAGGTGAGGGCTAATACTGTGCTAGAGGTTGACCGGAGCGGTCGCATATTCTTCCTCCACCCCACCCCTCTCAGACGAGAAACCCGCCAGCGGGCCTGCCCTCAATGACATGCCCTCCACTCTTACCCTAAATGCTCTGCCCACGTTTCAGCCAAGCCTGATTCTACGTGGAGGAGGTTCAGTCCTCAAATCTGACAGCAACAGCTCTATCAGATGGCAACTACAGTTTATCATGAAACTTTTTAAAAAAATTTTATATTAAAACTCCCTGGCCTCTTAATTTTAAAAAGAATATACAATCAAATAGTGTGTATATATATATATATATATATATATATATGTATATATATATATGGCTTTAAAGGTTGGATATGACAGCACCATCTGCTGGAACCTGACACCTCATTGCTTAACCCAGTAGAAACACGCGTCCTCCTTGCAGAAAGCCCCATGGCAGTGGTGGCAAAGAGGGAGGCAGGAGTTTGGGCCACAGGCAGTGAATCATTAACCCAGGTTGACAGTGGCTCTCCCATCTTTAATGCCTGGCATTTCCAAGGTGGCCTTGGGTGTCAACACCCAGGTATTACAAGAGAACAAGATAGAGAAGCAACGGCTCCCCAATCACTTCTGCTCACATTGCAGCCATTGATGAGATGTGGCTACACCTGGATGCAAGGGAGTCTGGGAAATGTGTTCCTGGCATTGTGAAAGGAAAGCGTGGGTGCTTTGGGCAGAGCTGGCCACGTCTGTTCTGCAGGCATCTCTGCGTAGAGTGACTACCCTCTCAGTTCGCCCAGGGCTCCCCCAGTTTTAGCACTGAAAGTCCCTTGTCCCAGGAAACCCCTTAGTCCCAGGCAAACTAGGACAACTGTCACCCCATTAATTTAAAATGAATTAACAATTTAAAATAATATCAATTTAAGCATCAATTTAAAAAATTGACCAAATTGCTTTTACATGCATTCAAGAGTTTTATAGATGATACAAAAACCTGAGCTGATGATTAGAAACATGAGCTTTTAATTATTTTTCAGATGGAGAATTCACTAACAGCTAAATGCAAAATTTTAAGAATTCATGAAACCATTGACTAGCAATTAAAAGTCGTCAATATGCCTAAAAGTAATATGGAAAAAATATAAAAACAATTTTAAAAACTATTAAAAATCTTCAATATTCTAAAAAATGAGAAATGCTTGACACATAAAAATATTGCTGAATTGTTCCTCTAGCAAAATAAAATGATCAACGTCTAGGGGAAAAGGGGGTGATGATTCACTTTTACCAATTCACCATTTTAATCAATGTGTTATTTTAAACAATGAGTGTTTAACAATGTTTCCACCCATCTGTCTTACACTATGTCACGATCTTCTGCAGAGAAGCCTTCTCAAAGCAGCCCAACTGCAGAGGACCCTTGCCTACCTCTTCCCCAGTTCCTTTTTGTTTTAACATCTTTTTTTTTTTTTTATCTTCACCTGAGGACATTTTTCTATGTTTTTGTTGAGATACAGTGGGAGGGAGAGAGAGGAAGAGAGAGAGAGAGAGAGAGAGAGAGAGAGAGAGAAACATCAACGTGAAAGGGACACATCGAGTGGCTGCCACCAGCACAACCCAACCAGGGCCGGGGACAAACTGCAACCAAGGTACATGCCCTTAGCGGGAACTGAACCCAGGTCTCTCTGGACCGCAGGCCGACGCTCTAAACGCTGAACCAAACTGGCCAGGGCTGTTTTAACATCTTTATGCAGCTTCACTTCACTTGGTTTTGTCCTCTCATACATGACAATTTCTCTCAAGTAGAGGCAACTGTTTCTTCTTGGGGTGCCCTTCTCTCTTGCCCTCCATAATCTCTCCGTCCAAAGGGCACCTGAAAGAAAGCACTGGAAGAAATAAAGTCTGAGAAGACCCAGTTCCCTGTTCTCCTCAGAAGGAATGATGCCTCATTCACTTCCTCACACACACATCCAAATTCAACTCGGCCTCCCACATGCTCACGTCAGACTTTGCTCAGCCGCCCTTTGCCTTTGGGGGACTGCTGGGGACATGTGACTGACTTCCTTAAGGAATTCCTTAGGGATTTCACACTATGCCTACTCCTCCTAGGAGCTCAAAAAATGCATAGCATTAAATTGAGGTTTGATTTGAAAATATTCGGTGAGGAACAGGTCACAAACTCCATCTCATGATAAAGTGAAATTCTCTAAGAAGACTGGACTATTATAGCATTTGATTTAAACAATTTAAAATAGCGATTTCTGGGAGAAATTTGAGTTCTAGAGGGCTACACATACAAATCAATAAATTCTGGCTCTAGCTTTCGAAGCTTTTTGTTCTTGTCCAGTGCCTGTAGTTCTCAGAGCAACGACTCCAGCTAAGTGTCCTGGGTGTGGAGCTGGTTTGTTTATGTCATTGCTGATTTAAGGAAAGTGAGCAGGCTGAGCCAGCTTGTCACAGCTGTGAATCACAGCTGTGAGTCTCCAGGGTGCTGAAATAACAGTACCATGCGCTTATCCAATCTGCGCTTTTCCTAGGGGCTGTCATTACAGCAAAATGAGGTGAACTTGGTGGGGGAAAAGCTCCAAGGTGGCTACAAGGCTGTAGAGTTAGCAGTGATGGAAAATAATGGTAGGACATAGTGACAGGTTGTGATCCGAGAAGGAAGTGGCCTTACAATTATAGCCACCATATGTACTGCTGTGCATTATATAGTACATACTTGCATACATACACACATTTAAATATATACAGGTGCGAGTACGTAAAACACATTTATTCTTATATTATTCATTATTGTTGTATTATTTTCTATACGAGCAACTGTAAACCTGCTTTGCCGCACCTGTGTATACTACTACACATACCATAGCCACTACTATAGCTACTCCCTGCTCTACTGTCCATCTGTCCAGTGCTAAGCACCCCCACTCCCACCACACTGGCCTCCACCAGCACCTTGAGGGTATCATGCTGTCACCCACTGCACACCTTAGTACATGCCATTCCCACATGAGAATCTCTCTCTTCTCCCACAACATCCCTCGCCTACTAATTTGTGCTTGGAGAAGGCTGTCCTCTTCAGTTAGGTCAAGTGCCCCATCGTAAGCTATTCTTTTCCTGCACAGCAGGTTTCACTGCTTGTTATGTATCACTACTATTTTGAAATAATATCTGTCCTCCCCAATAGACTGTGAGTTCCATGAGGACAGGGACTTAGTCTGATTTGCTCACCTTTGCATCTCAGGACCCTAGAATTATACCTAGCCATAACAGAGGCTTAATTAATACTGGTTGCATGGATGGAGCTGGGTATGATAATAACCCAGTCAAGACACAGTGTAGGTTGAGGAGGGGAGCAGACAGCTGCAGTGCAGACTTCCTCCAGGTGCCATGAATGAGCCCTTTGTCCTAATGCTGTGGTTCTCAAACTGGAGCCTGCAGTAGAATCACATGGAGTACTTGTTAAAACGCAGATTGCTGGGAGCCATCCCCGGAGTTTCTGCTTCACTGGGTCTGAATGGAGCTGGGAATTTGCATTTACAATGGTGGTTCCAGGAAATGTTAAGGCTCCATTTTAACAACCACTGTTCTAAGACATTGGGCAGTTTCCATACACACAGCCAGCCTGCTAGACACAACCCAACCACTCCCAAGCTTTCTATACGGTGCTCCTAGAGTAACCAATGCACCAGGTGGTGGCAATCCCATCCTTCTTTGCCGCAGTGGGCTTCAGAATTACCTGTAGAGGTGGCCAAGGCTCAAACCCCAGAGATCACAGTTCCTCTGTATTGTGTGGGAATCCAGCATTTATAGGTTCAATCCTCCTCAGGTAATATTAAAGAACAGCCAGAGTTGAAAACCACCCATTGAGATGATGACTTGTAAAGTCAACCAAAAATTGTGATTGTTACAGGTATCTAACCTGAAATCACTGAGGTTTTCCTGAGAGCCATCGGTGCCCCTTCATTAGACCAAATTCTAGTACACAAAGCATCCTATGGCTAAAACAGAAAGCCAGCTCTTACTCCAAATAGCCATGGAGTGAGAACTGGAGACCAGAGGGTAGGAGAGCATTCCCTCCTCCAGTTCTTTACTGGAGAATCCCTACGCCAGGTACTGTATTGGGTGCCAGGGCTGTACTGATGGATGGGACTCAACTTCTCCATTAATGAAACTTACCGTTTCAGGCTGGTGCTAGAAAATTTCCAGGGGAGGGTCCAGGAAAGTGTAAACATTGAAACGATACAGAGATGCGCGTTGGGGAGACTCCATTTGGTCCAAAGAAGCAGTCGAAACTGAGAGGACCTACCCGGTGTCCTCGGGGCTCCAGGTGCCCACTGTGGTCCCAGCAAGGCTGAGGTGGTGAGTGCAGGAGAAGGTGCATCCAAGGCCTGTGTACAAACCTGGGGACGAAGAGCCTGATTGGTTGTGTCTGAGCGGAATGGGCCTGGGAGTCTGAGATGCTCAGAGTAGCAAAAGGAAGTATGACATATTAGCATTGGATTGTATCTCGACGGGGAATGAGCTATGCCCAGCAATCCCACCACCCTGCTACTGCTCCTCAGTTGGGCATTCTGGCCATTAGAGAAAACATACAAACACATCACACTAGCACAATTGGAAGGAAAATTTCATTAATGTCTGGACAAGTCCCCATACCTTCAAAATGCAGGGCCCTCCAGAAGTAGGTTGCCAAATTGCAGCTTAATTTGGGGCAGATCTAGACTCCGGACACTCAAAGAGAGGTCCGAGGGCCGACCACGTTCCCTGGGAGCTCGTCAACACTGCGGAACGGTAATCTACTGCACCCCCTCTGCCCCCTAGTGCCCCGGGAGCTAACGAGCTGGGAGGTTTGAGGAGCCCGACCTCTAACCCAGCAACTCAAGACAGACCTCATCTGTGGAGCATCAGAGGAGTTGTTTTCACCACTAGGGGCGCCCTGGCCTCACCCCAGACCAATTACCCCAAACCGGAGAGGAGACAGACACTGGTGTTTGTATGAGCCCAGAGGCCTGTGGAGAGAGCTCGCTCTGCAGAAAAGAGTCCTACTGGGGTAATTTTCCCCAACCCTGTGCCTCACTGCCTGGAGGGCCACAGGAAGCCGCTGGCGAGAAGGGGTGCCGGAGAGCCAGCCATTTCTACTGTCCTATGAGGCAGGCGAACCATCCCTCCCTCTGGGAAAACATTGTAAACCCTGGGCTCTTAAAAGCAGTTGGGCCATTCCTTCCTGCTCTCTGGGGTGGAGAAAGACAGAAGTGTTCGATACTCCGTTCCTGCCTTGGGTCGGACAAAGCCCCCTCAGGTAAACGCCTCCCCTTCATTTATGTAATTCAGCTAACATTTGTGGAGGAAAAAGAACTCTGACATGTAATGAGCTCTTGCCCAGATTGGGCAGTGTGTGGGGGCTGAAGAGACAGCAAGGGACAAGCAGGTGTGCTCGCGGGAAACTGGTTCTAGAGCCAAGACAGACGCCGACGTGTGAACAGATGAAGGAGCATTGCCCATAGGTGCCGTGGTAACACAGGCTGCGTCACAGCGCTGGAGGCATTGGGAGGGAGGGTTTCTGTAAAGTGGGGGTCAGAAAAGGCCGCTCTTCTGAGAATGTGACATTTGAGCAGAAACCTGACTTACAAGAAGAAACTGGCCACCTGGGGCAGAGAGTCCCAGGCCGAGGGGACAGCAACAAGTGCAGGCGCACTAAGGTGGGGACAGCTAGTATCTGTGGGACACAAAGAGGACAGGCAGGGGCCAGCTCATCCACGTGGAATGAGAAGCCACAGCAGGAGAGATGCGATGTGATTTGCACTTTTTAAAGATCACTCTGGCTGCTGTGCAGAGAATGAAATGTAAAGGAACAAGGGAGAAAGCAGAGTAACCAGCACAACTGTCCAGTCCAGAGACGGTGTCCAGAGACGGAGGAGTGTGGTGTCCATAGCACAGACTGCTGTGTGCACTGTGAGACCCTCCCTGGACGGTTCTGTGGAGGTTTGGGCATTGTTCCTGGCTCTATAGCCTGGCCTGGCTCTCTGGTCCTCCCACAGATTTTGTAAGCCACTCATATCCTTTATATTAATTCTATTTCTGCCCATTGCCTGCCGCCAAAAACTCTCATATGGCTAAGCATATCTTGAGGTCAGTAACAACAGAAGTTCTCATGTTTTAATTTTATATATATATATATATATATATATATATATATACACACACACACACACACACATATATGATTGATTTTTTTTTTAGAGAGAGAGAGTAAGGGAGGGAGAGATAGAAACATCACTGTGAGAGAGAAACATTGATCAGCTGCCTCCTGCATGCCCCTCACCGGAGATCAAGCTCTCAACCCAGGCATGTGCCCTGACCAGGAATCTAACTAGGACCTCTCAGTCCACGGGACGATGCTCAATCCACTGAGCCACACCAGCCAGGCGAAGTTCTCATATTTTAAATGCAAGTGATACACTAACATAGCTCAATGTAGAATTTTGGAAAGCAGAAAAATATGGTAACATGAGTTATTAATATGACCAACTACCCAGTTTGCCAGACAGTTCTAGTCTATATCTGTTGACCCCATAGAATTAATAATAACTTGTTCACTCTCCAAAGCTTTCTGATCTGCAAGGTAAATAAGAACCATCCTACTTTTTAGGGCATAACTGTGACTCTAGGCCCCTAGTCGAAGTTTATTGCCAGGCCCTGTTTTACAGCCCACACTGCCACACAGAAAACAAGCTCCTCTTAATACCAGGTGTCATGGCAACTGGTGGTGGGGATAGCGTCTATGATAAGCCCTTTTTTGGTAACCACACCAATGATCTTGCTGTTCTAATTGTGTCCCTCTAGAATGCATATGCTGAAGCGTAACCCCCAGTCCCTCAGAGTGTATTTGGAGATGGTCTTTAAACAGCAATGAAGCTGAAATGAGGTCATTAACATGGGCCCTAATCCAACCTGACTGCTGTCCTTATAGGAAGAGGAGATTAGGACACAGACACACACAGAGGGAAGACAATGTGAAGACACAAGAAGAAGACAGCCATCCGCCAGACAAGGAGAGAGGCCTAGGGGGAAATCCACCCTGCCAACACCTTGAGCTCTCATTTCTAGCCTCCAGAATGGTGAGAAAAATAAATGTCTCTTTTTTAAACTGCCCAGTCTGTGTACTTTGGTCCGGCAGCCTGAGCAGCCTCATACACTCACATAGTGCAACATAGAACAGAATTTTCTCAAGGCCTCTGCCACACACAGAACTTTCCATCGCCCCGTCCTGGGTGAGCTGCACTCAGCTGCAGGACACTCAGCTGCTCCAGCCGGGGCTCGCTGATCTGCCCAGGCCGGTTCACAACCTGTACCTGGCAGCCCACTTCTGTGCAACGACCAAATGGGAAGAGTTGGGGTCAATTGGGCTCCTTTAATCCATGCTAACTGCCCGGCTCTGTGTATGCAGAGCCCAGAGATTAAAAAATTAAACATCTTAACCATGAACTTGACTCCTGCTCACTGTTACTGGCAACGCAGCTTTCCAGGGTTACAGGCCTAAAGCCCAATCCCGTCCTCAAACATAATCCTTATTTTCATCCCTGTGTCCTGGAGCCAACTCATGGATATGAAGTTTCTCAAAGGGAAAGGCTTATCATAAGACTGGTCAGCTGTCTGATCAAGGCCTTTTATGGGGATCAATGAACAATTATTTATCAGTTACTCCTGATACTGTGGGAATTTCAAAGAAATATTACACTTGCTTCCTGTCCTCAAAACAATGGCTATACTATAGTTGGGCTTGATGTGTTTAAATGCTTCAAAAGTTAAATAAAAATTAAAAAGCCTGATAACAAAGTCAGGGCCAGAACTGATGCCTGATGTTGCCTCTGGTTAGATGTGTGATCTGAGCAAAGTCTTCGACCTCAGTCTCGGGGGCCCCCTCTGCCCAAGGGGAGTGAGAGTGCTTTCCTCACGAGGTTTTTGTAGAATGAAACTGAACAGTATCTGTGAAGGTGTCCAGCTAAGTACCCAGCACCTTGCCGATGCTCCTTTTTAATTTTTTTTCTTTATTGATTTGAGAGAGGGCGGAAGGGAGAGGGAGAGCTAGAAACATCGATGAGAACATGGATTGGCCGTCTCCTGCATGCCCCCCACTGGGGATTTGGCCCACAACCTGGGCATGTGCCCTGACCAGGAATCGAACTGGTGACCTCTTGGTGCATGGGTCGACACTCAACCACTGAGCCACACTGGCCGGGCCAGATGCTCCTTTTTAAAAAGAGGAAATCAGCAAGTAGAGGCCAGGCTGGCACAGTGGTGAGGGAAGCTCACAGCAAGCTAATGTGGTACAGCCTTGTTCTTACATGTATCCAGCACATACTGAGCACCTACCCTGTGCCAGAAACCCAGCTATATGTTGGGAATCCAAGACCAGGACACCAGATGCTCCTGGTCAGCTGCAGACAGGTGAACAAGCCATAACCAGACAAGGGCGGGGGCACTCTCACCTGGGGACAGTGAGGCTGAGCTCCTGTAACTCTGACTCAGCGGCATTCACTGAAGTTGTCTATTAGGCCAGGTGTCATTCTCTCTCTCTCTGGCACATGCACGCGCATGTGCTCACACGCACACACACACACACCAAAGGGTTTATAGAAGCTCTCATTTCATTTTGCAATTCAATGTTTTGCCTATAATGGCACCAAGAGACCAGCATAGATTTATATCCATTTCAGTTTTCTGTAATGTAATGCTTTCTATTTATTTTCTCTTCTACAGAAAAGGAAAAGATGGATGTCTATGATGACTCAACATATAAAATAATACAGACATGTGGTCTGTAGTTCTCTGAAGTCCTGATGTTTGTTATATGCCAATGTCCAGAGGCAGGCAGTTTGGTCACATGCGCCGTTGAGGCCTCAGCAGCTGACCTGAGGGCTGAGGAAGATACGTCTGAACAAAGCTGGGCTGTGGTCTGGGCAGACTCCTGCCTGCACTAACCGAAGAGGGTAGAGAATTGGGTTCCATGCATCACTGTCATTCTTCTAGGGGGTCCAATCTGTTCAGGGTCAATACCTAAAGTCAGGTGGGGGCAATACTGTAGTTTTCTGTGGTCTGCCTGAACTCAAGGAGGGCCCAGGCAGATGCAAGGTAAGGAGTCATGACAGACCAGGGAGAGGCAATGGGCCTGGTCTCAGAGGAGCCCAGACCAGAAGTCATAGGCACAGCAGCATGTAACAAGCAGAGGGGACTGTTAACGATAACAATGGCCACTATTTGTCCAGGACTTGTGTTTTGCCGAGTACATTGTGTAGCATCCCATGTGAGCCTCACAACAACCTTACCCCTGTTTTACAGATGAGGAATCGGGGGCTTGGAGAAGTTAAGAAACAGCCCAAGATCCCATAGCCAGTAGGCAGAGTCCAGCAATCTAGTCCAGGTCTGAGTCCAAGGTACCTGTCTTTGTCTTTATACCCCACTGCCCATAGCTAATGTCCTGGGCTTTCAGAAAATGAGTGCTCATGCCAGCAACACCATCAGGCTGCTCACTGGGGGACAGCCTTCCTGTTTACCGGCCTGTCAGCATTGGAGTAGGAGCCAGGTAGGGCCGAGTTCACAGGTGCCTGGCCCCAGGAGTTAAGAGCTAACAGCAAAAACAGATAAGTGAAAAATTCATGGCCTACATGTCTTCTATCCCAAATTTATAAAACAAACATTAACATGACAAACTGAATTTTCTACTGACTTTTTCCCAACCTTTGGTGCCAGAGGGAGAGCATTGGGGGGCCCCTATCCAGCCTCTAACCTGTGGGAAACCACGGCATAAACCCTGGGGTTGCAGGAACAGGGCAAGGGCACACAGGTAGGGAGGGCCAGTCCAAAGGGTCCCTGGAGTCACTAGCCAGAGCAGAGAGCAGGGAGCAGGGACAGACTCAGAGCATAGCTTCCTGTGGTTGGGTGAAGGCCTAATTCCAGAGGCAGAGCAGAAGATTGGCAGCAGAGAATGGACAGGACTGAGTGAGCCAGGTGTGCATGGAACAAGGCCAGAGGACACATGATGCACAGGATGAGCCTTTGACAGCATGCCATGGATGCCCTCGCTGAGGCCCTGCCTAGGCAGAGGAGTCCGGGGAATACGCCACCGGTTCCGACACCCTCAGATGTGATTTCAAAGCAGCCTCCTGGCACTCCCAGGAGGGTTCGGCGCCTCCAAACATAGCGTGATGATCTCTTTAATTGGGTTCCTAAGACTGCATTACAAAGTACCACAAACTGAGTGGCTGAGAACAACAGGAACGTACTGTCTCTGTTCTGGAGGCCAGAAGTCTGAGATCAGGGTTGGTTCGTTCTGAGGGCTCTTAGGGAGCATCTGCTCCATGGCACCCTCCCTGCTTCGGTGGTTTCCTGAGTCCTTGGCTTGCAGAAGCATTACCCCAATGTCTGCCTTTACCTTCCTATGGCCTTCTCCCTGGGTGTGCTGTCCCTCAATTCCCCCCTTTTTATAGGATACCAGTCATTTTAGATCAGGGCTCACACTAATGACCTTAGCTTTATTTGACTACATTTGCAAAGATCTTATCTCCAAATAAGGAGGTACTAAAGGTTAGGACTTTGACCTATCCTTTTGAGGAGGACACAATTCAATCCATGGCACCCCTTTTTACCAGGTCTTCAAGCAGTCGGTGCTCCTCAAAATCAGTTGTCCATTAGGTATTAAACAATTCCAGTATCTGGACCCCACCCCAGAGATTCTGATTCAGTTGGGCTGGGATGGGGCCTGAGCATCTGTACTTTTAAAAGTTCCTCCAGGGGATCCAAAAGTATGGCTGAGTTTAAGCGCTATTGTCCTGGGAGTAACATAAGTAAGGAACCAGAGACACGAGGAACCTGCTCTCCTGGGTGGGCCCCCTGACAGTCTTACCACTGTAAGCACAGTGCTCAGCTCTGGCATGGGAACCCTCGGAGTGAAAATATCAGCTCTTTGGAGCAGTACTGAATGATGGTCCCTGGTGTCTCACAATGAGAGCTTCCAGGGATTTTGTGTTTTTCAACAACTAAACGAAAAAGGCATGCTCAGCTGGTGTGGCTCAATGGTTGGGTGTCAACTCATGCCCCAAGAGGTCATTGGTTCGATTCTCCGTCAGGGCACATGGCCAGTTTTCAGGCTTGATTTCCAGTGAGGGGCATGTGGGAGGCAGCCAATCGATGTTTCTCTCTCATTGATATTTCTGTCTCTCTCTCCCGCTCCCTTCCTCTTTCTCTAAAAATCAATTAAAAAAAACATTGAAAAAGAAGAAGAGGCACACCTGATCTTCCTCTTCATGAAGACCCATCTGCCAGGCCTGCCCGAGAAGCCCTGGGCGTCTCAGAGCACGCAGCTGCCTGGCAGGCCGAAGAGCCAAGTATTCTAACTGAACCTGAGTGTTACAGAGAAAACTGAGGCTGACTCACCCTGCTGCAAGGGGAACAGGCCACAGCCACAGCTTCATCCCATGAAGAGAAAAGCATGGAGAATCTAGACCACTCTGACAAACTCCCAAATATCCACAGGCCTGCTTGTACATTAGTCAAAATAACTTTGCTCTATTTTTAAACACTGTTGAATCAAAACTAAATTAATATGGACTCAAATTTGAAGGGAAAAAGGCACCAACATTTATAACAAACTGACAAACTAATTAATGTATCTGAACAGAGGGAGGAAACCATAAAAACAGATTGGAAATCATGTAGATTTCATTCATACGAGGGTGAAAGCAATTGAAATATTCTCGGGCAGATTAATTAAATTTATAATGCACCCAGAATGCATGATTTTAGTTCTATGGTAGAGGTCTACATTACCTCCTGACCAGTAAGTATTTCTAAAATACATTCTAAAAGTATTTTTTAGAAGATCAGGAAAGATAAGCTTACTACTGAGCTTACAAGACATTCAAATTCAGGTCCTTGCAGAGTCTGGGTCACACTTATGGAGGGATGGCCTCCCTGGTGAGGATCAGGCCCATCCTGACTTCTTCTTTCTCCCTTATCTCCTCTACCCATTCACCCACTAGCTGGGCAGGCTCATATATCACCCTGGGAATAGCCAGCCTCACTGATGCCTGAAACCAGGATGCCCAGCCCCAGGCAGAGCAGGTTGGGGGCAGAGGCCCCCTAACTCCCCTCCCATCACATCCCAGAGGCAGCTGCCAGCCCGGCCCATGCTGAAAGCTAGCCCCATATCCTGGCTGAGGTTAGCAGGTGATCTTGTGAATTTTGTAAGACCAGGAATTTCAACAAAATTAGGCTAATTCAGCTTTTAGGCAAGTTTCTGAAATGCTTTCACAAGCATATTACATTTGTTTTGCAAGTTTACCTTGATAAGTATTAGTTAATATTATTTTGGTTATAAATAACAAAAACTCACTTTAGGAACAAAAAAAATGGATGGATAGATAGATAGATAGATAGATAGATAGATAGATGATAGATAGATAGATAGATAGATAGATAGATAGATAGATAGATAGATAGATAGATATTTGGAAGGTTAATCTCAGGGAATTCTAAAAGGAGTTGAACAACTTGGGTTCAGAAAAGAGAACCACGACAGCTTGAGGCTAAAGCTTCACTCTCATGTTCTGCCCTGAATGGGGCTCAGCTCCCACCCCCAGCCTTTGAGTCTCTAGGTCCTAATCTCATGAGAGACGCTGAGACTTCCGGGCAGGATGACAGCGTAGGTACACATAGTACTCGCCTCCTCGCACAACCACACCAAAATTACAACTAAACTACAGCACAATCATCATTCAGAACTGCCTGAAATCTGGCTGAATGGAAGTCCTACAACTAGGGAATTAAAGAAGAAGCCACAGAGAGACTGGTAGGAGTGGCAGAGAGGCGGAGCGGGCTGGTCCCACAAACCACGTGTGGCAGATAAAACTTGGGAGGGGTAGCTCAGCTGCAAAGATACCCTCTGAAGATCAAGGGGTCTGTGCCTCACACCAGGCCCTCCAGCCCAGGGTTCCAGTGCCAAGAAGAAAAGGCCCTAAAACACCTAGCTCTAAAAACCAGTGGGGATTGAGGCTGAGTGACACAGAGGCTGCTGAAGTCCCAGGCAGTTCCTCTTAAAGGGTCCATGCATAGACTTACTCGGATTCACTCCCTTTGAACTCCAGTGCTGGACCAGCAGCTTGAAAGGCATCAGGGACATATGGGGAGGAACTGAATTGTTCAGCATCAAAAAGAGAGCGGGGTGGGGTGGGGGGGTGTGTGTGTGTGCAACTTTCTCCCAGACAGAAGTGCTGGCAGAGGACATTTTTCCTTTGATGAACTATCCCCAAACAGAACTGCAGGTGGCACCATATCTGAGATTCCATCAACCTGGCTCACACTACTAGCCCAACCCTGGTGATTACCCAAGGCCCTGTTCCACCCAACTATTTCTGCCCCAGCCAAGCTGTTTCCAGTGGTTTTCTATACAAATGGCCTGTCTTGGCTCATGCTTCAAATTTTGCTAATATCTCTCAAACAAGCAGCATTTGACCTCAGCTTGCCTCATGCCTCTAACTAAGTGGCCCTAGCCCCAGCACTAGCAGCAGCTGGTCTTGGTTCTCAGCTTGGCCTCTCCTGGGCACCTCCAAACCCAGCACAAATAGCAGCCACCTGAAGATCACTTTGTAGCTCAAGCTAGGTGGCTCTGGGCAAAACACAGGTGGCATCTGTCCTTGGCCTGCATCTCCCAGGAGGCCTCAGAGCATCACCACCCAACCACCTCCATAAGCAGCACACTCAAGAGGCAGACTCAGTGGGCACCAGAGCCCCACTAAAGTAAGGCCTGCTCAGTGGAGTGGATCCCTGTACAACTGATCCTCTATGGTGGTTGGAAGACAGTGGTCAGTGGTCAGTGGTCACAGTCAGTCCTTGCAGCTGATCAGCCTGGAAGTAAATTCCTCCCATTGGCGTGCCAACAGCAATCAAGGCTCAACTACAAAAGAAAGGTGTACACAGGCCACATGGGGGTGCACTTCAACTGCCCAGCGTGGGTGATCAGGGAGGCTGTGCCACTAGACCCTATAGGACACTCTACCAACCTGGGAGACATAGCAGATCACCTAATACATAGAAACAAACACAAGGGGACTGCCAAAATGAGGAGACAAAGAAACATGTCCCAAAAGAAAGAACAGAACAAAACTCCAGAATAAGAACTAAACAAAATGGAGTCAAGCAATCTACTAGATGCAGAGTTCCAAACACTGGTTATGAGGATGCTCAATGAATTTAGGGAGCATAAAAAAGGACCAATCAGAAATGATGGAGTACACTAACTGAAATCAAGAATAATTTATAGGGAATCAACAGTAGAGTAGATGAAACTGAGAATCAAATAAGTGATTTGAATATAAGGAAGCTTAAAATACCTAATCAGAATAGCAAAAAGAAAAAAGAATCCAAAAAAATGAGGATAGTGTAAGAAGCCTCTGAGACAATTGCAAGTGTACCAACACTGGCATCATGAAGGTGCCAGAAGGAGAAGAGAGAGCACAAGGAATTAAATACCTATTTGAAAAAATAATGACAGATAACTTTCTTAACTTGGTAAAGGAAACAGACATGCAAGTCCAGGAAGTACAGAGAGTCCCAGACAAGATGAACCCAAAGAGACCCACACTAAGACACATCATAATTAAAGTGCAAAAAGTTAAAGACAAAGAGAGCATCTTAAAAGCAGCAAGAGAAAAGCCCTGGCTGGTTTGGCTCAGTGGTTAAAGTGTCGGTCTGTGGACCAATAAATTGTGGGTTCAATTCTGGTCAAGGGCATGAACCTCAGTTGCGGGTACTCCCCACCTTGGTCGGGGTCGTGTGGGAGGCAACCAGCCGATGTGTCACTCTCACATCAATATTTCTCTCTCTCTCTCCCTCCTTCCCACTCTATCTGAAGATAAATGGAAAAATATTTTTGGGTGAGGATTAAAAAAAAAAAAAGCAGCAAGAGAAAAGCAGTTACCTACAAGGGAGCTCCCATTAGACTGTCAGTTGATTTCTCAACTTAAGCTTTGCAGATCAGAGGGATTGGCACAAAATATTCAAAGTGATGAAAAGCAAGGACCTACAACCAAGATTACTCTACCCAACAAAACTGTCATTTAGAATTGAAGGACAGATAGAGCTTCCCAGACAAGAAAAAGCTAAAGAACTTCACCACCACCAAACCAGTGTTATATGAAATGTTAAGGGGTCTTCATTTAGAAGAAGAAAAAAAAAGATTAAAAAATATGAACAATAAAATGGCAATGAATACATATCTATCAACAATTGAATCTAAAAAAACAAACAAAAAAATAAATAAATGAACAAGCAGAACAGATACGGAGAACATTTTATTGGTTGCCAGATGGGAAGGGGGTTGAGGAAATAGGTGAAAAAAGACAGGGGATTAAGTACAAATTTGTTGTTACAGAATAGCAAGTCAATAATATTCTAATAACTATGTATGGTGTCAGATGGGTGCAAGATTTATTGGGATGATCACTTAGTAAGTTATATAATGTCAAATCACTGTGGTGTACACCTGAAACCAATATAATAATGTGTGTCAACTGTACTTGAAAAATTAAAATGATTTTAAAATGAAAAGAAAAAGTGATAGAGAGAAACTCTGATAGACGAGGGTGAGCCTCATGCACTACAATGTATGCGCTATCTCCTTCACCCTAGGCTCAAAGGGACATACTATATATAAGGAATTGGCTCATGTGACTATGGAGACTGAGAAGCTGCTCTTCCTATCTCATGGAGAAAAAGTTTTTTGACTAAAAAGTAAGATCTATATAGTATTTGAACTCCTTGGCATTGGGATAAGGGGTGACAATGTGTCCATTAAAAGAGTCATTCTCCTTTTCATTCAACAGTACAACAAATATACATTCAGCTATGGGACCAGCCTTTATCATCCAAAAAGGCCAGCCTCCCACAGAGCCCCTCCCGCACAGTCTGCCTGTGTCTGCAGCCCGGCGCCCACAACTCCCTTCCCAACTGGTTTCCTGGGTTCAGAGCACTAGGGCAGAATCTGCTTGTTGTTGCTATTAATGTCATGTGACTTGCGCATCTAGGCCACTCCAGAACAGTACCAGCATCTGTAGTTTCTTTGGCTGGCCCCTCTCCAGCACTACTAGACTCCTCCCTCCTCCATTCCACTGCCAACCAGACTGCATCACAAGCACTGTTGTGTTGAAACTACAAATAGTAATGTTTTAAAATCTCACTTTCACACACCCCCACCTCCTCTCACCTCCTGATATCCTACAAGGACATGTTAAGTGATTGTGTGTGCTGGGAATTCTGCCTCTGCTTTTAAAATATCCTCCTCACATTGTCACTTTGGGGCCTCACCACCGCATGGCAGCAGCAGGCTGGAGGGTGGAGGTGTGGCCTCCCTAAGAGCCACACTCAAGGTACAGGAGGTGAACCCCACGCACCAGGGTGCCGTTTTTAATGTTAGAGCTTTCCCAACATGCTTTAAACCTCAAACCCCATCCTTCACCTCTTCTCCCTCCTCTGCCCCCCCCCCCCCAAAAAGGTATAATTTGTTTTCGTGTGCAATTTGAATATAAAATGAGAACTGACTGTGTTGAAGCGTCCACATGACACCGTGCTCCCAGGCTCTTCCTGGACTGCTCAGGGTCCTGGGACAGCTGCTGCTCCCGCAGCCTCAGCCCCTCCCTTAGGCAGCATTTGCCTCAAGCCAGCACTTGAAAGATTTGCCCGATTGCCCCAGCCTTGCCATCCTCGGTCCCACTCACAAACCCCAGCACAGCTTCTTAGTGGCACATGATTTTTCCTCAGGTTGTGGCCTCCATGTGACCAGCAGACGTTTCTAATGTGGTTGGCTCTGGCCACAAGGCTGGTGTGTGAAATGAAGAGGACGCAGCCATGTGGGCTCTGCAGGAATCACAGCCAGTGGCATCACCTAGGGACCCCTCTCCAGGTCTCAGGTTTCAGGGCAATGTGTGATCCATCCAAGTCCCTTCAGTGGGTATTAATTGACTTAGGCAGCCATGCCATCCTGCAGCCAGCAGAGTCCTGCACTTGGTGGATTCTTAAGAGGGCATTGGGGTTTCAGAGCGGAGCCAAAGGATCCTTTTCAGACACTTTATGGACGGCAAATATATTTCTTCCCATGGTCTGATATGGACTGAATGTTTATCTCCCTAAAATTTATAGTTGAAGCCTAAATGCCCACTGTGGTGGTATTTGGAGGTGGAGCCTGAGGGAGGTAATTACGTTATGGGAGTGGAGGCTTCATGAATGGGATTTGTGCCCAAATAAGAAGAAACACAAGAGATGATCTCTCTCGCTCTGCACATGAGGACACAAGGAGAAGGTGGCCATCTACAAGCTAAGGAGCAGGCTTTCACTGGACACCAGATCTGCTGGAGGCTTGATTTTGGACTGCTCAGCCTCCAGAACCATGAGAAATAAAGTCCTATTGTTTAAGTCACCTAATCTAAGGTATTCCATCATAGCAGCTTGAACTAAAACATGGGCCCACCATGCTAAATTAGAAGTGGCTCCCTCAAGTCCTATTCTGAAAAGTCTCGTAGGTGAAGTCCAAGCTCATAGGAAAGACTGTTGTAATAAATCAGTCATTCCCATGGCTCCCTGGGTGAAGGGGGACAGGGACATATGCTCAACTTTCAACCCCTGGGTAGACTTTTCCTACTAACTACACCTGCCATATCTGAACAGTGATACTGACTTAGCAAGGAAGACATGAAATAAACCCAACTCTTCTTTTACTTTAATTTTTTAATCCAACTATATACAAAATGCCAAAGTGCTAATTATAAAGAAACATATGCGAAGTAACACTGAAAGCAAGGTATAAAGACCCAGAACGGCCGTTTGTTTTTTCTTTTCTTTTTTTATCCTCACCTGAGGACATTTTTTTGTTTTTTGTTCAGATAGAGGGGGAGGGGGGGAGAGAAAGAGAGAGAGAAACATCGACGTGAAAGGGACACATCGAGTGGTTGCGACCCACACGACCCAACCAGGGCCGGGGACAAGCTGCAACTGAGATACATGCCCTTAGCGGGAACCGAACCCGGGTCTCTCTGGACCACAGGCCAGTGCTCTAACCGCTGAGCCAAACCGGCCAGGGCTCTGTTTTCTTTTTTTAGGTCATTATTTTATTTTCTTCTTTGTTGTTGAAAGTACTACAGATGTCCCTTCCCCTCCCCCTCCCCATTGACACCCTCCTTCCCACTCCCCCACCACCACCTTCACCACACTGCTGTCTGTGTCTATTGATTATTCATAAGTTCTGGTTTATCTCTTCCTGCCCTCCACACCCTCCTTCCTCTGAGGTTTGTCAGTCTGATCCTAACTTTCATGTCTCTGGGTCTATTTTATTCATCAGCTTATTTTGTTCATTATATTCCACATATAAGTGAGATCGTGTGATATTTGTCTTTCTCTGATTGGCTTATTTCGCTCAGCATAATACTGTCAAGATCCCTCCGTGTTGTCTCAAAGGGTAAGAGAGTCTGGCTGGTGTGGCTCAGTGGTTGAGCATCGACTCATGCACCAAGAGGTCGCTGGTTTGATACCTGGCCAGGGCATATATGCCCAGGTTGTGGGCCTGATCCCCAATTGGGGACATGCAGGAGGCAGCCAATCGATGTGCTCTCTCATCGATGTTTCTCTCTCTCCTTCCCCCTTCCTTTTTTTCTCTAACATCAATAAAGAATAAAAATTTTTTTAAGGGTAAGAGATCTTTCATCCTTACAGCTGCATAATTCCATTGTGTATATGTACCACAGCTTTTTTATCCATTCGTCTATTGGTGGACAGTTAAGCTATTTCCAGATCTTGGCTATTGCAAATAGTGCTGCAATGAACACAGGGGTGCATATATTCTTTATGATTGGTGTTTTAGGCTTGTTAGGGTATATTCTTACAAGTGGGATCACTGGGCCAAATGGCAGTTCAAGTTTTAATTTTTTGAGGTAACACCATATTGTTTTCCATAGTGGCTGCACCAGTCTGCATTCCCCCCAGCAGTGTATTAGAGTCCCTTTTCTCCACATCCTCGCCAGCACTTGTTGTTTGATGATTTGTTGATGGCGGCCATTCTGACAGGTGTGAGGTGATACCTCATAGTCATTTTAATTTCCATCTCTCTGATGATTAGTGACATTTTTTCATATGTCTCTTGGCCATTTGTATGTCCTGTTTGAAGAGGTGTCTATTTAGGTCCTCTGCCCATTTTTTAATTGAGTTCTTTGTCTTTTGTTGAGTTGTATAAGTACTCTATATGTTTTGGAAATTAAGCCCTTATCTGATGTATCATTGGCAATTATGCTCTCCCATATAGTGGTTTCCCTTTTCATTTTGATGCTTGTTTCTTTTGCTGTGCAGAAGCTTTTTAATTTGATATAGACCCATGTATTAATTTTTTCCTTTCTTAGGCATTGTATCAGTGAAAATTCTGCTGCGTGTGATATCTGAGAGTTTTCTGCCTACATTTTCTTCTAGGATTTTTATGGATTCATGAGTCACATTTAATTCTTTTATCCATTTTGAGTTTATTCTTTTTTTTATGTATTTTTCTTTATCCTCACCCGAGGACATTTTTGCATTTCTCTTCATATAGAGCAGGAGAGAGAGAGGAAGGAAGAAAGAGAGACACACCTAGTGGTCGCCACCCACATGACCCCAACTGGGGCCAGGGATAAACCATAACCGAGGTACATGCCCTTACCTTGGTAACCGAACCCAGGTATCTCCAGTCCACAGGCCGATGCTCTAACCGCTGAACCAAACCAGCCAGGGCTTGAATTTATTCTTGTGTATCATGTAAGTTGGTGGTCTAGTTTTATTTTCTTGCATGTGTATCATGTAAGTTGGTGGTCTAGTTTTATTTTCTTGCATGTGTATCATGTAAGTTGGTGGTCTAGTTTTATTTTCTTGCATGTAGCTGTCCAATTTTCCCATCACCATTTATTAAAAAGACTGTCTTTACTTCATTCTATGCTCTTGCCACCTTTGTCAAATATTAGTTGAGCATAATGTCTTGAGTCTATTTCTGAGTTCTCTGTTCTGTTCCATTAATTAATATGCCTATTCTTGTGCCAGTACCAGGCTCTTTTGATTACAATGGCTTTGCAGTGTAACCTGATATCCAGTATTGTGATCCCTCCAACTTCATCCTTCTTTCTCAAGATCGCTATGGCTATTCAGTATCTTTTTTGGTTTCATATAAACTTTTGGAGTATTCAGTCTAGATCAGTGAAATACGCTATTGGTATTTTAATAGAGATTGCATTGACTCTATAGATTGCTTTGGGTAGTATAGACATTTTAATGATGTTGATTCTTCCAATCCATGAACTTGGTATATGCTTCCACATTTTTATATCTTCCTCTATTTTTTTTTTTTTTCAATGTCCTATAGTTTTCTGAGAACAGGTCTTTTACCTTGTTAGTTAAGTTTATTCCCAGGTATCTTAATTTTTATTGCAATGGTAAGTGGAGTTGTTATTTTAGTTTCTCTTTCTGGGAGTTCATTATTGGTGTATAAAAATGCCATCAGCCCTGGCCGGTTTGGCTCAGCGGTTGGAGCTTCCACCTGCGGTCTGGAGAGACCTGGGTTCGGTTCCCGCTAAGGGCACGTACCTCGGTTGCAGTTTGTCCCCGGCCCTGGTTGGTCGAGCAGGTGGCAGCCACTCGATGTGTCCCTTTCACATCGATGTTTCCCTCTCTCTCTCTTCCTCTCTCTCCCTCCCACTCTATCTGTTACAAAAATGGAAAAATATCCTTGGGTGAGGATAAAAAAAAAAAAATGCCATCAATTTCTGGGTATTAATTTTGTATCCTGCTACTTTGCCAAATTTATTTATTAAATCTAATAGTTTTTTTGGTGGGGTCTTTAAGGTTTTCTATGCACAGTATCAGGTAATCTGCAAACAATAACAGTTTCACTTTCTCATTTCCAATTTGGATGCTTTTATATTTTCTTCCTATCTGATCACTGTGGCTAAGATTTCCAGTATTGTTTTGAATAAGAGTGATGAAAGCAGGCATCCCTATCTTGCTCCTGTTTAAGGAAAATGCTTTTAGTTTTTGCTCATTGAATATGATGTTGGCTGTAGGTTTTTCCTATATGGTCTTTATTATGTTGAGGTATAATCCTTCAATTCCCACTTTGCTGAGGGTTTTTTATTAAAAATGGGTGCTGGATTTTGTCAAATGCTTTTTTAGCATCTATTTATATGATCATATGATTTTTTAAAATATGTTTTTATTGATTTTTTTTCTTAGAGACAGAGAGAGGAGAGATAGAAACATCAATGTGAGAGAGAAACATCAATTGACTGCCTCTTGCATGCCCCCTACTAGGGATCGAGCCTGCAACCTAGACATGTACTCTGACCGGAAATCAAACTGGGACCTCTCAGTCCATGGGATGACACTCAGTCCACTGAGCTACATTGGCTGGGCTGATCATATGATTTTTATCTTTCATTTTGTTTGTGTGGTGTATCACATTTATTGATTTGTGAATATTGTACCAGTCTTGCATCCCTGGGATGAATCCCACTTGGTTGTGGTAAATGATTTTTTAATATATTGCTGGCTCCCATTTGCTAATATTTTGTTGAGGATTTTGGCATTGGCCTGTAATTTTCTTTCTTTGTAGTGTCTTTATCTGGCTTTGGAATTAGGACTATCCTGGCCTGAGAGTTCGGAATTCTTGTTTCCTCTTGCATTTTTTGGAATAGTTTGAAAAGAATAGGTGTTAGTTCTTCTTTGAATATTTGGTAAAACTCTCCTGTGAAGCCACCCAGACCCTGTTTTTCATTTCAATTTTAGATACTCTTTGCTTAATTTGCTCTGTTTTTAGGACGATTCTCCAAGATAAATAATAATTGCTTTTAGCTTATCCCAAAGTCTTATTTGGAGCTGATTTTGAGGCAGAATTGCTATGCACACAGGTTCTGGTACCAGATTGAACTGTAGAGCAGCTAAGGTGGGCATTAGAACTTGTCACAAACCCATGTTAGGCTCCATGCAGATGGCCCTAGCATTTGTATTGTCCCCAAACCCCTCCACCTCCTTGCTTTATTACTTAGTCTCTTACTTCTAGTTCACAGCACAAGGATTCTATCTTCACTTTCAACTTGTCATAACCACAAATATCATTCTTCCCAATCAGAATCAAAATATGAGGGGGAAAAATCACCATGAATCTCTCTAACATCTGCCAACATGGCTTTTAATTCAGTGACACCCACCCTCCACTAGAGCCTTCATGACCATGTTGACCATGTGTTGATCACAACACCTACTGACCTTTGTCACTTGCAAACATTTACCATTTTACATTCTATAAATTTTTTATAGAAAAAAATGATTAGGAGTTGATAAGCCACAAACTGGGAGAAAATATTTGAAAACACATGTAGTAAAATATTTGTACCCAAAATATGAAAAATATAGCATATATAATTCAAATATAAGAAGCCAAACAGATACACAGACTATTTCAAATGCTGGCCAGAATATGGAGCAACAGGGACTCTCATTCATTACTGGTGGGAACACAAAATGGTATACTACTTTGGAAGAAAGTTTGGCAGTTTCTTACAAAATTCAACATACTCTTACCATATGATCTAGCAGTCACATTCCTAAGTATTTACTCAAATGAGTTGAAAACATATGTCTACAGGAAAACCTGTACAGGAATGTTTATAGCAACTTTATTCATAACTGCCAAAAATTAGGAGCAACCAAGATGCCCATCCACAGGTGAATAAATCAGTAAATTGTGGTACATCCATACAATAAAATATTCAGCAATAAAAAAGAAATGAGCTATCAAGCTACAAAAAGACATGGAAGAATCATAAATGTATATTACTAAGTGAAAGAAGTCTGAAAACTACATATTGTGTAATTCCAACCATATGTTATTCTGAAAAAGGCAAAATTATGGGGACAGAAAAAAGGTCAGTGGTTGCCAGGCATTGAGGTTGGGGTGTGGAGAGGATGGATAGGGTGAAGCACAGATGATATTTAGGGCAATTAAACTTTTCTGTACGCTACTGTAATAGTGAATGCACAACATTATACATTTGACAAAACCTATAAAACTGTACAACACTAAGAGTGAACCTTAATGGACTTGAACTAAAAATGATAATAGAATATCAATAATAACAAATATATCATGTCAGTGCAACATGTTAATAATTGGGGAATGTAGGAGGTAGTATTTGATGAAAGGTTTTAGGAGAATTCTATACTTTCTGCTCAATTTTTTTGGAAACCTATACCTGCCTTAACAAATAGTCTATTAATTTTTTTTAATGGCAATGAAGTTTAAAGCACAGAAATTTAATCAAGAATACATATGAGATCTATATTTTTAAAACTTTAACATTTTATTAAAATAATCTGTTATAGAAGATGATTTTAATAATAGAAAGACATTCCATAGTCTTGGATAAAATGGTTCAGTACTGTTAAGACATTAATTCTTTACAGATTATAGATTCAATGCCATCATAACTAAATTTTAATTGGATTTTGAGGTAGTTAAATGTACTTTAATATTAATTTGGAGGACTAAAAATCAATGGAAAGCTGAGTCATCCTTAAAAGAGAATAATAAAGAGAAGGAACTTGCTCTATCACATAATAAGATGTATTTTAAAGCTGTGGTAATGAAAACAGTTTGAAACAGAAATCAACCTGTGGAACGGAGTAGAGAGCTCAGAGACATACCCACGTGGATATGGAAATCTAATAGATGAGGGGGGGGAAGCACTGCAAATCAATAAGAAAGAACAATTTGAATAATCAAAATTAAGGATTCTTCTTTAAAAGAGATATCATGGAGATAGTTAATAGATAATGAGCAGAAAAGGAGAAGATACTTGCAATATCTAAAACTGGCAAAGAATTTATACTACTGTATATGGAAAATCAACATAAAACAACAAAATATAGAAAAATGGATAAAGATTATGAGCGGTCATTTCAGAAGAGAAAACATACAAAAATGACTAGCCTATGACAAGATGCTCAAAATCATTGGTGATCACCCAAATGCAAATTAGCACAATGCAATACAATTCTGCACCTATTACACTGGAAAAATAAGAGAGCTGGGAAGTACCAAGTATTCACAGGAAAGTGGAATGTTGGTGGATATAGATGGGTGCTGCTTAGTCTGGACTTATGTAGCCAAAGTAAATATATGCATATCCTGTGACCCTGAAAATTTCTTTCTGGGGATGTTTACCCAGTAAATTCCCACACAGTCCACGAGTTTGTCCACGGGCTGTCTATGCTGGCGAGGAGTTGAAGGCAACCTAGATGTTCATCACTGAGAAAATGAATAAAAAATAATTGTGGTAGTTGTACCCCATGGAACAGCATGTTTCCAGTGCCCAGCTGTTGAAAGTGAGGGTCAGATGTATACATAGCACCACATGGATGGATCTTAAAAACACAGTGCTATTGAAAAACAGTAGGGAACATGAACTATATAACATAAAACCAGGTATGTAAATCTAAAATGCATGTATAGAAAACAATAACAATTTTTCAAGAGCATATTTCTACAAGGAAACAAAGTAGACAAGAAGGGGCACCCCATGGAGCAATGTGATGGTGCTCTGCACGGAGGACGATCACTCAACCCTCTGCCCCTGAGGCTGCACCAGTACCATGGAGTGACTGGCCTTTTACAAGTTAGATTTTAAAATCAGTACCATACTTATCAGTACCATGTGAGGTGCTTTAGAGGCTGTGTCGGTAACCTTCCCAATAATGCCCACTTTGCAGAGGCAGCAGTTAAAGCTCTGGGCAGTCCAGTGACTTGCCCACGGTGTACAGTAGAAAGCAGGAACTTGAAGCCAGGCCTTTGTGCTGTCTTTATGCCATACTGAAACCCATTGGAAGGCGGAAAGGCCCAGCTACTTATGTCGAGTCCATGCACTGGGTACCTATGAAGAATCTGAGGACCAGGCTGCAGTCACCAGCTGTGACATCAGGAAGCCCAGAGGGGGCCTCTCCGTCTTCTCCTTCCTGGAACAACTGGGGTAGAAGAGAGGGCACTGGCACACTTTTCCCTGAAGGACTTGGCAGTTTTGTCCAATTCTGAGACACTGTGCTGGGTTCCTTTGCGTTGAGCTCTGGCTGACTGTACGAGTGGCTGGGACTTCTTCTTCGGCTTCGGTGTGCTCTTTCTGACTCTTCAAGGGCAGAGACAATGTGCAGTCTCTCCATACAACCCAAACAGCCCACACAACAAAGAGGAGATGTCTGGGTATTAGTTATGTTCCAACTGAAGTCAAATGCAATGCTGATATCCATCACATTAGTTTGGTAGACCCCTTGATTTGAAAGTGATTTGTGTCTGCCTGAAAGAAATCAGGTTGTGAAAAAATAAAAATCATAATTACAAAGGGACTGTGCCTCATGGCAGTATTATCTACAGGTGATTCACTATAGCATCCCTGGTGAATGTGGGCAGAGTGGACACACATTATGAGCCAACAGAGTCTGGGCTGGCCACCAAATGTCTTAGAATCCCACAGCCGAGAGGTGTAAGAGCCCCTTGGCTCTTGACAGCTACCACCAAGACTATGGCAAAGAGTATGGGCCTTGGAGTCAAGATGGCCCTAGGTTCAAACTCCAGCTTAACCTCTAACTGTGGGACCTTGAGCAAGTATCTTTGTTCTTTAAGCCTTAGTTTTATTATCTGCAAAATGGGGATAATAGTACATTCCTCAAAGGACTATTATGACAATGCTCTGCAATTGTGAACGGAAAGTATATAACAGAGTACCCGGAACCCGGTAAGCACACGATTATGTTCATTATTTTTGTGGTTAGAATTATGAACAAATCTCCAAGAATGGAGCCACCCTTGGCAATGTAAGCAATACTTTGTATAGCAAAGTAGAAATAAACTCGATAATCTCTGTTTAAGTGGGCAGAAAACACAGTGGCTTACTCGGGGTCACAGCCAAACACAAAAGAATTGGTTACAGTTCATCTTTAATTCATTCACACACTGAAATGTTTTACCTACACAGAAAATATTTTTGTATGTTAAGTTTCCCTAGTATTTTTTTCTGGAGGGTGCTTTTGTAAAACAATTTAGAATAGTACATTCTTAGATTTAGGAAGGAATATTCATAGAAGTCATCCAGCTGGACCTTTTCCAATTTGGGAAATCTTTTTCAAGCATCTCCCCAGCCCTACCCTGGCAAACAGTGAATCAGGTTCTGCTCAAATAACTGCAGCCACAGGGAATTTGTGGCTTTGGCAGACAGTTTTTGCAAGTTACTACAGTCCTCCTCATGGTCAGCTCTTTCCCCCTAAAACCATCAGCATCAACATCAAAAGTCTGTACTCAGTGGACAAGACTCTAGGTCCCATGAGAAATGAGCCCAGGTTGTGGTTCACTGCCACATTCAGAGTGTCGTGGAACCTAAGAGATAGCCAGAGATATCTGTTGGATGGATGGATGGATGGATGGATGGATGGATGGTAGATAGGTGAATGGGATGCCCTCTCTGGGTGCTATAGAATAAGTTACACATATATTCCCCCATCATACTGAATCTAAGGCATGCAATAATGCACTTCTATCTAAATTGAAGATTTGGGGAGATTTTATGGGAGATAATTATAGAACTGTAAACTATCCTAGGCTTGAGTGTCAGCAATGAAAATCTGCTTTAAAGTGAATTACCCACTGATGACAGGAGTATGAGTAGCGGTCAGATGAAAAACAGTCTCGTTCACTCTCAAATATTAACACTAACAAGTGCCTGAGAAATAATTATTAAGAATTGCATCCATTTTCAAATGATATCACTTATCATGCATTTTGAATTTAGTATAATGCCTCAGATCTTAATAGAAATATATGTCATTCTGAATTAGTTACGAGGACAAACTTTGGACAGAATCTGTTTATACTTTCCCAAAATGTGTACTTACTCATTAACACCATGGTCTCTTTCTCAAATTATGTCATTGGATGTATTAATTGTTATATCTCAGAACAAGGTTGTTGATAGTGTTCACATTACAAATAAATAAGTGCATTCACCTTTACTAATAAAGACGGCAACTCACCTTTCTCCAAACTGCCATATCTTGCATTAATTTCTTTTTCTTTTGCAGAATTTCATTTGCTCAAAGTTTCAAGTGACCAAAACTGATGTATTGTTTTCTTTACAGGAGGAGGGGAGAAGCATTAGGTACCTGGTACCCAGCAAAAACCCTGAGTGCAGAATTATAAGTGAAATTTCTCAAAGTAACAAAGGGCTAGGTGAGGGGTTCTTCGCTGATACAACCAGGTCACAAGCCTAAGAAGACTTGTGGGGTGTGGCTGGCTCCCTCCCCAGGACCTGCTCTATTTTGGATCTGGGCTTTGAGGGCCAGGCTGTGCTCCTTCTCCCGACCTCAGGCTCCAGGAATTTGGATCCAGTGGTAGAGACATTGCAGCGATTGCCAGCTTCCTTCCTCTGCTTTCTTGTGATGCAAAGCAGGTTCTGCTCCACTTTTTAAATGAAAAGAGGAGCACATTGCTGCTGGAGACCCACAGAACAGAATCAAACAAGGAAACGCAGCAGTCTGATACAAGAGTCCGTGAGTAAGCAGCCCACCATGGTGCACCATGCAGGGGATGTAGTCGAGGGGAGCCCAGGGACATGAAGGGTCTGATGGCTGAGTGTCCTGGAGGGAGGTGATAGGAGCTGCAAGAGCACTGAGACTTGGTCATTTCATAAAGGACTGGGCTGGGCTGCGCTCCCTCCAAATGCGCACAAGGGAAAGGCATCCACATACACACACGTCCCACCCAGATCGGACGCAGTCATGAAAGCACTGCCTCTGGGCTTGGCTGCAAGCAGCAAGAGGTGGAAAAAAGAGGGTGCTTTTCACCCTGGGACTTTATCTGAAGGGAACACCACTGAGCCCAGTGGCCTTACTTGCAAACTTCTCATAGGAAGTGAGTTTGGACTGGAACTCTCACACCAGTCATGGCTGATACCCACGTCAGACAACTTAGCAAAAATGGCTGTGGCAGAGTCACTGAAACCACTTTGCACTTTGCACTAATTTCCAGGAGGGGCTATTTCGGTCCTAGGAGTAATGTTTGTATAATTCTGCTCTCTGTTAAAGTGGCTTTTTCAATAAAACAATTTATATCACAAGAATTCTTACATTCTAGGTATGATTAGCTCATGTATCAATATTTTAAGGAGTGTTTATAATCTCAGTATTTTATATACCACTCACAGAACACCGGGACTGGAGTCAGGAGCCTATCGCATTCCTCGTGTGTTTTCTTAAATGATTCCCTGAGCTCTCTATACCTCATCATCTCTGTATTTGAATATAACAACAGCTACCTTGTAAGATTGTTGTAATGATTAACTGAGAAAATACAAATTTCTTTTTTTAACATATGATTTATCATCATCATCATCATCATCATCATCATCGATGACAGACATAGCACAGCTCTCAGCAAATACCAAGGGAAACCAGTAGGATGTACTTCTTGCATTTCTTTTGCAGCATATGGTTGCTTCTTATCTGACCAGGACCTGACCAAGGTCACACGTCTAATAAGGGACAGAAGCAGGCCTAAAAAATCCAGGCCACTGACTGACAGTTTTGTTTCACAGCGAGTGTTCCTAATGTGGACACACAGGAGCTGGGGACCGGCTGGGACTGGGAGCGGGTGCGCGGCTGCTAAATGAACGCCTCCCTCCAGCCTTCTCACCCCCCGCACAGAGCAGGACGTCCCAGGTCTGGGTAGGATGTGCCGGTCTCTGGTCTCACCCTGCAACTCTTCCCTCTGAATGCAGGACCCCCTGCCCCCATGCGACCTCCCCTGCTCTCTCTCTTCCTCCCCTCCTGTCTCCGCGGAGGAAACTGCGACCTCCGCTCCTGGGGACCTGACTGGTGCAGGCGAGCTTGCACTCGGCCTCTGCCAGAGCGTGGCTGCAGACACGAATGGAACGAACCTTGTCATTTCTCCCGCCGGCATGACCACCCCTCGAGATCCTGCAGTTTAACAGTGGCGGGCAGCGGGCAGAGACCCTGGGTTACACTGTCCACAGTAAGAGGCTGCTGGCTTGGCTCACCGCACCCCTGGCCTCCGCGCTCAGCCCCCGCTTCTCATGCTGGGCACCAACCGGAGGGGGACTGCTTGGCAGAACTGTAACAGGAGGCATTTAAACTTTGGGTCGTGGTTACCCTTGACTTTTAAGGTTCCTTTTCAACCTTGGATTCCATTCCAATTTTTCAGTTTCATTTCACAAGCCCTTTACAGTGCTTACTAGGTGCCAGGCTGTGTTCCAAGCACCTAACAATTTTACTTTAATTGTCACAACAATCCTATTGAGATAGGCAGTTATATCATCATCCTTATATTAGAGATGAGCAAATAGGCACAGACACTTTAAGCAACTTGCCCAAGGCCACACAGCTAGTGAGTGGCAGAGTTGAGACATAAGCCCAGGCTGTCTGCCTCCGGAGCCCAGCTCTTGACCAAACTGCTTTCACAAATCTGTGACTTGCGCCCGTGCCATCTCTACCCACATATCTTTATGATTATGTAGTTTACAACAATTCTACCAGCAGAGGCAAGACTCTCATGAATGCTACGTCAGACACACCTGGTCTACACTCAAGGCCTTGTCTTAATGCCTGGCTGTGGTATTATTAACTACCAACTGCAATGCTAACACACTCATCCACATAATATTTTTTTCTCTATCTTAAAACGAGTTGTCAATAAAAAAGATGGGAATTACAATGGTGTAAGTTAATATTTTTTAGAAAGTACAAGAACTAATACCAACACAGTCTTGGTAAGAACTTCCTCTGAGCTGGAATCTTGAGCTGGCATGAACAGTTAGCAAGGCCTCAGGCCATGGGTACCAGCCATGCTTCCCACCCCCCTTCATCCACACCCAGTCCCTGTCAAAGCAATTCTCATGATCCTGCTGGATCAATGATAAATGTGTTTTCTCTCTGGGGTCACCAAAAACAAACATAAGTTATGGAGCTTAATTTTTCTTAGACAGTATATCACCAAAGTGGCAATATCCATGGAGTTATTTGTCAGCCACCTTAGACTCAGTGCAACGCAGTTCTCCAAGGACTCCTGAGCTCGCTGTGCGGCAGTGCTGGGCCAGGAACTCAGCATCCAGAGCTAGGAGAGCTCTGAGCACAATCAGGTCCCACAGGACTGAGGCCCATGGAAATAACACTCTAATTCAGGGAAGTAAGTGTATTTATTAAGATCGGTTAGTGCCTTGGCCGGTTTGGCTCAGTGGTTACAGGTGGGCCTATGAACCAATGAGTCACGGGTTCGATTCTGATCAAGGTTACAGTTGGTCCCCAGCCCTGGTCAGGGTCGTGCAGGAGGCAACTAGTCAATGTGGCTCTCTCACATCAATGTTTCTTTCTCTCTCCCTCTCTCTTCTTCCCACCCACTCTATCTGAAGAAAAATGGAAAAATATCCTTGGGTGAGGATTAAAAAAAATGAAAACAAAAAAAAGATTGTTAGTACTGCAGGGCAGAGGGAGAATGATTTAGTCCACTGGCAAATCAGGAAGGCTCCCAGAAGATGACATATGAACGGAGTTATGAAGACCAAATACAAATATGAAAGAGGGGCAGGCATTTCAGCCTAACTTAAATCAGAGTCTCTGAGAGGTCAGGATTAAGAGAAAAGGGACAAATGCTAGTATAGCTATCCTGCAAAGCAAGGTACAATCATGGTAGCTGGTCAACCAAATATGATAATTAGTAGGATTTTCATAAAACCCATTCAAGAATTACCGATGTCAAGAATGTTTAGAAATTCTTCTAGGAATTCCAAAATGGCGGCGGAGTGAACGGAAGCTACACAGACCGTCTCCCAGAACCAAACTGGAATTACAACTAAAACACAGACAAATCGACGGGAAAACCCAACAGAAAAGCAGCTTGTGAGAACCATATAACCAAGGACACTGACTCCATCCTGGTAGGCTTGCGAAGGCACGAACAGGGGCTGGGAGCCCACGGTCGGCAGCTCGGCAGCGGCCTCAGCTGGGAGCAGCGCCCTCGGGTTACACTCCCAGGCGGCCCCACAGCGCAGCCGGGACAGAGGCTAAAACAGCCACAGCCACTCACCTTGGGCTCCGGCAGAGGGAGGGCAGACTGGACTGGAGCTGTGTTGGGACATTCAGGATTTGGAGGGCACTCAGAGTTTTTGCTGAGTTGCTGCCACGCAGGACAGTGGCCACATTGCTCCTTCCCAGGGCTCTGGGGAGAGTCAGCAGCCCCTCCCTCAGAGATCCAACCCCACCCTGTAGGCCACTGAAGTGCTAATTGAGGCTCATTAACAACCAGCATCTGCCCCACCCTCGTGAAATCGCCTTATGCTGAGCACCTGAGGGAGTTTTTCAAACAACTGACAACCCAAAATCCATCAAGTAACCTCAACTGCTAGCCTCCAGGCAAAAAGCTAGAGGATAACAGTACCTTTCCTGGGCTAGCAACTTTAACCAGGAAAGTAAGACTTGACAGTGGTGTTTAATGTGGGTCCTCCCTCGCTCATCTAAACCCAGGAGAGGGAGCCATAAACAGCAGAACACCAACACCCACAGGGAAACCTCGACAGGCTCCAAAGGCCACTGTGATAGCCAAAATGGTGAAACACAGAAACCAAATGAAAGAGCAAGAGACCTCCACCGAAGATGATATCAATGTGGAGCAGTTAGACATGTTAACAGAGCTAGAATTCAAAGCCATGATCTTGAGAAAGGTCAACAGCAGCCCTGGCTGGTTTGGCTCAGCGGTTGGAGCGTCAGCTTGCGGTACAGAGACCCGGGTTCGGTTCCCGCTAAGGGCACGTACCTCGGTTGCAGTTTGTCCCTGGCCCTGGTTGGTCGTGCGGGTGGCAGCCACTCGATGTGTCCCTTCACATCGATGTTTCTCTCTCTCTGTCTCTCTTCCTCTCTCTCCCACCCGCTCTATCTGAACAAAAAATAGAAAAATGTCCTCGGGTGAGGATAAAAAATAAAAACAATAAAAAGAAAGCTCAACAGCATGAGTAAGGACATAGAGACGCTGAAAATAAGCCAATTGGAAATTAAAAACCATCAAGAAGAGATAAAAAATGACATATCAGAAATGAAAAACACCTTGGAAGGTTTAAAAAGCAGAGTAGAGGAAACTGAGGACCAGATCAGTGAATTAGAAGATAGGGTAGAAAAAATCAACCAATCAGAAAACCAAAAGGAAAAAACAATTAAAAAAACAGGAGGACAGTTTAAGAGAACTGTGGGACAACTGGCGTAATAATATTCGCATCATATGAGTCCCCAAAGAAGAATAAAACGAGCAAGGGTTAGAGAATATATTCAAAAAAATAGTGACAGAAAACTCCCCTAATTTGGTGAAGAAAGAAGGCATTCAAGTTCAAGAAGCACAGAGAGTCCCAAGTAAGAAGAACCCAAACAGGCCCACACCAAGACACATAGTATTTAAAATGCCAAAAATTAAAGACAAAGAGAGAATCCTAAAAGCAGCAAGAGATAAGCAACAGGTTACCTACAAAGGAAACCCATAAGGCTCTCAGCTGACTTCTCACAAGAAACACTACAGGCCAGAAGGGAATGGCATGAAGTAATCAAGGTCATGAAAAACAAGGATCTGATCCAAGACTACTCTACCCAGCAAGGCTGTCATTCAAAATAGAAGGTCAAATAAAGAGCTTCTCAGACAAAAAAAAAAAAGGCTAAGGGAATACATTAGCACTAAACCAGCACTGCAAGAAATGTTAAAAGGACTGCTGTAATTAGCAGGAGAAATGGGAAGAAAAATAGAACCACGCTAAAGAAAAATGGCAATAAATAAGTATATAACAATAATCACCTTAAATGTAAAAGGATTGAATGCTCCCATAAAAAGACACAGAGTAGCTTATTGGATAAGAAAGCATGACTCATCTATATGTTGTTTACAAGAGACCCACCTCACAACAAAAGAGTCACATATGTTGAAAGTGAAAGGATGGAAAAAAATCTTCCAAGCAAACGGAAAGGAAAAAAAAGCCAGAGTAGCAATACTCATATCTGATAAAATAGATTTCAAAATGAAGGCCATAACTAGAGAAAAAGAAGGCCACTACATAATATTGAAAGGATCTATCCAACAGGAACATATAACCTTGATAAACATATATGTACCCAATATAGGAGCACCAAAATATATTAAAAATCTTCTGGAGGACTTCAAAGGAGAAATCAACAGCAATACAATCATAGCAGGGGACTTCAACACCCCTCTGACACCACTGGATAGATCCCCTAGACAAAAAATTAGCAAGGAAACAGAGACTCTAAATGAAGCACTAGACCAAATGGATTTAATAGATATCTACAGAGAATTACACCCCAAAACTACAGAATACACATTCTTCTCAAGTGCACATGGGACATTCTCAAAGATAGACCACATGATAGGACACAAACTAAATCTCTACAACTTCAAGAAGACTAAAATCATATCAAGCATCTTCTCATATCACAATGACATGAAACTAGAAATCAATTGCAACAAGAACATGCAAAGACATTTCAACACATGGAGGCTAAATAGCATGTTGTTGAACAATGAAGGGGTTACCGAGGAGATCAAGGAAGAAATTAAAAATGTCCTGGAAACCAATGAAAATGAACACAAAACAACACAAAATTAATGGGATGCAGCAAAAGCAGTTCTGAGAGGGAAGTTCATAGCACTACAGGCCTCCCTCAAGAAACAAGAAAAATTTCTAATTGAATGTCTAACCTCACAACTTAAAGAATTAGAAAGCAAACAAAAAGAAATCCCCAGAGCAAGTAGAAGAAAGGAAATAGTAAAGATCAGAGCAGAAATAAATGACATAGAGACCAAAAAAAAAAAAAAAAACAATTCAAAGGATCAATGAAACAAAGAGCTGGTTTTTCGAAAAGATAAACAAGATTGATGGATCCTTAGCTAGACTCATCAAGAAACAAAGAGAGAGAACCCAAATACACAAAATCAGAAATGAAAGAGGAGAAGTAACAACCGACACCACAGAAAAAGATTGTTAACAGCTACTATGAACAACTATATGGCAACAAATTCGACAATGGACAAATTTCTAGAAACACACAGTTTCCCAAAACTGGACTGGGAAGAGATAGAAAACTTGAACAGACCAATAACAACTGAGGAAATTGAAGAGGTAATCAAGACTCTCCCAGCAAACAAAACCCCAGGCCCAGATGCTTCACGGGGAAGAGTTTTACCGAACATTCAAAAATGAACTAACACCCATTCTCCAGAAACTATTTCAAAAAATTCAAGAAGAAGGAAGACTTCCAAACACGTTCTATGAAGCCAGCAGAATTCTAATTCCAAAACCAGAAAAAGACACTACAAAGAAAGAAAACTACAGGCCAATATCCCTGATGAACATAGACGCCAAAATCCTGAACAGAATACTAGCAAATCGGATCCAGCAATACATCAAAAAAATTATTCACCACGACCAACTGGGATTCATTCCAGGGATGCAAGGCTGGTACAATATTCGCAAATCAACAAATGTGATACAGCACGTAAACAAAATGAAAAATAAAAACCACATGATCATATCAATAGATGCCGAAAAAGCCTTCCACAAAATCCAGCATCGATTTCTGACAAAAATGCTCAGCAATGTGGGAATAGAGGGATCATATCTCGACCTAATAAAGGCCATATATGAAAGACCTACAGCCAACATCATACTCAATGGGCAGAAACTAAAAACATTTCCATGAAGAACAGGAACAAGACAGGGATGTCCACTTTCGCCGCTCTTATTTAACATAGTACTGGAAGTCTTAGCCATAGCAATCAGACATGAGGAAAAATTAAAAGGGATCCAAATTGGAAAGGAGGAAGTGAAACTGTCATTATTTGCAGATGACATGATATTATACATAGAAAACCCTAAAGACTCCATCAAATAGCTACTAGACTTAATAAATCAATTTGCAAAAGTAGCAGGATACAAAATTAATGTCAAGAAATCAACGGCATTCTTATACACCAATGATGAACTCACAGAAAGAGAAACCAAAAAAACAATCCCATTTACCATCACAGCATAAAAATTAAGATACCTAGGAATAAACTTAACCAAAGAAGTAAAGGACCTATTTGCAGAAAACTACAGGACATTGAAAACAGAAATAGAGGAAGATATAAAAAAGTGGAAGCACATACCTTGTTCATGGATTGGAAGAATTAACATCATTAAAATGTCCATACTACCCAAAGCAATCGGTAGATACAATTCAATCCCCATCAAAATACCAATGACATATTTCACAGAACTAGAACAAATACTTCAAAAGTTCATATGGAACCAAAAAAGTCCCCGAATAGCCACAGCAATTTTGAAAAAGAAGGAGAGTAGGTGGGATCACAATACCAGATATCAGGTTATGCTACAAAGCAACTGTAATCAAAACAGCCTGGTACTGGCACAAGAACAGGCATATAGACCAGTGGAACAGAACTGAAAACCCAGAAATGGACCCAAGGCAATATGCTCAATGAATATTTGACAAAGGTGTCAAGAGCATACAGTGGAGTAAAGACAGCCTCTTTAATAAATGGTGTGGGAAAACTGGACAGCTACATGCAAAAAAGTGAAACTAGACCATCAACTTACACCATACACAAAAATCAACTCAAAATGGGTAAAAGACTCATGAATCCATAAAAATTCTAGAAGAAAATGTAGGCAACAAAATTTCGGACATCATACGGAGCAGAATTTTCACTGATACATCACCTAAGGCAACAGAAATAAAGGAAAAAATGAACACATGAGACTACATCAAACTGAAAAGCTTCTGCACAGCAAAAGAAACAATCATCAAAATGGAAAGGCAAACCACTGTTTGGGAGAATATCATTGCCAATGATGTATCAGATAAGGGGTTAATTTCCAATATATATAGAGTACTCATACAACTCAACAAAAGGAAGACAAAGAACCCAATTAAAAAATTGGCAGAGTAGCTGAATAGATACCTCTTCAAACAGGACATACAAATGGCCAAGAGACATATGAAGAAATGCTCAACATCACTAATCATCAGAGAGATGCAAATTAAAACAACAATGAGGTATCACCTCACACCTGTCAGAATGGCCGCCATCAACAAATCATCAAACAAGTATTGGCGAGGGTGTGGAGAAAAAGGGACTCTAATACACTGCTGGTGGGAATGCAGACTGGTGCAGCGCTGTGGAAAACAATATGGTGTTACCTCAAAAAAATAAAAATTGAACTTCCATTTGACCCAGTGATCCTGCTTCTAGGAATATACCCTAAGAAGCCTGAAGCACCAATCAGAAAGAATATATGTACCCCCATGTTCATAGCAGCACTATTTACAATCGCTAAGATCTGGAAACAGCCCAAGAGTCCATCAGTAGACGAATGGATAAAAAAGCAGTGGTACATATACACAATGGAGTACTACGCAGCTGTAAGAAAGAAAGATCTCTTATCCTTTGAGACGACATGGAGGGACCTGGAAAGTATTATCCTAAGTGAAATAAGCCAAGCAGAAAAAGGCAAATACCACATGATCTCACTTATATATGGAATATAATGAACATAACAGTCTGAGGAATAATGTAGACCCAGAAACATGGAAGTAGGGCACAGACTGACATCCGTCAGAAGAGAAGGTGGGGGGGCTGGGAAGAGATAAACCACAGAACTTATATGCATGTATACATGTCCAATGGACATGGACAACAAAGCCGGGGACGGGGCGGGTGTGGGGTGAGGAGGGTGGTGCCAGTGGGGTAAAAAACAAGAAACATCTGTAACAAACAAACAAACAAACAAACAAAAAAGAATGTTTAATAGTCAAACTCTGGGAACATAATCCCCCTTCTTTTTCTCTTGCTCACAAACTACTTTATTGTCTTTCGGGGTCATGATTAATTATTATGAACAGGAATATGCCGCTTACAGTTCTAGTTAACAGAATACCACTGTAGTTTGGTTTGCCCCAAGATAGCTCAGGGAATCATGTGTGTGCTACTTAAAACAACCCACCAGTGCCCACCACCTGCCCTAGTCCAGTCTTTCTTTTTTTTTTTTTTTTATCCTCACCCGAGGACATTTTTCCATTTTTTTTCAGATAGAGCGGGAGAGAAAGAGAGAGAGAAACATCGATGTGAAGGGACACATCGAGTGGCTGCCACCTGCACGACCAACCAGGGCCGGGGACAAACTGCAACCGAGGTACGTGCCCTTAGCGGGAACCGAACCCGGGTCTCTCTGTACCGCAGGCCGACGCTCCAACCGCTGAGCCAAACTGGCCAGGGCCAGTCTTTCTTTTCAAAGTCAATACAGACCAATACAGCAATTCTATAAATTAGCATTAACGCATGTTTCGGGGTCTTGGGGCATTGTTTCTGTTTAATCAACAGAAAGGTCTGTCCAAGTTTGCAGTTGGACACATGAGCAATGTCTTCTCACTGTGTATCCAGCCAATACGTGACAACCAGGAACTTTGTCAGGATTCCCACCTGCTGGTCAGACAGACACAGCCTGAGACTCAGAACAGACACCAGCAATATCACCAAAGGGTGTCTTTTGTGTTCACCACATGAAACGCATGATTTCCCAATACTCTGATTTCTAGGGATTTCCATTGCTTTTCCAGGTAAATTCATAAAGGACACTTTATCATTTCTCTCAAGCATGAGAATGCTGCTAGGAACTGAGGCCTGGAGATGGAGCTGGCCTGGCCCCTGGGAGAGGTTCTGTTTGATGATGTGTGTGGATTTCACTTTTACAGTTATTATGTCATTTGATCCTCATAGAAACTACATGCAATCGCCAGGCCTCCGTTAATAACCCCCATTTTACAAATGACACAAGAGGTTAACAGTTTGGCAAAACTCAGCTCACCCAATGAACAAGTGGCAGAGCCAGGATTCGTTTCCGATTGTCTGACTCTGAAGCCTGTGTTCTTTCCCCATCCCTCAGCCCCACTCACAGCCAGTGGGCAGTCGCATGACTATGTATGCACCTTGCCTTCTCTAGTTTTCATCTGAGGTATCCTGTTCATCTCTCAGACCAACCAAACCCTTAAACTTAACCCTCTTTTAATTTGCAGACAGTTATAACATCAGCATCACAAAGATGGTTCTTGTAGTTTGAGAATTTTATGTACATTAACCGTACACAGTCAGGACCCATTAGAGGCAGTGCTACATTCAAGAAGTTCAGTTTAGCAAGTGTATTAAAAAGGTGTGCAGTCTCCACGCTGGCCTTGCAAATGAGTTCAAAGGCTGATCTGCAGCAAGATCCATGAAAATACCATTTCTTCTTCGATTACTTTCTTCTCCCTCTGCGCCCATCCAAGGGACCTCTCCTCAAACCCTCCCCACCTCCTTCAGGACATTCCTGATCTCCTGCAGCCTCATGGTTTCCCCCGCCTCCCTCCCTGCTCAGCAGCCCAGTAGAGCCACCTCACCCCTGTCCCGCAAGAAAGAGGGCTTTCTAGAAGCAGGAGGTCGGGGTGGGGAGGGCAGGAGCCTGCATCAACAGGGCTCTCTTTCAAGGGCTCCTGGAGAGGAGCACTCACATCAGTCACTTTTGTCCCGTCACCAACAAGGACCTAGGAAATGCAGCGCAGTGAGGCAAAATAGGAGGCCTTGTGTCCCGTGGTGCTTTGTGTCCACGTTCATTCCAAAAGGAAAAGGATCCCAAGCCGGGGAGCAGAGTGCTCCTAGCCCACCTGTCCTTCACCTGTGGGCAGGAGGGCAGTGAAGTGCCACCTCTTACGTTCCAGTGACACGGAGCAAGTTCATTCATTTGCCTGAGCCCAGCTCCCTCGCCTGTAAGTGGGGATCATAATTCCCAGAGCTGTTGACAGGATTAAGTGTGATCATGAATGCAGAGCATTTGGTCAGTCTGGGAACACCATCAACCTTCACGACTTCCCGTTCTGGCGACGTACGCTCCCACGGCATCTAGGAAGCTCTTCCTGTGTGCAGTGGGCAGGCAGAGTAGGCTCAAGCAGAGAAAAAATTTCTCAACCAATTTATTCTGCTACTTTAATGTATCCAGCTGAAAAAAAAACAACAACAACAGTTGGTCCCCTGGCCCAGCCCTAAGGTCCCACTACAGTATAGACCACTGAAATGACTCCATTTGCCCCAGCAGACAGTGTTTCACAGGGACATGATTGATTCTATAGGTACATATGACCTCCTCAGTAGAGGGCAATCTTATGAGTATTTTTTTATTCATTTCTTTTCTCACTAAAATAAAAGGCAAGCATTGGAGTTAAGCTATAATTCATGAGCTATATATGTCCCGAGACCATTTTTTACAGTTGTAGATTCTAAGAAGTAGCTTTGGTAGTAAAAGGTTTAGGGACGAGTGAAATCTGTCCTCAACTGCTTTCTGTGCCTGGCTGGGCCCTGGCAGGGGTACATTCTAGGTGCCCAAGACCCTCCAGAGAACTTTGGCCAAGCAAGTCAGAGCCCGCTGCTGCCTCCCGGCCTGGCCTCTGTGGCACGAAGGGTGTTGGAGCGGATGGACCCCCAGACCAGTCAGAGCACATTCCGACAGGTGTCCTGAGAGAGCTGGCCTGGGCAGGGTGGTGCAGAAAGAGGGTACAGATCATGTATCTCCAGGGAGATGTGTGGACAGCCACAGGACTGCGCCTAAGAGGAAGGAGTGACGAGGGAGACAAGGAAAGGGCCGTGTTCCAGAGCCAGCCTGCACAGGAAGGGCCCTGGCTGCTGGGCGAGCCCAGCCTGCATGTGTCAGGAGCGGGACGCTTGGGATACTCAGCTGTGTTCCAACTCAGCAGCAGGCAAGGCCTCGCTCCGGCCACAGAAACCGCAGTTGTGAATGACAGTGGAAAAAAATCCACTGTTGATTATGGAGGGAGGGAAGGAAGCAACCTCCTGTATAAGCAGTAAATAAAAAGAAGCCCAGCTGTCATCCAAGAAGGTGGAAACTATCGACTCTCAAAAGCTTATTATTTCTCAACCTGCTTATAGGCTCTCACTGACATTAATAACACAAGCTGTCTGCAAGGTTTCAGGGAGTGGGGGATGGGAGGCATTCTTACCTTTCCTCTGTGTTTCTCCAATTGAAAGCATAGTTTTAATGCATCCTAATGTCACTCAGGCTTGTGACGTGCAGTCGTGAAGATGGATTTTAGGCCCTGTACGAGATATATTGACCATTTGACACCCTGGCCACTGTCTATTAGTATCACTTGTGAATTTCCCCATAAATTGGTTGACTTTGTACACATTTGAACCCTCATCACCCTGAACACCAGACCTGCAGTTTCCCAGTCCTCTCTACTCTAGCACCGGTCAACATTTCTGAATCAAGAAATTAAGGAAAAATAGCCTCTGGGAGGTCCGTAGCTTCTCTATTCAACTTAATCACAGCCTGATTTCTTTTGATCCAGGCGAATTCCTGCACTATTTAGCTATGAGTTTACCAAACTGGCTCTATGAGGTAGATGTGCTTTATGAAACAAGAGCAAAGCTGCTGGGGCCGCATTTCAGTGCAACGTGCAAATGGAGTTGTGCTAACTACCCTCTCACACCATCGTCAATTCATCCAAATGCCTTTTGCACAGACCAGTGACAGAGTTCATGCATGCTGTTTAACCCACACTACCCAGCTCCAGCCAGGGCTCCGAGACGGAGCTGGCCTGCACCCTGTTTGTGCAAGCGAAGACACCGTTTTCCCCTGCTTTGTGGAACAGGTCTCCTGGTGGGCCAGCTGCAGCCTGCAGCCAGCCAACCTCAGGGAGCCCAACGGCAGCAGCCAGGCCAAGAAGTGGTGTCCAAGCAGAGCACAGGTAGGAGAAAACAGTCCACCTCAGTGAGGCTAATGTCAGGCAACTGTGAAACAGAATAGCACCCATTACTTCTCAGAGGCCACGTGGATGGGTACTTGGGCTGCCTTCAATTGCAGCAGAAGTCTGTCCTCTTGAGAGGCCCTACCCTAGCTAAAATATTTCTGTCTCAGTTCATGCTACTGCAGGACCAAGGTCACAGTTCGCTGCTCTCAACCTATGGACAATTGTCCTCTGAGAAGGAGGAGCAGTTGGTGCAGCTGTGAAGAGCCTGGAGTCTGGGGCCACGCTGCTGGGTTCAAATCCAAGGTTTCTATCTTGGGTAACTGGGTGGATGATGGCTTTGCCAATGACAGTATGTGGCTTTGGACAACCTCTCCAAGACTTGCCATCCCCATCTGTAAAACTGGGAATAACAATAGAACTGGTGGGAAGTTGGTGAGGGTTTGTTAAGCATTAGGAACAGAGCCTAGCACAAAGTATGTGTTTATTAAATAAATAAAGGGCTGGGCAAAAGCCATCCCTTGAGAGGTAATCAGCCTGCTCCTCTCTCTGGAGAGATTTAAATGTAAAGATCATTCCCTGGAAGTTGTCTAAGCAAAGGCTCTGTCAGGCCTAAGGCCCAGCCACTGGGGACATGGGGGTAGGCTGGGGTGGGGTCACATGGAGCAGCCTCTCCCAGCACAGCACTCAGTCTCTTCCAGGGGGCTGGCTGCCTGAGCAGCACATGCCTAATGCTTCCTGGGAAACGGCCCCAGATGGAACCATCTGGAACCAGCTGTAGCACCCCAACTGTTCAGAAAATAATTAAATCTTGGTCTTTAGCAACAACTAGTCGTAAACTTGATTCTACAACTAGTAGGTACTAATAAGCAGGCTACAAAGGCAACTTTGGCAACACCTCAGCACCCTCTAGACTAGAGCGTGTACACAGGAGTCAGCCACACAGTCACTCTCTCTAGCAGATGGGGGTCCAGGGAGCTTGACGCAGGACCAGGGTGGCCCAGCATTTGCTCAGCTGGTGCTTGGAAGAGCCATGTCTTTCCAAAGCACTTGGTGGCAGAGATTCCCCTTCATAGACACGCAGCTCCTGCCATTCACCTGTGCACAGGGCCTCGTCCTCCAGTTCCCCATAATGTACCAAACAGCTGAAGTCAACTACAGTGAGCTCCTTCTCCACCAGCCGGTGTCTAAAGTGCGAGGAGCCCGGGAGCAGTACAGCCCGGAAAGGAGACCAGGTGTCTGCTCCGAAAGGCTCGGGCTGTTTCTCGGTGGTTCCCTCTGCTGTGCAGAGTGTGGAGTAAGCAAAGGCTGGGGAGCTAGGAGACTCCGAGAGGACAGGGAAGAGAAACCCATTTCATGCTTGACATTTCCCTCTGCACTTAGTAAATGGACAAGAGAGTCTAAACCCAAAAATGTTTGGACCAAACCTCCCCCCTGGCAGGTATTTCCTTAAAATGAATATTGCTTTGCCATTTGGTGCTGAGAAAAGATGGAAGACTGAGGGTCGTGTCTAAAAGGCTCTTTAGAGCATGGCCGCACTGCAATGCCATGGTTCTGAAATACCACCATGCTGCCGCCCACCCTGCCTGATGGCCACTCTTATCAGCAAGTGCCAGGCATCCCCATCCTGGCAGATTGGTGTGTGGTGTGGATGCTTTTGTGGGTTCCTAGCAGGCAAGGGAGAAAGGAACCTCAACCACCACCCGGCCCTGCACATCTCCTCTTCCTCATTGGCAGGCTCAGCCCCCTTCAGCTTGTGGGACTAGTGATGTTGTCATCCAGGAAAAAGCCAATGCAACTTAAATCAATGTTTTAGGAACTTTGGCATTTAGAAATCTTGCTATTCCTCCTGCTTTGATTCCATGCAGGACGTATTATGAGTGCTCTGTGAATTTATTCATTTGTTTCTTCAACCAATAATTATTATTAGAGATCAGGTAAGATGGGAATAGAACAATGTCTATTGGATAAGTAAATCTACATTTACAATGTTCTATAGTTCTTGTTCCTGACACCTGCTCATGGCTGCTGCGACCCATGCAGAATGATCTGACCGTCAGCTGTGCAATGGCTGGTGGGTGGGGATGCTCATTTCTCCCAGCATGCACTGCACGGTAGCTGGCACATAATAGAGGCTGAAGTAAAGAGTATGACCCATGCCCCTGTCTTTCCCCACTGAGCCTAAGATTTTGTCTTGGTGGCCAGCCAGCTCTGATATCCCCCAACACTAGGGCCCAGGCCTCGCTGTCCTCCCAGGGAAGGGATCGGGCCTAGAGCTCCCCTGGCAGCCAGCTTTCCCTGGCCTGCTGGGATTGCTCCATATTACCTGCCCTCTTTGCCCCATCACTGGGTCTGGCCACTGCCTCTGCATTCACCAGCAATCCTTGCTGGGTCTCCCTGTCTCTTGCCATCTGTGTCGGCTGCCACCTGTCCCATCATGCACTTCTGAAAACATGCTCTGCCCAGGGGGTTGGACTTGTCCTTGACCAGCCATTTCCTTTGCCCACAAGCTTCCAGCTGCCAATCTGAGACCTATTTATTTATGGGGCAGGATACAATTTATCTGCCCCTAAGTCAAATCCAGCCTGTTGGGTTAGGCCTATGCAGTGTTTTAAAAATTGGAAAATTTTATATGACATCTGGGTTTACAGTATTCATTCAAAGATGGAAAGATCTAGCATAAGAGCCTGGTCCCTGCGTAGCCATAATAAGCCAAGATTATGGTGGCTGTCCCCTTAAGACACATCTTAGTCCCACCATGCCCACATTGCAGGCCTTGTGGTTTAGGCCTTGTGAGGGTATCTTAGAGAATTATGCAACCATCACCACTATCTAATTCTAGAACATTTTAATCAGCTCAAAAAGAAACTCCAACCCCAATGGCTGTCACTTACATCCCCCCTTCCCTCACAGCCCTAGGCAACAACTAGTCAACCTTCTGTCTCTATGGACTTGTCTGTTCTGGATGTTTCATATAAATGATATCAAACAATATGTGGCCTTTTGTGTCTGTCTTCTTTCACTAAACAGTGTTTTGAAAGTTCATCCTTATGGTGGCATATATCAGTACTTCGTTGTTTTAATGACTGAATAATATTCCATTATATGGATATGCTACATTTGTTTAGCCCTCCATCAGTGTATAGACATTTAGGTACCAAGACACTTTTGGCTTGTTTCCACTTTTTTGGTTTCTACAACCATTCATGTGCACATTTTTCTGTGGATACATATTTTCAGTTATCTTGGGTATATACCTAAGACTGAAATTACAGGGTCAAGTGTTAACTCTACGTTTTTCATTTTGAGGAACTACCAGACAGTTTCCTAAGGAACTACACCATTTTACATTCCAAAATATAGAAGGTTTCCAGTTTTTCCATATCCATTGTCAACACTTGTTATTGTCCACTTTTTTAAAGTCCCTCTTTATATTTAATGGTACAAAGTTTCAGTTTAGCATAATAAAAAATTCTCAAGTGAATAGTGGTGATGGTTGGGCAACAATGTGAATGCACTTGCCACTGAATTATACACTTAAAATGGTAAAATTTATGTTCTATATATTTTACTGCAGTTTTTTATTTCTATTCTATTTTATTATTTTATCCTCATCTGAGGATATTTTTCCATTGATTTTTCAAATAGAATGGGAGTGGAGGAGGGAGAGAGAGACAGAGAGAAACATCGATGTGAGAGAGACACATCGATTAGTTGCCTCCTGCATGACCCTGACCAATGCCAGGGACTGAACCTGCAAACAAGGTACGTACCCTTGACTGGGAATCAAATCTGTGACTCTTCTCTAACTGCTGAGCCAAATTGGCCAGGGTTAGTATAGTTTTTTTAAAGTTCTACATGGAGAGAAGGGAGGTAGAAGAGGACAAAGACTACCTTCCCAACTTGTGAGTTATTATAAAGCTTACCTTCAGAAACTGTACAGGTATTCTTTTATTTTGTTAGTTAGGATGCATTCACCTGTTCTGCTCTCCAGCAATGTATTCCTCTGTGCTTTGGCTTCCTCCTCAGGCTGGAGGCAAGGCGACTTCAGCCCATCTGACCTCATAACTGTGTATAACAGCAGCTGTAGGAAGAGAAAGTCCCCATATTTTTGTATTGTAGCCTTCCTAGCTGGTATGAAATGGTGTCTCACTGTGACTTCCGTCTGTGATTTTCTAGTGACTAATGATGTCAAACATCCTTTCAGGTACTTGTTGGCCACTTATATATCTTTCTTGAAGGAATACTTTTTCAGTCCTTTGTCCATTTTTAAATTGGTCATTCATTTTTTTATTGTTGAGTTGTAATAGTTCTTTATATATTCTGGATACTAGTCCCTTATATGTAATTTGTAACTATTTTCTCCCATTTTGTAGGCCGTCTTTTCACTTTCTTAATGGTGTCTTTTGCAGTACAAAATTTTTTAATTTTGATGACACTTAATCTATGTTTTTTTTGTGCTTCTTTTTTTTTTAGCTTTTATTTTTTTTAAAATTTTTTATTTTATTTTATTTTTGTTACAGATGTTTCTCTCTTGTGCTTCTTTAATGTAATACCTAAGAAATCATTTCTTAACCAAGGTCACAAAAATCTGTCTTTGTATTTTCTAAGAGTTTTGGTTCTTATCTTAGGTCTTTGATCCATTTTGAATTAATTTTTGTATATGGTATGAGGTAAAGGTCCAACTTCATTCTTTGCATATGGCTATCCAATTGTCTCAATGCCATTTATTGTTAAATCCCACTGAATTTTCAAAATCAATTGACCATAAATGTATGGGTTTGTTTCTGGATTTTAAATTCTATTCTATATGCATAAATGTTTATACTTTTGCCAGCACCACACAGTCTTGATTACTGTAAATTTTTAGTTTGTTTAGTGTTAGTGTGGCTAGTGACACAGGTTGTAAAAGAATTCACAAAGAAGGAGAAATGCAGGGAGGAAATTTATTTTACTTTTCAAGGGAGGAAAGGGCCAGGTACTGATAGGACAATGCAGGCCCCAAAGAAAGAGTGGATTGATTATACTTTTAAAGAGTGAGCTGTTGCTGTTGCTAAGCAATAAGGAAGGGAGAGGGTTGTGTTAAGTTAGGGGTTCAGCTGTAACCAGATGCTGTGAGTTATCTTGAAAAGTTACAGTTTGTTTGTTTTCCAGGAGGTGGTGAGGCAGATGTACTGAGGACGTGCTGTATCAGCATTTTCCCATGTCTGTAAAACAAGCTTAGAACAAAAGTTATGAAGAGTTCACAGGGCAGGCTGTTTGAAAGGGAGAGAGAAGGGAAGGGGGGAGACCGGATGAATCCTAACTCAACTTTTTACTAACCAGAGACTACTTAGTACAATTATCCTGAAACTGTTAAAACAGCAGGGGAGCAGGGGAAGGAGGAATGCAGCCTTATCTCCTCCTGTGGGTTGAGCAGAGGAGCCAACAATCTCAGGATTTAATTACCAAGTGCTTCTCATAAATTGTGGAAAACCCACAACAAAGAAAAGAAGAAGGCTGTTTTCTGTACTTTTCCTTTAGGAATCAGCAAGTGTGAGTCCTTCCGCTTTGTTCTTTTTCAAGATCATTTTGGCTCTTCTGAGTCCCATGCATTTCCACATAAATTTTAGAATTAACTTAGTTTCTGCCCCCCAAAAAAGCAGCTGAGATTTTGGTAAGGATTGTGTAGAATCTGTAGATCAATTTGAGGAATATGTCTTTCTAACACAATTAAGTGTCCCAGTCCATGACACAGGATCTTTCATTTTCTTTAGTTTTTGTCAATGACGTTTTCCAGTTTTCAGTGAACAACTTTGCACTGCTTTAGTTAAATTTACTATTAAGTATTATATTCTTTTTGATGTTATTATATATGGAGTTTCAGATTGTTCATTACTAGTATAAAGAAACAGTTAATTTAAAAAAAAAAATTTCTTTATTGATTTCAGAGAGAGAGGAAGGGTGAAGGAGAGAGAGATAAAAACATCAATGAGAGAGAAACATCGATCGGCTGCCTCCTGCATGTCCCTCACTGGGAATCAAGCCCGAAAACCAGGCATGTGCCCTGACTGGGAATTGAACTGGCAACCTCTTTGTGTGTGGGTCAATGCTCAACTGCTGAGCCACACCTGCCGGGCTTAATTTTTGTTTCTTGATCTTATATTCTCTCACCTTGATGAACTCACTTATTTGCTCTAATACTTTTTTTCTGTGTGTGTGTGTGGATGCCTTAGGATGTGTGTGTGGGTGTCTTCTATGTACAAGACCAAGTCATCTTGAATAGAGACAGATTTATTTCTTCCTTTCTAATCTGGATGCATTTTATTTCTTTTTCTTTCATAATTTTCCTGTATACACTTCAGTACAAAGTTAAGTAGAAATAGTGAACAGTCTTAACTTGTTACTGATCTTAGGGGGAAATCATCTAGTTCTTCACCATTAAGTATTATACTAGCTGTGGAATTTCTGCAGATGCTCTTTTCAGATTGAAGAAGTTCCCTTCTCTTCCAAATGTGTTGAGTGGGTTTTGTTTTGTTTTTGTGCTTGTGTTTATGAAAGGGTGTTGGATTTTGTCAAAAGCTTTTTCTGCATCTATGGAGATGATTATGTGGCCTTTGTCCTTTATTCTAATAATATGGTGTTTTTCCCACTTGGTCATGGTATGATGTGTATGTTGCTAGATTCAGTTTGCTAGTATTTGTTAGGATTTTTGTATCTATTTATGAGATATTGGTCTGTAGTTTTCTTTTCTTGTGATATCCTTGTCTGATTTTGGTAAAAGGTGTTTGTTTGTTTTAACTCAAGCTATTTTTTATAGTATTTCTTCTGGACACGCCTTCTTAGCCATACAAGAAAAAAAAAATCAGTCATGTTTTATAGTTGTACATTACTTTTACAATTATCTTTAGTTATTAAGAATCATATTACAGTTTTATCATCTACCACAATCACTGTACTTAATTTCAAACATCCCTTAGCTTTTTCTCGATACCACTGAGAAACAATAAAACCACAGTGGTAACAATCAAGTGCATGAGCAATGCCGGGCATTGTTCTGAGCACTAGAGGACTGTTTCACTTAATCTTCACAAAGCTAAGAACAGAGCACTGCTATTATGCTTGTTTCACAAATGAGGAAACTGAGGTAAAAAGAGATAAAGAAATTTGCCCTCAGCTAGTAAGAGGCTGAGCCAGGATTCAAATCCCAGCACTGGGTTCCTGAGTTCATGCTCTTAACCACTATGTTTCAGCATTAAGAGTCTTTAAAAGATGTATTTTAAGTATTTAAGAAATTTCAGAGAAGGTGATTAAAGTTATTTTTAGAAATGTCAGCACTGACTTGGACAAATCATTTGCCTTTTTGGAAACTATTCTGAAGATGAAAAACATCCATTTATGAGAAGATCTGATACTTTTGTTTAAAATATTGGTCACATTGTCTAAAATAGCAATGAAGACCTTTGATATTAAATGGTCTTGTCCATTATTTTTACTCTCCTATAACTCCTACATGGTTTATAGAAAAAGATCATATAAATTCCATTTTAAACTTTTTTTTTTTCAAAGAAAAATAATGTCAGGAGCCCCTCTAAAGAGCTTTAACAGTAAAATTTTAAATACCTTGCCTTTGCAGAAATATTGCCAAGTTGGTATGCTGATTCTTCCTGCGCTCAGGACTTACCAGGAAAACCAAAACTTTAACTTACATTACTTTCTTGCTGTGCATCAAAAGCACACATGTATACAGCAAACATAAAAACGTCTTATCAGTTATAAACATACTGAATGAGACACTATTCTCAGTCGATAATTTTTCTGCACCTACTATGTGTGAGATGCCACATGAGATGAGAGGTAGCAAAACGCAGACGGCAAGCTCCGCGCTCAGACATCCTCGAGGTCCCTTGAGCTCCACCGTGCACTCATTGTCATCCTGGGCAAGTTCCATGAACTCTTAAGCCTCAGTTTTCTCATCTGTAAAATGAAGATAATAGTAACATAGCTATGTGAACGTGAAATAAAATAATCCACATAAAATACTTTTCTCAGTGCCTGGTACATGATAAGCACTCAGTAATTATTATTAAAAAATTAAAAATTCAGCCCTCACCTGTTTGGCTCAGGGGTTAGAGAGTCAGCCTGTGGACCAAAGGGTTGCAGGTTCAATTCCCAGTCAAGGGCATGTACCTGGGTTGCAGGTTCAATCACCAGCCCTGGTCAGTGTCATACAGTAGGCAACCAATTGATGTGTCTCTCTTATATCGATGTTTCTGTCTCTCTCTCTCCCCCTCCCTCCCATCCACTCCATCTAAAAAATTAATTGAAAAATATCCTCAGGTGAGGATTAACCAAAATAAGAAGAGAAAAAAAATTAGAGGGATAGCTTCTCTTCTTATGTAGCTTATGATGTTATAAATAACAGTAATAGAAAGCAAAATGTTCTATATATCAAAAGAGTGGAACAGCCCTGGTGGTCGTGGCTCAGTTGGTTGGAGTATCATCACATACACCAAAAGATGGCGGGTTCAATTTCCAGTCAGGGCATGTACAGAAGGCAACTAATCAATGTTTCTTTCACACATCAATGTTTCTTTCTCTCTCTTTCTTCCTTCCTCTCTCTAAAATCAATTACAGAATTTAAAAAAAAAGTAGAACAAAGTGCAAATGGGACTTTAAAAACCAAAGGTCACAAAACAGCTGGAAAGTAGGGAGTAACAACTGAATTGGGCTTAGAGGAAAGGATAGTAATTCAAACGCAATTAATAAAGACGAAGGGCACCTGGAAAGAACAGCAGATGCAAAGGTACAGAGGTGGGAGAAAGTGTGTGGATTATTCAGTGAGTGGGGTTATGGAAAGGAGCAATGAAAGATGCAGCCAGAAATGAGCCCGGAGAACCTTGACATCAAAGTTGGGAGTTTGGAAGTTATATGGTGCATATAAAAGTATATTGAATGAGAATTTTAAATGAAAGTTGATGGTTTGTTTTTGTTTTTTAGATTTAGGATCCATAATTATTTCACCTTAAGTAATACTTTAAATTCTTGGGGAGTCACTGATCTTTTTGAGCTACTCAAAGCTAACTTGAAAGAAATTTTCAGTAACAACAGTTCTTCCAAGATTTTTAGCATTGTGTTTGTAGGAAGTTTTATCATATTTTGATTAAGGGATTCTTATTATTTCTACAGAACCTTCCGTGGTAATCAGCCAGAGTTAATGTAATTTAAAAGAATAAAGAAAGTGCTTTGCATTACATAAGATAGTATTGCTTCTTATAACAGTCCAATTTGGGTTAGACTTTGTGGAGGAGAGGTGTTTCTTGAGCCCTCTCAGTACCCTTGTAAGAGACCACCTTCTGAGTGAGGTCAATGACCACAGGACACAGTTCAGCACATCCTCCCTCTGGCCATCATGACAAGGAGCATGCCAGAGCCATTGGTGCAACAACACAGCTCCTTTCTGACCTCTCACTCTCATGCCAGCCTCACAATCACACTTTCTTCCTCCCTCCCTCCCTGTACCTATTCTGTCTTCTTTTAATGAGCTAACCTTGAAACTTTCCCTCATCCATCCATCTTACTTTCTTCAAATTATTCATGCACCTGTAACTTTGCCCTAAAATGACCTTCTTCTCAGAGTTCATATTAAATTTCATTGCCCATAGTAGACATGCTACTACTAACCAAGGGCAGCTGTGTTTGTCTGTGATCTGACAGGGGACTTACATCAGATATTAAAAGAGAGTGAAATGCCAGAGCTTTATGTTCCAGAATCCCCTCGGGAGACCATTATCTAAATGATTGCCATCTCCAAAGGCTCAGGCTCATTTCTACTCTAGATAGTAGTAAATTATTTGTAAAAAGATGACATTACACCAGACATTTTCATTGGCCTTGACATTTTTCTTCCCTGATAAACTTGGGAGTCTCTAGTTTGAATGCTAGAGCCTATAGCACAGAAAAAGTTTTTTAATTCTTTGCTCAGAATCTTTCTTCTAAAGCACAGGAAATATGAGAGTTTGATCTACAAGAGAAGTCTTAGGCTGTAGAGGTGACCAGACAGACTAACTGGCAGAGTTACTTATCAAAAATAACACAGGAGGAAGAATCTATTCTAGAATATTTAAAACCCACCAACTCTGTATTCATTTGCTAAACATGCAAAGAGATCATCAAAACAATAGTCAAGTATATGGATGCAGTGCCTCTGACAATGCTTGGCACACAGTGGATGCCCAATAAATATTGATTTGGTTGAATGACCAAATCAGAATTTTTCCCTAGTGATGCAGGTATAATCTAACACTGTAGAGGAAGACTAACAGGCAAGGAAAGAGGAAGGGATGAAGAACTTGGGTGCACTCTATATCTCTATTTTTTTTTCCTTTATTGATTTTAGAGAGAGGAAGAGAGAGATAGAAACATCAATGAAAGAGAACATTGATTGGCTGCCTCCTGCTTGCCCCGCACTGAGGATCAGGCCCACAATCTGGGCATGTGTCCTGACCAGGAATTGAACCAGCGACTTCCTGGTGCATGGGTCAACACTCGACCACTGAGCCACACCAGCCAGGCATATAGCTCCATACATTTAAGTCAAAATGTCTTCTTGCAACCCTGGAGCTCAGCCATGGCATACCTATTATTGATGGCAATACCATTTTTCTATAGATTAGTGTATTTCAAATCTTTGGAGCCGTTCTTGACCTTTTCTTCCATACCACTACATGCAATTAATCACTATGACTTACTGATTGTTCCTTCATAGTTCGTAAACATCAGCCTGCCTTTATGTCCTAGAAGTACATCTGAAAATCGATTCTGTGTCCTCAAACAGGACTGAGCTTAACTCACATCATACAGCTCCCCTATTAATAAAGACTTCGAAAGTCTTTAAGCTTCTCTGACAAGATCTAATAATCAACCAAGTTTAAAAAGAATCTTTTTTGATACCTAACCTCTTTTATTATAATTCAGCTAAAAGTATACTTGTATTTGTTTAAATTCACAGAAATATAGATTCATGGATTTGGCTTGCTAAATAATTATTGAGCAGTTACCATGTGGTGCCAAGTGTGAAGTTTGCATTTATGTTTCCTGCTGATAAAAAACACCAGCCTTAAAATCTTCTCTCATAAAGTTTTGTTCCTCTAATGTAGAGGTCACCAAACAATAGCCCAACACCTGTTTTTATAAATAAAGTTTTACTGAAACACAGCTATTCCCATTTATTTACAGATTATATATGGCAGCTTTCCTGCTACGACAACAGAATTGAGCAGCTGCAACAGACACAATATGGCCTGCAATGGCTAAAGTATTTAATATCTGGCCCTTTAGACACAAAGTTTGCCAGCTAAAGTATTGCTTTCCAATGGCCCTTCTTTAACCATAATTAAGAGACTAGCCCTGGCCAGTTTGGCTCAGCGGTTGGAGCGTTGGCCTGCGGTCCGGAGAGACCCTGGTTCGGTTCCCGCTAAGGGCATGTACCTCGGTTGCAGTTTGTCCCCGGCCCTGGTTGGCTGTGCGGGTGGCAGCCACTCGATGTGTCCCTTTCACATCGATGTTTCTCTCTCTCTCTCTCTCTTCCTCTCTCTCCCTCCCACTCTGTCTGTCAAAAAATAGAAAAATGTCCTCGGGTGAGGATAAAAAAAAAAAAAAAGAAAAGAAACCAAGAGACTAGTCACTTCTGTGCCCAAGCGGGCTATTGACTTAATTCTAGAAACATGATCACTAAATCTAACAAATAGTTCCATCATTCCTAAAATGGGTTAGCTACCACCCACCTTACCTCTTACTTATGGAAATGAAATTCTACAACATATAGCAAAACCTCAGCAGAGAGTTTGCCAGAAAGTAAACGATCAGAAAATGCTAGCCTCCCTTCCCACAACTAACAAGATGTTACTGTGAAGTTTTGTACTGTTCACAGAAGCTCAATAGCCACAGGGAGACATTTGTCCTTTCTCTTTGGTTCCAAAGTCCAGAATCATTTTACTCAAGTTTTTGTCTCTTCTTCAAGAAATCAAATCCTTTTTGCTGCCTGAAGAACTTGCTCAATATCATTTCAAGGCCCAAATGAGCCCAAAATGTAATTTTCCTCTCCAAACATCTTTGACACTACACATCATGAAGCTTTTAAAAGGAACTCCAGTTTTATCGACACTAAAGATACCAGCTAGAGATACTCTTCTTGAGCAATCCCACTTCCTATCAGCAGGCTTGATACATGCTTCCTAATCCAAGAAATATTCCTGTGCACAAACCTGAAACCGTAAAACAACTAACTTATTCTTGACTTTTATGAGGGATTAGTTAGTTTCCAATCTCTACTCAATGAGAAGTATAAACTCCCTCTGTTACTATGACTTAAATAAAAAAAAAAAAACCACCCATAGTTATTTGGTTACATACTGAAGTTAACTTATGTTACATCTGATGACTATTTGAATGGTAATAGGTCATCAAGATGGTGACATGAGTTCTTTCCAACTTTAGTCTCCAACCCCAAAAAACCATTTAGCAACTATCCATAGACGACAAGTCACCACTGTGAAAATCCCAGCACCCAGGGGTGAGGTTGAAGCACCCCTCTGAAACACAGAAGCTAAGGACCACATTAGAAGAGTAAAAGAAATGGCTACATTCTGACTGTATCATCCCTTCTCCAGGCTGACACAGCACTGTACCCACAGTGTCTCCCCAGGGCCTACAGTTTCTTCAGTGGAAAAAGAGAGCCCAAGGTGGATATCCATCCAGCTCACCCAAAGTTGCAGGATGCTTCCTGACAAGCCCACTCAGGTCTTGCCTCACAGGGACCACTGGGGAATCAGACAGAGATGGAGGAGTGGGGCAAGTCTTACAAGTGTGAGGGGTAAGCAGCCCTCAAACCTTGGCAGACCATGTTCCTACTTGCAGGGCACCGCAGCAAGGACTCCAGCCAGCAGCAATGCTGATCTACAAAGTGGACCAGTGGCTCTGTCTGGCCAGGGAGCTCGGTTGGCAGTTCTGCCTGATTTAGGTCCCCAGTCAGTGAGCCATATTACACACCACTGAGGCAGAGAAGCAAATAAACAGCAAAGCAAACTAGTGAGCATAGCCTCGAGTCCTGCCCAGCCAGGAAGCCTGGCCAGAGAACCCAGATAGACAAGATGCCCATACTACAGCCCCTTTTGGGCACAGAGCCAACTCAGCAGCCCTGCCCAACTCTTGAGCAAAGTCCCTGGCCTGCACAACCAGGGAGCCTGAACAACAATCCTGGGAAGGCTCGGAGCCCAGCCCACAACACCACCAAGCCACAGGGCCAGCCTATGGAAGCATTCAGCCACGGAGCCCAGCCTACAACCCCACTCAGCAGTGGAGCCCAGCTTTCAGTCCCACACAACTTCAGGGCACAGCCTGTGGTCCCGTTTAAATGTGGAGCCCAGCACCATGCAGTCAGGAAGCACAGCCTGAGGCCTCACTTGGCCAGGAGCAATTGTGGAGCCCAACCCATAGTAGCCTAATCATGGTGTCCAACCAGTGGTACCACCCTGCCAGGAAAGAGACTGCACCCTCAATTGACCAGAGATGATTATAGGGCTAATGGCTCAGCCTGACCATGGGACAAAGCCAGAAGCTCCACACAAACCAGGAGCCCAGCCAGCAGTCCCACCCAACCACAGAACCCAGCCAGCAGCACCCCCCACAATCTCAGAGCATACACAGTGACCTTGCCCTAATACAGACACCAACAGCAGCCCCACCTGCCCAAGAATGCTACAGCTGACTGGTTACGGTCAAAAGCAAACCTGCAAAATCTGGAAGAGGAAACTGCTTACTAAAATGCACAGATACCAATGTAAGGAATCAAGAATCACGAGGAATCTGGAAAACATGACACCAACAAAAGAAATGAGTAAAGCTCCAATAACTACCTTAAAGATATAGAGATGTATGAACAAAGAATCCTGAATAATTCTCTTAAAGTGGTTTAGTAAACAACAAGAACTCAGAGGCTACAAAACAAAACAAAATTGGAAAAATAACACATGAACAAAATAATAAATGAGTCAACAAAAAAAATAGAAACCTTAAAAAAAAACAAAAAAACAGAAATTCTAGCGCTGAAGAATACAATAACTACACTGAAGAATTCAAAAGAGAGCTTAAACAGCAGAGTCAACCAAGCAGAGGAAACAATCAATAAAGCAGAAAATAAGTCATTTGAAATTATCTACCCAGAGGAGCAAAAAGAAAATGAATGAATGGAAGCCTATGGGAGTTGGGGACATCCATAAAAAGAAACAATATATGCATTATGAAAATCCCAGAAAAAGTACAGAAAGAAAATGAAAGTCTAGTTAAAGCAAAAATGGCTGAAAACTTCTCAAATTTGGGACAAGAAATGGGCATTCAGATTAATGAGGCCAAAAGGATCCCACATAGGTTGAACCAAAAAAAAAGGGGTGGGGGGCTACACTGAGACACATTATAACTAAATTCTCAAGTCAAAGACAAAGAAAGAATTTTGAAAGCAGCAAGAGAGATGAAATAAATTATATACAAGGAAACCCCCTTAAGATCAGTGAATTTTTCGGCAGGACAAGAGTGCGATGATATATCCAAAATATTGAAAGAAACAAACTGTCAACCAAGAATACTATACAGGGCAAAGCTGTTCTTCACAAATGAAAGGACAGATGAGGGTACTCCTAAACAAACAAAATCTGTGGGAGTTCAACACCTATAGACCTACCTTACAAGATATGCTAAAGACCATTTTTCAAGTTGAAATTTTAAAATGTTAATTAACATTATAAAAACGTATGAATGCGCTTAAAAATCACTGTTAATGGTAAATACATATAGTCAAAATCTAATTCTCTAATACTGTAATGGTGGTGCATCATTAGTTAGAACTAATCAACAAATACAGTAAAGTTGCAGGATACAAAATCAACGTACAAATATCAGTAGTGTTTCTATACACTAACAATAAATTATTTGAAAAAAAAATAAAGAAAACAATTTCATTTACAATTACATCAAAAACAATTCCTAGGAATAAATTTAACCAAGGGGGTGAAAGACTTCTACACTGAAAACTATAACACATTATTGAAAGAAATTGAAAAAGACACAAATAAATAAAAAGATATCCTGTTCATGAATTGGAAGAATTAATATTGTTAACTGTCTATACCAAACCAACTCAGATTTTATGCAATTCCTATCACAATTTCAATGGCATTTTTCACAGAAATAGAAAAACAATCCTAAATTTTGTATAGAACCACAAAACATCCTGAATAGCCAAAGTAATCCTAAAAAAGAACAAAGCTGGAGGCATCACACTTCCTGATTTCAAACTACATTACAAAGCTATAGTAATCAAAACAGTGTGGTACTGATATAAAAACAGAAATAAATCCATGCACATACAGTCAATAAATATTTGACAAGGGAGCCAAGAATATTCAATGGGGAAAGATAGTCTCATCAATAAATGGTGTTGGGAAAACTAGATATTCATGTGCAAAACAATAAAACTCTACTTTATACCACTCACAAAAATAAAGTAAAAATGAATTAAAGAATTAAAAATCTGAAACCATAAAATTTCTAGAAGAAAATATCAGGGGGAAAGTTCCTTGAAATTGGTCTTGGGAATGAATTTTTTTGGATATGACACCAAAAGCACAAGCCACAAATGCAAAAATAAACAAGTGGGACTACATCAAACTAAAAGCTTCCTCACAGCAAAAGAAACAATCGATAAAATAAAAAAGGCAAATAATAAAAATCATCCAATTAAAAATGAGCAAATGATCTGAAGAGACATTTTTCCAAAGAAGATATTCAAATGGCCAACAGGTATAAGACTCTAGTACACTGCTGGTGGAAATGCAGACTGGTGCAGCCACTATGAAAAACAATATGGTGTTACCTCAAAAAATTAAAAATTGAACTGCCATTTGACCCAGTGATTCTACTTCTAGGAATATACCCTAAGAAGCCTGAAACACCAATCAGAAAGAATGTGTACCTCTATGTTCATAGAAGCACTATTTACCATAGCTAAGATCTGAAAATAGCCCATCAATAGATGAGTGGATAAAAAAGCTGTGGTACATATACACAATGGAATTCTATGCAGCTGTAAGAAAGAAAGATCTCTTAGACGTGGAGGGACCTGGAGAGTATTATATTAAGTGAAACAAGCCAATCAGAGAAAGACAAATATCACACGATCTCACTTACTTGTAGAATACTATATAATGAACAAAACAAACTGATAAACAAAACAGACCCAGAGACATAGAAGTAGGGTACAGACTGACAAACCTCAGAAGAGGGCGGTAAGAGGGGAGGAAAGAGATAAATCACAGAACTTATATGCATGTATGTGTAAACATGGACATAGACAATAATGCTGGGGATGGGACAGGATTGGGAGGAGGGTGTCAATTGGGGGAAAAGGAGAAACATCTGTAACAAAAATTAATAAATATTTTTTAAAAATAAAAGGTACTCAACATCACTAATCATCAGTGAAATGCAAATAAAAACCACTATGAGATATCATCTCACACCTGTTGCGATATCTATTATCAAAAAGATAAGAGATAACAAATGCTGGGAAGGATGTGGAGATAAGAGAACACTTGTGCACTGTTGATGGGAATGTAAATTGGTATAATCACTATGGAAACAGTGTGGGGGTTTCTCAAAAGAGTAAAAATAGAATTACCATATGATCAGGCAATTCCACTTCTGGGTATATATTGCAAAGGAAATGAAATCACAATCTCAGAGATATCTGCACCCCCATCTTCATAGCAGCATTATTTACAATAGCCAAGACATAGGGAAAAAAAACAACAACAACAGTGTCCATGGACAGATAAATGAATAGAAAAGTCGTGGTATATATACACAATGGAATATTATTCAAACATAAGAAAGAAGAAAATCCTGCCATTTACAACAACAAAAGAAACTTTAAGGGCATTGTGCTGAGTGAAATAAGTCAGAAAGAAAAAGACAAATACTGTATATCATTTACACGTGGAATAAAAAAACAAACAAAACTAAACATATAGAAACAGAAAGTAGATTGGTATTGGCCTGGGGAAGGGGAGGGAGGTAGGGAAAGGATACAAACTTCCAGTTATAAGTTCTGGAATAATATACTGTACATTTGAAAGCTGCTAAGAGAGTAGGTCTGAAAAGTTATACACAAGAAAATTGTAACTATGTGACGTGATAGATGTGTTAACTAATCTCATTGTAGTAATCATTTCACAATATAAACATATCAAATTATTATATTGTACACGTTAAATTTAAACAAAGTTATATGTCAATTATGTCTCGATAAAGCTGGGGGGGAGGGGAAAAGAAAGGTGTGAGGAGTGGGCTAGAGAAGGATGGAGAAACTAACTATAGCCTAGATTCAGAGGCCATTTCAGCTCCTTTTTAGCACTCTGTGTCCTGGGCTGCGTGCGAGGTGACACACTCTCCGTCTTTTACAAGTTTTTACAGTTAAAAAGCTGAGGAAAATAAACTAGAAGCAAATTTTGGCAATAACTTTCTAAAACACCACTAAACTTGCCAATAGTAATTATTAAAGACAAAAGACACAGCAAATAATATATTTATCCTGCTTTATGAGAAGCTGAGGATCAAATGTAGAGACATTGATTTACATTTTGCAATCTTGTATTTATACTGTGTGATGTTGTAAAGACTCTTAAACCTTTTGAGAGTACGACCAACCACACACAGAGAATGGTGGTCTCCACTAATAAAAGGGAAGAGCCATTGAAAGAATCGTTTGGATGAGACTTACCCAAGACTCATTTTGTCCTGTGTCCCTGATTCTACAGACACCAGCATTTCCTTACAAGTGAAATCAGACTAAAGAACGTGAAGGCAACTGTGTAAATGGGGAAATGAAAGAAATGGACAGTGTGAAGAGTGTCTAATATTCATTCACCCAACCTCTACTACACATAAACATTATTACACTAGTTGCGTGAAGTACAAAGTATTTAAAGTGACTAAGAAAGCTTCTGCCTCCTAAGAACTAACAATCTAAAAAGTAAGGTTAACATGTAAATGTGTTAAAATATGTTCTGGAAGAAGATTGGAGATTATGTGAGGAGGGAGAGTAAAGAAGAATCTTACCCCTTTGCTTTGGATGTTGAAATGTAATATAGGAGCAGATAGGTTTATGGTGGGCTACACTTTCCCAAGCTACATTCCCCAGAATACTAATTTGGTAAATTTGGAGAAAGGGGGTGGTGTGGATGGTTCCATGACTAAACACTACATATTATAGTCCTCCTGTAGGATTCACCATGAACATTAGCAAATTAGCAGCTCTAAGAAGTCCACTACTAAAAGCAAAAGCACAAAACTACTCAACCTGCATTTCCCATTTTAATAAACTAGGGAACCCTTTTACAGAGTAGCACCTATAAACAATCTTGGGAACAAAATAGGTTGTTATGACCTCAATGGCACTAAATAGCTACTGACACTGCAGGAGAGGATGAGTCCAAAGCCAGGAGAATCCCTTTGTGCTTGGCCTCTTTTGGGTTGGTTTCATTAGTTGCATAACATTTAAGTAGCTACTTAACAAAAGTAAGCATACAGTATCTGTAATATAAGATCAGGCAAGCACACACACACACACAATAACTCCTGATTTCTTACTCTGATCACAAATGTTGTTCTGAAACGTTAACTCTTACCAGAGATAAAATTTAAGAGAGGTGCAGATGCTAGGGACAAATGGGCTATGGGTCTTGGCTTATGGCTGTGCACACATGTAAAATTGTCAATTGTTAAACAATTCCGGTAGTATGCTGGAGAAAAAACTGAAATAGCTAAGCCCATCTAACCAAAGTCTCATTCATACAATTGGTCCCATTTCTCACATTGTACCAAGGTGCCTGGACTCTAACAAAACACATTTACTGATAAAAGGTTTCATAGTAAACCTCTGCTCATTTCATTAACGTTTATTTTAAGTGTTCAGACACCATGCTAGGTAGCAGTGAAGACACAGATTAGTAAAACCTTCTCATAACCACCAAAGAACTATTTTTTTTATCTACAATTATTATAGAAATTTTTTATTTTCTAAAAGATCCTGCAGAAAAAGACCACCTGCTTAAATAACCAGTTTCTTCACTGGCTTGAGGACAAGGATGCCAGGTGAACACTTCCATTGCTTTTTCCCTTTCTCCAGTCCTGTCTGGTCCCTTCACTGATGCTGGAAAATCACTGTTCCTTACAGAGAATTCAGCCAACTCACAATTTCCTGTGTGTATCTAATTTACAAGGTGGATGAAATGCTGTAGATTCTATACTGTGGGCTGGCTCTTTTCTCTCATGATTGCTATCTAGTCTGTGCACAAAAATGCAAAAACAATTTAAGTATTAGTCTAAAATTAAACAAAGAAACTTCCTCAAAATACACATACATCAAAATGATTAAGACTCACCGCAGAGGCCTTCCCAGTGGCATGCTAGAGCTGACGAATACTTTCTGAAAGATGACCGTATTTATGTGAAGGGGTGGGTGGAAACAGGCGCTGCAGTCAGAAAACCTGCATGTGCCCAACTCTGCTTATCAAATGTGTGACCTCAGATGACAACAGCTCACTCTAAAATGAAAGAGTTGAACTGAATAATTTCTAGAGTTTCCTCTAGTTCTTGAGATTCTTAACTTTCATTCTTTATAGTCATCAAGTACTATTTCATTGTGGAGTTGTTTAAAAATTATTAATGGTTAAACTATAAAAACCTGTTAATTCCCCTAACATATATTCTTATTTGCTAGGCTTATCTTTGAAATTGTTAGAACACAACTATTATAATTCTAACCTCTTATTTTCTTTGCAGATTTTAGCCCACGAGGCAATTGCATAGCTGTTATATCTCAGTATACAGAATGCACTCCTGCAGCATTAGACATTTTAATACACTGAATTTTGCCTTCTAAAGCCTATAGTACAAACCAGCCACTGTCATTTAAAAGTGGCTCTTAAAATGCAGTCCAAGAAGGCATTCAAAGGGAATCACCTCAGCTTACTGAAAACACTGATTACTGGGCTCCAGAATCTGCACTGGAACACATATTCTGGTGATTCTCATACCAGCAGAGCTTTCGATATATTGGCTGATGAAAAGATGTAAACATTGACTAGAATTATTTTTTAAAATAACTATTCAAAAATGGGGCGCAGCTCTGAATATGAATTTGTGATTTAGATAATTTATTGAATTTGAGGTTTTGAAAGTTGCATAAAATATTGCACCTTAAGAATTTCTGATAAGCTCTCCCTAAATATACAATAAACACAAGACTGTAACTAACTACAGTGCATTCTTTAAAAATGTACTCAAATCCCTAAACAGAATGCATTAAAAAATTCAATAAGCAATTCACATTTTTATTTCCTAGGTTAGGCCAAGACGGCTTTTATGTTTTTGGAGAAAACCACAAAGGCACCAAGGCACCAGCAGCCACAGGTATGAATATACGCTCGTGAGGGGAACTCAGTCGCCCATAGAGCCCCTCTCTGTCCACATCTGCCTTTGTTAGATTTAGCCACTTCATTCTGCACACTTGTAAAACTTCCTACTGAAAACCCCAAGTCCAGATGTAGTACAACAGTTTAAAAAAAAAAAAAAAAAAAAAGATAACCGAGAACCAAGTTTTTGAAAAATAATGGGGGGAAAAGACACCCATTTTGAAAAAGGTCTGTACCATCATCCCCATAAACAAGGAATAAGTCATTCTGAAAATGACCTTCAGTAAAATATTCCATGGAATATTTAAAACATAAGTCACAGGTTTCACTAAGTGGTATATTTTTCTTTAATTTCTTCCCTTTTACCCCATCATCTCTCTAATTAGGATGCTTTACTTCTTCAAAAATCAAGGGATATAACTGACTTCATCTCCAATCTCAATAGTTACTTTCCACAAATAAATACAAAATGCAATGGGATTCTTCTATTTACTATCTTTCCTGCAGCTTTATTTTTACTAAAAAGGTCTCGATTCCTATTTTTAAAGCAGATTGGCCATTCATCTTTTTCCTGAGAGAACACAACACAGGTATATCACAGTATGTTTCGTTAGAATTTAAATATGTATCAGCGTCTCTCTAGCAACAAGAGCTCCTGTGCCCACTGGAGTCTACAGGCATTTCCCTGTGGTTCCTGTGGCGCGTCAGAAGCTCCCCAGCTGCTGTCGTGTATCCCGAGCAAGAACGTCTCATAACTAAAAGGGAAACTAATATCCTCTGTGGGTTTTTCACCCTCCTCTCTCAGCTCACTCATAGTTGATATAGGGTTTTAAAATTCAGGTTTCTAGTTCTGTGGAAACTTAGAAAAAAGTAAAATAAATAATAAATCTTGACTTTTCCAGCAGTTACCGAGCTTTGTCATCATTGTAGGATAAAAGATAGTTCCTTCAGGCCACTAGAGTATCCAAGAATCCTCTGACTCTCAGCAACCCTAGTGGTCTAGCAAATGCACACACCAGATTTTTATAGTCTGTTGATCTTTCTCAAATTTGCTGAAATTACACAAAAATCAAATGTTTGCCCTTGTAATTTTAATTCCTACTATACAACCTCATATCTTAATCCAAAAAATGGTATGGCACAGGCAAATTCTTAGCACATAAGGAGCAGAAGTCCTTTAGCGTCAATAACATTGAACAAAGTATTCAAATTATTCCTCTTAATGTTCCCTCCCACTCTGGCAAATATTTATCAGCCTAGGAAGGAAAAGAGATTCTCAGTAAAGAGTTGTTGGCAAGTCTAAACAACATGTTAAAAGAAAATGGTATGGAACAAGACTAATAAAATCAAGCAAAAGTGGATCTACTTTAACTAAACATCAGGCATTATTTTTATTTATGGAGAGAAAAAAGTCAAAAGTTAGAATGAAAATTACGCATAGGCTTTACACAAATTGTTAAGGAAATACTGTCAACATCATTTTATCTGAGAATCATTTGCATACCGCTGTAACTTGTGCTAGAAATCAAAGGAACACTTTTGTGACAAAAAGGATGAAAATGATTATTCACTAGGAAATAATCTATTTTAGGAGAAAATGTCCATCAACAGAATATGTCCTGCTAGTAATCATCCCAACCTCATACATATTAGATAGTAACGTCACACACAGGCAACAGAAAGTCCTCTCTTAGAAAGGATACATGTCAAAAATGAGATGAAAAAAATGACAGGTTCTATTCCCTCAAGAAAGAGACAGGAGACTAAATTTGAACAGGGCAGTAATTATCAAAAGCTGATAGCCAATAAAGGTTGATGACGGTTAAAAGAGAACAATTTCTTTTTTGGAATTCAACTGCATAAAAATGACTGTAAAATCTTTGAAGTGGTAAAGGACACATCACTATTTCAATGATAGGAGTTTGCAGAACTACCTTAGTAAACAGGGAATGAAAACATAAGGCCAATCCAAATCCAGTGCCATAATCTGCCACACATCTATAGTCCCTGTGAATTAATTTACTTCTCTTTCTGGGAGGTACCTGCCCACATCACACAAGGCAAAGTGGACACTCTTCTGAAGATAAAAATGAGTCTCAGCCTTCAGTACATCAAATCGATCAATCTTACTAATAAGGGAAAATAATGACTCAACTGACAAATGGGACACGTATGAGACCATTAAGAACTAGCTTAATCTCAAGATTTAACTGTTGAAAAATATCATTTGTCCAGCCTAAAGTCATCCAGTGATCTAAAGGACCTAAAAGACATATTTTCCTCAAGTATACTCCCCTTCCCCTTTGCTTATAAGAATTCTACAGCATTTCACTAATTGAACTAATATGCCATTTCTTAAAATGTAGAAAACCTGAGATAGGATAGTAAGCTTGCTTCAATGGGTTCCAAACCTAGTGACTAGATTTCCAAACCTAAAATCTAGTGTGTAGTGTATGATGGCAGAGAATTAGACAAAAAGAAGAGATTGAACAGACTGCTTCTTCCCAGCTCCCTCTAGGGTTCATCCCCCCAAAATGGGTTAAAGGTCAAGGTCTAAAGGATTATTACCTCATAAGCAACCTTTGAAACAAAAATGAGTATTTTTTTATTAAGAACACTAAATATTGGAATAGACTGAATCCCTTTCCTAAATATTCTTATGCATGATCTTTTATCTGAATGACTTGTAGTATGTAATCCCTTCCATTAATCTCAGAACCTAAATACATATAATTTAAGACCAGACAATATATTCTGGATTTTGTGTAGCTCTTGCTGAATTTAGCAATGTGACTGTAGGTAATTACCTTAACAATTCCATTAAGTAATATCCTGCTTTACTTAAAGGTATTTGGTAGAGGTAAAAAAGGTTTAAAGAATTGCATATGAAAATACTATATAACATACACGCTTCTTTTTCTTGACAGGGTTTGTCTTCTGCATTGGGAGAGTTTCAAATCCCCTAGACTAAAATCAACAGATTTCAAACATGTTCTCCACTTTCATCTATGCTTCTCTTCATAAAAAGTTAATTTCATTATGCTATACCCTTAAAATTTAAAAAGTGTCTGCTAAAGTGTAAAAAGATAAGGGTATGTAATTTTCAAATGTTATGAACCCCAAAATACTTCAATTTTACAAATTTATTTCACCTACTTAATCTAAATGCATTTTAAGCTTCTTTTTCTACTGGTTACCCCAAAAGCGCTACAAGGCACAGCAGTGATATATGAATGGTGAGAGAGACAGGTCATAGGGTCATTTCCTCAGTGAGGACACATGAGGTCACTTTACTGTGGGCTGACAATGAATCGTGTTTGTTTTTCCTTGTCCCAGGTAATCAGGGGTAATGCAAAATGAACAGTCATCTTAAATGTGTTTCCTCTCCATTTAGCTTCTGAATAAAATGGAGAGTTTAAGTGTAAGAACAGCAGAGTAGAACAAAGAGATCCTCCTTGAACCCTCAATTTGTTATGGGACTTTTGTAAGCATGGCATCAAGTTGCTAAAGGCTAGATATTTCAGAGTATGTCATGTGCCCCAAACTTACAACTCTCTAAATAACAGTTTCAACTCTGAGCCATCCACACTCCTAGTGAGAAAGGAAAGGGGCTGAAGTAAGGAAACCAATAATGTTCAAAGGTGTCTGCTTTTAAAATAGCTTTTAAAGTATCTGCCTATCTGCTACAGATAGTTTCCATTTTCTAGGCAGAAATGGGAGTACGTTGGTGTGACCAACAAAAGCTAAGAACATATAGTAAAAAGACAATGCAGATTATGTACCATGTGATTACACTTAGGTTTAACAAACATGAACTTCAAGCCATGTATTTTTCCAATGCTTAAAAGCAAAGCTTTTAAAATTCCATTATCTTAAGATGATTTTAAATGATTTCTTTAAATGTGATTATTTCCTAAACCACACAAGAGTAAAATAGAGCATTTATTGATGGAATAACAAAAGTGCTTTTCTTAAATATTCTTCAAAATACATTTGTACAACTTACAATAATATATCCAAAATAACTGTATATACAAAACATTAACTAGTTTTAATGTATGTGCTTTTTTCCCCAAAAATTACAAAGTAACTTCTTTTTTATTTTATTTTTTTTTTTGGCAAAGTTCAACCTTAACAGAGGTGACAATTTTAAAGGTTGGTTTAAGAAAATAGAACCTGAGGGAAATTGACACGCAAGAGTCAATGACAAGCAAGAGATTTGAAGGAATATTTTTAGTTTGTTAAATAAAAATGTTTTTTAGAGTGATACTTTTCACATTACAAAAATAAACCAAAATGAAGAAAAGGTCACTGTAAAATGATGAGAAAAGGATCTGTAGACTTGCTCTTAGTATTTCAAATAGCCAACAATGCATGTCAAAAATGAATGCAAAATTACAACAGTCTTGTATTTACTTTGTGTTTGGAGAAGATATAGTGAAATAAGTGGCCACATTCTGTTTTCTTTTAATTGCTATTAATATGGTTGATCTGATTGGCTCTTCGATGAATTTCATCCAAGAAGTTCTCCAGTTGTTCTATTAGCATTCGTTTTTTAAACCTGTATAAAAAAAAATAGCAATCTCAATTTCTTTTTAACAGATAAATTACATATCAGTATGTTTTTCTTAAAAAGAAACTGCCTTGGGAATATTTTTCAAAGTGAAATGAAAATTAAAAATCAAAAATTTTATGATATATAAAATCTGCTAGAAGACTAGCAAATTCTTTTTATCAGTACTGTCCTATAGTTTGTTCCTAAAACAAACAACCCAGGCTTAAGAGAAAGAGGTTATTCCTTCCACAATCAAAAAGAAAAAGGAAAAACAACCTAATATATACAACGATTACTAATATTGCAGCAAAATTCAGGCTCCCAAAGCAATGACTCCCATAGCTTCTTCTTATGTCCTTTGAAAGTTGAAGGTTAAAAGGAATGTGAACAAAGTATGAATATAATCCTCTACAAAATGTTAGATGAAATGAAAGCTGGGTAGTAGCACTTAAAAACCACGGTGTTCTGCCATTATAATTTGAAAACTAGCAAATCAAGGATCATTAGACATCTTTAGTACAAAATATTCAAAACAGGTAAAGTTCAAGTTGCAGTTTTAAATTTTTTTCAGTAATAAATATAGTACTCCAAAATTACATTCATCTACATAAGCACTAATACTGCTGATGCTTTTTAGAATATCCCAAAACACTGCCTCATCTATACCCACTTCCTCTCTACTTGTAACCACCATACTATTACACAACTCTCTAAAACAGTAATTTTCAACCTTTCTCATCTCATGACACACATAATTACTAAAATTTTGCGGCACACACAAAAAAATATATAGTTTTTGCCTATCTGACAAAAATAAAGCTATAATTTTGATTCATTCACACTGGTTATTGTGTTGGCTGTTGTCATTTTTGATTTGACAATCTAAGGGAAAAGAGGTCAGTGCCCCCTGACTAAATAGTCAGGTGTGGCATGTTTTAAAAATTCTTGAGGCACACCGGTTGAAAATTGCTGCTCTAAAATGTGGCAGAAGTAGAGTGCAGGCTAAATCCATGATGACGTTTGAGTTGACAGAATGTCACATAAAGAGCAACACAGGTTAAATACTCAAAACAAATAATATAAAAAGTTATCTCCTTATCTTGCACCTTTGAAGTGGCCTATGCTCTAGCCCCCCTAAATCCCCCGCCTCACACACACACACACACACACACAGAATTATCTGCCCAATCTAAAACAAACTTTAAATGTAGCATGGAAGAAATTGGGGGATCAATTAAAGAACAGACATATTTGGAAGGTCAGATAAGATAAACCCTAAGTTTCTTACAATACTAAAAGTATTAGAGAAAAAATAAAAAATAATTATTATATTCACTAAACTCATGAAACTATGCTTTCCAGTTAACTGCACTATGGAGTTACAATTTATAATCTTTAAAAAAAAAAAAATTTTTTTTTTATCCTCACCGGAGGACATTTTTGCATTTATCTCCAGATAGAGTGGGAAGGAGAGAGGAAGAAAGAGAGAAACATCAATGTGAGACACATCGACTGGCTGCCACCCACATGACCCCATCTGGGGCCAGGGACAAACTGTAACCGAGGTACAGGCCCTTAGCAGGAACCAAACCCGGTCTCTCTGGTCCACAGGCCAACGCTCTAACCACTGAGCAACACCAGCCAGAGCACAATTTATAATCTTGATCCACATTCCTTATAGTACTAAAGTACATAATCCTGGGCTACTGAAGCAATCAGAATAAGGCCCATTTGTCCAACACTGGTCCCTTAATTACATGTTTTCCCACATACAAGTGAACCACATTAAAATATTGCCTTTCAAGGTTATTACTAATCGCTGATTAACAGTAGTCCAAAAATACAAAGGAGAAAATATAATGGCTATAAAATATAAAGATAACAAAAGCCACAGAGTTAAGAATAAAGAATTATGCAAGTATCTGGACTTTGTAGGAAGAAAGGATTCAAGTTCTAAAGAATATTTGTGTGGCTCTTTTTTAAAGTGAACTTCTTTCAGTAAATTAAAAAAGACAGAAGCGCTTGTGTGTGTGAAAATGTGTGTGTCATGTACAAGCATAACACATTAGATAAACTATTAAAATAGTGACTATAATGTTCAACAGATGACTTACCTTGATGCTTCTTTAATGACATTTTGTAAAAATATTAGTCTTGTTTGTAAACTGCCTTGCACATGCTTCAGTAAAGTGAAGATTCTTTCATATTCTTAAAAGAGAAGCAAAAAAGAAAAATTAAGTGGCTTTCCTTTGCACTCAATATTTTTCTATTGCAGTTTACAAGATATACTAAGACAAAAACATTCTACATAAAATTTTCACTGATCACTCAAGACTATACATATATTTCAGCATACACCAACAAAGATAAAATAACTTAACCACTTTTCTTTTGGTGAAAGTTCCTATTTAGGTATCAAAGTTTAGAAGAGTGAATAGCTTATTGTTAGGACCTCTGAAAAGTAAGCAGTGACCTTTACAAAACTACACCCTTATAATATAAATTCTAAACTACAGGCAATATGGAGGAATGAGGGCTTGGGAGGTGGGGGATATATAAAGAAAAAATAATAAAACAGATTAAGAGTGCTATTTCAGTTTCAAGTTTTCACATAAAACTCTGCCAAGGACTGTAAGATCCTAAATGGCAGGGACTGAGTCTTATCCATTTCTGGACCATTGTAACAGGTGATCGGTCAACACCTTCTGAATGTATGCAAGCAATATTGAAATTTTATCCCACAAAGTTTTTTTTTTTTCACATAATAGATGACTTTCATAACTTTAGTTTTATTAATTTTTTTACCTAAACACATCCCTCATCACCATCATAGTTTAAATCTTAAACATAGTGGTAGGCACTATGCTGAAGTTTTTTAATATTCCCTACATCTCTTGGGGCTTGCTGCTACATTGAAATTCTAGTTGCTGACTAGAAGAATACTCGAGATGGATTCCTGTCATGTAGGAACTATGTGTAATTTATCTGTGTGCTTCTCCTGTGTTCTCAGTCTCTCCTGCTAACCATACCTAGCATAGTACTTTGGATATAGAAAATATTTGTCAGTTGACAAATATAAGATCACATAGCTTATATATTGTTCAAGACTGATATAGAATCAGATATACACTTTTAGTTAATTTGATTTTTTTGTTTTGTTTTTTGGTCACACACAGAAATCAAATTTGAGGTTTGTGTCTAATTACACTTACTTCTTCCTGGCTTTCGAATCTCTTTCATTATTTGTGCTTTTAGTTCAGTGTTGACTTCTTCATGGCTTCTGCAATGCACCAACTTCTTTGCTTTGTTGAGTGAAGATGCTGGTATATTCTCTTCAGGACATTGTACTTTATCTCTTGGCTCCTCATGATTTTCTAAAAATCCACCAACAGCAAGGTCATTAGTTCCTAAATGATCATGACCAAGAGCCTCTGTATGATTGGTTGGTCGTTCCAGTAAATTGGCTGGAGAAGATGTTGAAAATTCAGTATCCATAGCATTTGGTGTAATATCTGATGAAAGTTGGTCAGCAACATGATTTTCAACCACATCATCTACTGTCGAATCATTATTGGTTTCTGAACCTAAAAACAAAGATAAGGGGGAAAAAATTATAAGAGACAATTTCAAAACACACAGTAAAGAAGTCTTCAAAGAAATACCATCGCAGCAAATCATAACTGATTTCCTTGACTGATGCAAATTAACATATAAGGTGATGTGATTCCTACACTTTGATAAAGATATGGTGGATTCAAAGTGAAACATTCAAAATATTTATAAAATCTGTATAATTTCTGCCCTTAGGAAAAGTAAAATAAGGCCAACTTCAACTTTTACTTCTCTATTTTTTTCATGGCAATTTTATTGACAAGTAGGGTCTTAATGGTTTAGGGAAATATCTATGATCAAAAATAGCATGCTTATCCTTTCTTTAGCCCTAATTCATTCCAACCTACAATTGCCTTACACATCTGTTAATCACTTAAGAGGCAAAAGTGAACACAGGGATTTTAAAATGTTCACTATTCTTCAGGGAACATACCACCAAACAGGTCATTTCATAGTACATCCTTTTTTTATACTCGTCCATCTGGTCTTCATTACTTGAGTAATGCAGAACAACCCGGTACCCACTTCAGCTCATTAGACAGCTAGACTTAAAAGCTTACCACCTTGCCACTTAACATTAGATTATTACACTTGCTCCCCACAGAAAGCAGCTGAATTCTATTTCCTGAATGCTCACCAGATCTCTAGGACAACAGCTGAATTCATCTACTTTCCTCACTTAACTGTGTTCAAAATGTAATTATCCCCCAAAAAATCTCTTGAATTTCTGACTGTCTCCTAAATTCTATTCCATGATATGCAAACTTTACTGAATATCTTCCACAACCCCTCCTTTTTTTAACTGAAACCATTTTCCTACAAAGAAACTGCTCTCCTTTTCACACCTGAAATAGAAACGACTTTCTCTCACTCTCCATGGATGTGGACTCCCTAATTCCTTCAATTCCCAGTACCACTAAAGATCCTTTTTCTACACACTCTTATAAAAACTCTTGCTCTTTTAAGGCTCAACTATGTCACATCACTCATCCTCTCTCCTCATCACTATCTCTGTGGTTACATGTCTCCAGTACCTAGTTCAGACTTCCTCCCACCTCCAAGTTCCTCAGGACATCATTCTACGTCCTTACAACTCAAAGTGTGATCTGTGGACAAGAAGCATTAGCACCATCGGGCAACTTGCAAGAAATGCTCATCTGAAGTTCCAGGCCAGTTTGGCTCGGCACTTAGAGCGTCAGCCCACGGACCGGAGAGACCCAGGTTCAGTTCCCACTAAGGGAGTGTACCTTGGTTGCAGTTTGTCCCCAGCCCCAGTTGGGATGGTGTGGTTGGCAACCACTCAATGTGTCTCTCTCACATTGATGTTTCCCTCTCTCTCTTCCTCCCTCTCTCCCTCCTGCTCTATCTGAAGATAAATGCAAAAATGTCCTTGGGTGAGGATAAAAATAAATAAATGAATAAATAAAAATAAAGTTCCACCCCAACTCAGTGATTCAGAATCTAGTTTTACTATCCCCCAAGTTGATTAGCATACACATTCAAGTTTGAGAAGTGCTGTAGTACAAGACTTCAATGTCTAAGCAGATAACCTGCCAAGAACCTGGCCTCTCAATTCCTCATCTCCAAAGAATGTTTTCAACTATATGTGTGCCTCTCAAGTCAAACACAAATACTAAGATAAAGAGTAACCTTATCTTTGCAATATTCCTGCTATCGCTCTTTACCTCAGCTAGACTTTTACTCTAGAGACTCTTCTACTTTATCCCTATTAATCAGATTCTTTATAGATACCCATTTTCTTATCTAACATACCCCATAACGTATCACTTTTTAGCAATGTCCTAAATTCTCTCATTCTTTTGTTCTCCCGTTGACACTAGCCAGGCAAAACCCCACAACTGATCATTCTATCGATCTGCTTGCTCTGGATCTGTACTTGCAATGATGAGCACTCCTGGAGAAACATGACCCAGCTGCAGAGTAGTCACAATCACCACCTGTACTTTGATATTGGCACTGCCTCTGGCAACCTTATTACTACTACCTCTTCTCCCTCTCCCACCAAAAGATCATTCAAACCTTCTCCACTCTCTTCGCATCTCTGATTTTCCCACTCTCCTTCCCTCTCAGCAGTAAACACCACCTCCTGCTTCACAGAGGAAGGAAAGCAGAGCCGTGGGATGGGAACTTCCCTTGCTTCCCACCACTAAACTTGCATCTACACTCTTTAGGCTTCAATGGAAGCAGCATTCTTTTATCAGGGGCCTGAACCCATTCCCTTCAGCTTTCTCAGTGATTTTGTGTCTTCAGCTTTTGTCAGCTTCATCTTCAACCACTCCCTTTCTATTGGTTCCATTTCACCCATATTTAAACATGCTCAGCCCTCTATCATCCTAAAAACAAAGTAAAATCACCATTTTAATCCCATGACATCTTCTAACTACACCCTCCTTTTCTACCTACCCATCACAGCTAAATTTCTTCAAATGGCTGTTTGTCTCCATTTTCTCATCTCTCACTCTTCAACCCTCTTCTACAGTCTTCTGTCCCCTTTACTCCACCAAAATTACTCTTGCTAAGTCACAGGTGTCTGGTCCGCGAAATCAATACCAGCTAACATCATACGCCTCACCAAATTAGTCTGACCAAATCATAGCAGGCTCATTTTTAAGTTGATAATTTTGTATGGCCAGTGAATATCCAAATGGCCCTTGACAGAAAAAAGGTTCCCAACCCCGTGAACCTTTCTAATCTTCTTCTTGATTGATCTGTATAAGAAGTATGTAAGACTACCAATCACTCAATTTTCCTTTCCTTTAGCTTCCATGACACTAAATATTTTCCTAACTTTTCCTATTTCTCTGATTCTTCTTTCTCAGTCCCTTTTCTGAACCTTCTATCTCCTCTAACATTGGCACTTTCAAGGTCCTGTTTTAGGCTCCGTTTTCCCCCTCATTGTTTCCCGAGTGAGACTTTATTAACTTTAATGGGGGTTAAGTTGCCTCCCATAGCCACCTCTCTAGCCAATCCTCTTCTTCTGAGTTCCAGAACTCAAAATAATCATCTTCTAACTTAAAGTGTCCACCTGGCTATCTAATATACACTTCTAAACTAATATTACTCTTCCACTCCAACCCTGACATCATGTACTCGGTGTCTCTCAAGATTCTTTCCTTGCCCTGGCTCCAGTATCCTATCCAGTCATCGCCATGTCCTTTGTTGATATGTCCAACTATTTCTCAAATACATTTTTCCTTGCAACCCCACAGCCAGGTCACCATTAACTCTTCCCTGGGTTTCCTAACTGGTTCCTGTACACCCAAAATAATTATTTAACATTAAATTAACAACCAGTGTCCACAATTTTAATTATCGTATATATTTCTGTCTATGGAAAAGTTAGGTTTTATTTGATTCAGAGTCCAAATCAGGACCCAAATTACAATTGGTTTATATGTCTCTTAACTACCTTTGAATCTACAAAGTCCTTTTGTATCTCTCTTTTTTCTATGCATTTTCCTGGAAACACACATAAACACACACATGCACACCAGATTTTTGTCCTATAAAGTTTTCCATAATCTGGATTTTACTAATTGTATCCCTGTTTTGTCATTTAACATACTCTGTCCCTTTATTTTCTATAAATTGGTAGTTAGATCTAGAGGCGTGATCAGGTTGATGTTAACAAAAAAATGAGGGTTGGTGAGCTAAGACTTCAGAGGTAGTACTGAATAATTTCATCAGGAGATATATAATATTTGTTTTCCTTCCAGTTAAAATGTTATAAGCCATGAATAATCACTACCTACAATTCATAAGTCTATCAGTTCATTGACGGTACCCTACCTCCACTCTTATTCTTCCTCCCTGTTAACATTCCACACATCTCACAGTTTTTATAAAATGCTAATCATATCCAGTCACTACCACCTCTTTACACCTTTCAGTGGATTCTCACTGTCATTAAAATACTCTAGAATCTTTACAATGGCTTCCAAAGGCCCCCCATGATCTGGTTTCTATCTTCAGTTTTCACCTTATTTCATTCCCAACACACTTGGTATACTAGAATTTTCATACCCTCAATGCCTTTCTCTTTACTGTATACTCTTCTTAGACTACTCCTCTAGAATATGCAAATGTACACCTTTAGTTAACAAAGTCCACTCACCCTCCAAGTATTGGTTTAAACAACTTCCTAGTAAAGTACCATGACTCCATTCACCAAGTTAAATCTTCACACCAAATACAACCACAACACACTTGACTTCCCCTTTATAAGATTCACCACACTTCTAATGAAGTGTCCAATGACTTTCTTTTCTTATGCATGGTAAGTGAAAGCTGAAAGCACTGTCTTGATCACTGCTATACCTCAATGCCTAGTACTATCTAAAATAGCATAGGTATTTAGTAATTATTGCATTAAACTGATATTGAAAACCATCTTTCTATGGGTACTTATAATACCCCTTTAAAAACTATTATTTCAAATTACTTAACATTTGCAAATAATACTACAGATTATGATCACTAATAAAGCATAATGAACATATAAAATGTTCAACAAACATTCATTTAAAAAATACAAAAATAATTACATGCCACCCTGGCCAGTGTTGCACAGTGGTTAGAGCGTTGACCCCTGGGTTTGATTCCTGGTCAAGAGGACATACCTGGATTGCAGGTTCAATGCCCAGCCTCAGTCAGGGCACGAGTAGGAGGTAACCAATTGATGTGTCTCTCTCACATCAATGTTTCTCTCTCTCTTCCCTACCGCTCCCTTCTACTCTAAAAATCAAGGGAAAAATATCCTCGGATGAGTATTAACAAAATAATAATAAGAAGAAGAAGAATCAAATGCCAATTTAGAATAAAGATCTTCTCTAGACGCTCTTGGACTTCATCAATTTTTTCCTATAATCTATTTAAAAATCTCTTCTCTGAAGAACCAAAAAGCAGCAAATAATGTTTTGTTTTGCTTTGTTTTTTAAACTCATACCTTTATGAAGAGGAAGGGGTTTGATAAGATCTGGCTGTGCTTGAGTCATAGGTATAGGTGGTCCTTTTCCTCCAATATGATTGTTCACAACTGGATTCTGTTGTCTGCCTCTTAACAGTGGAGACATACAGCGACGTCGCTTAGGGATCCCTTGCATATTTGGTTCTCCAGGTCGTTTATGTTTATTTTGAGGTCCAGCCACAAATTCATCTGCTTCATCTATCATCATACCCTACAGCAAAGTATATAATTTCCCTGGATTTACAAACAGTTTTTAAATGGCACAACTAATTCCCATTCCCATTAAAACAACTATATTGAACTATGTTGACATTAATTAGATACTCTACCAAGAAAATAGCTTTGGCTTACTTAGTTAAATGAAGAACTGTTAAATCTACAGTACCTAGCACAAACAAATTATATAATGAAACATTTCAAATTTACCTTTTTATCCAGCTTAAAAGGGTTGCCAAATGTATGCAACCTTCGAGGCTGATCAGGATCAAGTTCCCTTAGTGGAGAAGGTACTTGCTTGAGGTATTCCTGGTAATTCCCCATTTGTGCTATAGGAACACTGTGTACTTGATCTTTTTGAACAAAACAGAGCAACAACAAAAGTTAACCTTACTAACACCTATTCTAATTATTACATACTTTATTTTACATATGAATGCTACTGGTGTTATTCTAGGCAGAATTCCCTTACCACATACTCTAAATTAATGTGTTGCTATTATAAATATTGACATAAAACTCTTTGAGATTTTTTAAATAAAATTTAAAATCATTGATTTTATCTTCTGAACAAAACAAAAATACTGCAGCTAATTTCAGTGCATAGTTAGCAATATGTAACTTTACCATGAAAAGGAATGTCTCTTCTACTCTATTCTAAATATACACAATTTAATTATAGCAGAATATACAGGAAAAAAAATCACATATATAACCCTTTTTATATACAGCTATAAATTGAATGCTTACATCAGAGATAGCAAAGGGTTAAATTCTCATCTGACTTGATTTAGTAATGCCATGGATATGGTTGAAGAAATACCAGAACATGACAGTACTGTCCACCCAGAGTCAAAGCATCAGATATCAGTATATCATAAGAAAATAACTGTCTGTGTCTGTGTAACTGTGTGTACGAATGAACAAAAAACCAAGAAAGGAAACTAAGCTGTTAACAAAGGTTGTTACATTTGGGGAATAGAATCTGGGGCAAGAGTGATGGTAGAAAGAAATGTAGAAAATCAAAGGTGACTTTTTACTTCATTTGTTTGTACTTACAATGAGAATGTAATACTTTTTATAATATAATATATATTTATAATATAATTTTTACAGAGTTATAGTATTACCATTTTGTTTTTTAATATAAAGAAAAATTTACACACAAAAAGAATACCAATATTAAAACCATGATCTAACCTTCATCCTGTCCTTTAAGAAATCTACGGGTGCTCTTCATAAGATTAAATCTCATTCTTGTTAAGTGATCCAAAAGATTCCGTCTTGGTATATCATACGCATTTCTAAATGTCTGTGGCTTTAAATCCTATTGAAAATATTCAAAGACAAAATTATTTAAAAACAGAGAATTAAAAGACTAAAATCTCAACCTTGCAGCATAGGTTTGAAAATAAGACATACAAGTTAATTAATTAACTTAAAAAACAGAACAATCTCACCAGCTTGGAGTGGGGCATCAGCAACCCAGGCAGAACAGAGGCATTGTAAGGAGAGGAAGAGACTGCTTGCCTCTCCTGTAAGCTACAGCACCACCCCAAACACAAATCTGAGTAAACCACCCTGATTGGACCTGATATCCCCCAAAGCCCAGTGCTGTGGGGAAAGGGAAAGCAGCCTAGAACAAATATATACAAGTGGCTAGCCCTGAAGGCGATCAAGCCTCTGGGCTAGGGAAACCCAGCTCATATGACTACTTGGGACCACACCCTCCTGGGTCCAGCCAGGAGGCCAAGAACCAGGCAGGGACAGTGATTCACATTGGTCTACACCAGAGAACTGCCCAAGAGGTCAGGGACCCACACCCAAGGGGCCAGATCCAACTACATCAGAGAAAACTCCAGTGAGCTCCATGAAGAGCAGATCCAGGCGCCAACAAGGCTAGGGTTGAAACTCATAGTTAACAACCCTGAGCCCACCTACAAATGAACAAGAGCAATCAAGAACCAAATTCATTAGGAGAGCCCACATAACCCACACAGAGATCAATCCTAGAGCACCCAGCTCAGAAGATAAAGATGACTATTTCATTGGGTCCCAAAAGGAGGCCACCACACCAAGACTGGGAGCCAACCTACCTACATGGCCCAACATGCTTCACCTGGCCTAGAACTACCCGACTAATAAAATGTTGAGACAAAGAAACAACCCTCAAATAAAAGAAAAGGAGGAATCACCAGAAAAGGAACTACATGAAATAGAAGGAAGCAATTTCTTAAAGAATTCAAAGCGGTGGTTTTAAGGATGCTCTAACAACTTAGTGAGAGCTATAAGAAACTTAATGAGAACTATACCAGTATAAAGAAAGAGATAGAAACTATGAATAAAAATCAAGTGGAACTGAAGAATGACAGGGCTGATATAAAAAATACCTTGGAAGGCCCTGGCCGGTTTTGCTCAGTGGTTAGAGCGTCAACCCATGGACCAAAGAGTCACAGGTCTGATTCCGGTCAAGAGCAAGTACCTCAGTAGCGGTTCATCCCTGGCCGTGTTGGAGGCAACCAGTCAATGTGTCCATCTCACGTTGATGTCTCTCTCTCTCTCTCTCTCTCTCTCTAAAGATAAATACAAAAATATCCTCAGGTGTGGAGTAAAAAAAAAGAAATACCTTGGAAGGATTCAATAGTAGATTAAAAGAAGCTGAAGAGCAAATTAGAAGACAAAGTAGGAAAAAAACACCCAAATAGAGCAGTAAATGGGGGGAAAAAAAATATAAAAAGCAGGAGAAGAGTTTAAGGGAGCTTTGGGACAACACAAAATCTAACAACATTGAGGTGCCAGAAGGAAGAAAATTACAGAAGGGACTAGAGAACCTTTTTGAAGAACAGAAAAATTCCCTAACCTGGTGAAGGAAAGTCACACAAACCCAGGAAACACAGAGAATCTCAATTAAGATGAACCCAAAAAGACCCACACCTAGACACATCATAATTAAAATGGCAAATGTTAAAGACAAAGAAAGGATCTTAAAGGCAATAAGAGAGAGACAGAAAGTTAGCCACAAGAGAGCTACTATTAGATTCTCAGCTGATGTCTCAATAGAAACAATGCAGGCCAGAAGGGAGTGGCATGAAGTATACAAACTAATGAAAAGTAAGGATCTGAATCCAAAACTACTCTATCCAGCAAGGCTATCATTCAAAATTGAAGATGAAATAAAGAGCTTCACAGACCAAAAAAAGGCTAAACAAATTTACTACCACCAAAACAGCACTGCAAGAAATGTTAAAGGCACTACTGTATGAAGAAGAAATAGACAGAGGAACAGAGGCATAAAGAATAAAAATGGCAACAAATAAGTACCTATCAATAATAACCTTAAGCCAGACGGTGTGGCTCAGTGGCTGAGTGTCCACCTATGCACCAAGAGGTCGCTGGTTCACTCCCTGGTCAGGGCAGGGCACATGCCCAGGTTTTGGGTTAGATCCCCAGTAGGGGGTATTCAGGAGGCAGCCAATCAATGTTGATGCCTCTCTCTCTCTCTCTCTCACCGATGTTTCTATCTCTCTAGCCCTCTCCCTTCCTCTCTCTCTAAAAAAAAATAAAAATAAAAATAATCAATAAAATTTAAAACATAATAAGAACCTTATTAAATGTAAAAGGCTTAAATACTCCAATCAAAAGACACAGGGTAGCTGACTAGATAAGAAAATAGGACCCATATATATGCGCTGTCTACAAGAGACCCACCTCAGAAAAAAGACTCACACAGGATGAAAGAAAGTCAAGGGATAGAAAACAATTTTCCAGGCAAATGGAAACAAACAAACAAACAAAAACCTGGTAGAGCAACTCATATTTGACAAGATGGACTTCAAAAAGTGGGCCATAATAGGACACAAAGAAGGTCACTAAATAATATTAAAAGGGTCAATCCAACAACACGATATAACCCTGGTAAATATATATGCACCCAATATAGGAGCACCTAAAAACTTCTGGAGGGGATTAACAGCAATATAATCATAGTGGGGGACTTTAACATCCCTCTAACACCACTGGATAGATCTTCTAGACAAAAAATTAATAAGGAAACAGAGACCCTAAATAATGCACTAGATCAGCTGGATTTAATTGACATTTACAGAACATTTCATCCCAAAGCTGCAGAATATATATTCTTCTCAAGTGCATATGGAACAGTCTCAAAGACAGACCGCATGTTAGGGCACAAACTAAGTCTCTCCAAGTTCAAGAAGACAGAAATCATATTAAGCATCTTCGTGGATCACAATGGCATGAAACTGGAAATCAACTGCAATAAAAACACTAAAATGCATTCAAACACACTTGAATTTCTTAACGAAACACATGGAGGCTAAGTAGCATGTTATTAAACAATGAATGAAACATCAATGAGATCAAGAAAGAAATAAAAAACTTCCTGGAAACAAATGAAAATGAACACAGAACAACACAAAATATATGGGACACAGTGAAAGCAGTCCTGAGAGGGAAGTTCACAGCAATACAGGCCTACCTCAACAAACAAGAAAAATTTCTAACAGAGTATCTAATTCTAAAACTTAAAGATTTAGAAATAGAACAAAAAGAAAACCCAGAGTTAATGAAGGAAGGAAATAATAACAATCAGAGCAGAAATAAACAAGAGACTAAAAAAAGGAGAAAAAAAAATACAAAACGTCAATGAAACCAAGAGATATTATTTAAAAAGGCAAATAAGATTGATCAACCTTTAGCCAGACTCATCAACAAAGAAAAAGGACCCAAATTAATAAAATCAGAAGTGAAAGCAGTGAAGTAACAACCAACACCACAGAAACACAAAGGATTGTAAGAAAATACCATGAACAATTATATGCCAACAAATTTGACAACCAAGGTGAAATAGACAATTTCCAAGAATCATGCAGTCTTCCAAAACTCAACTGGGAAGAGTCAGAAAACCTGAATAGACCAATAACAACTAAGGAAATAGAAGCAGTGATCAATAAACTACCAGCAAACAAAAGCCCTGGTCCAGACTGATTCACAGGTCTGGAATTTTACCAAACATTCAAAGTAAAAACATCAGCTTCCACGTTGCCTTATGTGCAAAAGGTTTTAACCTAGGGTGAAGAGAGGGAGATAACTTGAAGGTGAATTGTCATCAAGGTGGGCTTCTCCTTTCGTTGGTGTTCAATGAGGTGAAGGAGAATGTGGAAACTGTGTTTTCCTGCTTCTCCCTGCCGAAAAGGGGGTGAGAAGAGGTGGTCGGAACCGTGGAGAGCTAAGAGCGGGATTCATCCAGGATCATGCAATAATCTTTTGTTTTCTGGGTTTGTTTTTTGTTTTTCAAAAATGAGACTCCCTCAGCGAGATAGCAGGATAAGAGGTCTTCATTCCAAGTTCATCACATTAGCCGATTTGAGGGTTCCTAAATAATCCAGAGTGTAGGAAAGTGACAGTTAAAACCCCACCTGGAGTAAATAAAAACATACAAAGAACTAATATTCATTCCCCTCAATCTATTCCAAATAAATTCAAGAGGAAGGAAGCTCTTTATATGAGGCCAGCATTAACCTAATCCCAAAACCAGAGAAAGACACTATAAAAAAAGAAAACCACAGGCCAATATCCCTGAGGAACATAGATGCCAAAATCCTCAACAAAATTTTAGCAAATCAGATCCAGCAATATATTTTAAAAAGTATACACCATGACCAAGTAGGATTTATCCCAGGGATGCAAGGTTAGTACAATATTCGCAAATCAATAATGTAATAAACCACATAAAATGAAAGATTAAAATCATATGATCATATCAACAGATGCTGAAAAAGCATTTGACAAAATTCAGCACCCATTTTTTTATAAAAACTCTCAGCAAAGTGGGAATAGAAAGATCATACCTCAACATAATAAAGGCCATATAAGACAAACCTACAGCCAACATCATACTCAATGGGCAAACACTAAAAGCATTTCCCTTAAGAACAGTAACAAGACAGGGATCCCCACTTTCAGTACTCTTATTTAACATAGTATTGGAAGTCTTAGCTATAGCAATTAGACATGAAGAAAAATAAAAGGGATCCAAATTAGAAAGGAGGAAGTAAAACTGTCATTAACTGCAGATGACATGATATTGTACATAGAAAACCCTAAAGACTCCATCAAAAAGCTATTAGACCTAATAAATGAATTCAGCAAAGCAGCAGGATATAAAATCAACATCCAGAAATCGCTGGCATTTTTATACACCAATAATGAACACATAGAAAGATAAACTAAAAATTTACAAATGCAACAAAAAAATTAAGATATCTGAGAATAAACTTAACCCAAGAAGTAAAGGACCTGTTCACAGAAAACTACAGTACATTGAAAAAAGAAATAAGGAAAAATATAAATAAGTGGAAGCATAAACATTATTCATGGACTGAAAGAGATAACATCATTAAAATGTCCATATCACCCAAAGCGATCTATAGATTCAATGCAATCCCCATCAAAATACGAACAACAGCCCTGGACAGTTTGGCTCAGCAGTTAGAGTGCTGGCCTGCGGTCCAGAGAGACCCGGGTTCGGTTCCCGCTAAGGGCACGTGCCTCGGTTGCAGTTTGTCCCTGGCCCTGGTTGGGTCATGCGGGTGGCAACCACTCGATGTGTCCCTTTCACATCGATGTTTCTCTCTCTCTCTCTCTCTCCCCCTCCCACTCTATCTGAACAAAAAATGGATGAATGTCCTCAGGTGAGAATAAAAAAAAAAATACCAACAATATATTTCACAGATCTAGAGCGAATACTTCAAAAGTTTATATGGAAACAAAAAAGACTCCAAATAGCCACAGCAATCTTGAAATGAAGAACAAAGTAGGAGGGATCACAATAGCGGTCATCAGGTTATACTACAAAGCCACTGTAATCAAAACAGCCTTGTACTGGCACAAGAACAGGCAAGGCACATAGATCAATGGAACAGAACAAAGAACTCAGAAATTGACCCAAGACATTATGCTCAACTAGTATTTGACAAAGGAGACAAGAGCATAGAATGGAGTAAAGACAGTCTCTTTAATGGTATTGGAAAAATTGGACAGCTACATGCAAAAAAAATGAAACCAAACTTACACTATACACTAGAATAAACTCAAAATGGATAAAGACTTAAATGTAAGTAATTAAACCATAAAAATGCTAGATGAAAAGGTAAGCAGCAAAATCTCAGACATCTCAAGTAGAATTTTCACTGATATATCGCCTAGTGCAACAGAAACAAAGGAAAAAAATTTAATAAACAGGACTACATCAAACTAAAAAGCTTCTGCACAGCAAAAGAATCCAGCATCAAAATGGAAATGGAACCCCCATATGTGAGAATATAATTGTCAATGATACATCAGATAAAGGGTTAATTTCCAAAATATATAGAGTACTCATACAACTCAACAAAAGAAAGACAAAGAATCCAATTAAAAAATGAGCAGAGGACCCAGTAATTGAGCCTCGACCCATGCATTAATCAGAGAAAGACTAGTATCACATGATCTCACTGATTTGTGGAATATAATGAACAAAATAAGCTGATGAACAAAATAGACCCAGAGACATAGAAGTAGGGGTCAGACTGATAATCCTTAGAGGGGGGTGGGAAGGAAAGAGAGAAAACAAATAACTTACATGCATATATGCATAACCAGTGGACATAGACAACAATACTGTGAGTTGTGTGGGGGCTAAGAGGGGGAAGGAGCCTGATGGGAAGTAATGGGCGAAAAAGGAGAGACATTTGTAACAAAAATCAATTAATTACTTTAAAAATAAAACATAGAATAGAGTTATGATGCAATCTTAATGAACTGTTTTGGTAACCATAAGATAAAAAATTGGTAGTAAGCTCAACCAAGTAATTTCAAATTTACATCTAACTGAAGATTTTATATATTCTGGCTAAAAGAAATATATATATATATCTCCAAATTTTAAAGACTTTCAATGTTTTTAAGCTTTATTGTATAATTTACATACCATAAAACTGCCTATTTAAGTATACAGTTTGATGAGTGTTAATAAATGTATAGTTGTGAAACACCACAATCCAGTTTTAGAACACTTCCAACATTCCAGAAAGTTCCATGTGCCCATTTATAGTCAATCCCTACTACTAGCCCCAGGCAACAATTTATCTGCTTTCTATCTCTGTATATTCCATTTTATAAATGGAATCTTGCAATATCTAATATTTCCTATTTGGCTTCTTTCACGTGAAATGATGTTTCTGAGATTCATTCATGTTGTTCATCTATCAGCAGTCTATTCCTTTTTATTATAGTAAAACAGTATCCCATTATATGGATATACCATATCTTTTATCCATTCACCAGCTGAATGGATAAACACTGAACTGTTTTCAGTTTTGGGGTATTATGAACAATGCTGCTATAATATATTTTTTCATTTATCTTGGATAGTACAATTGCTGGTTATATAGCAACTACATATTTGCCTTCTTAAGAAATTGCAGACAATTTTCCATCAGCAATGTATGAAAGTTCCAGTTGTTCTACGTCCTCACCAACACTTGATATTTTTCATTCTTTTAAATTCTAGCCATGAGAAATTTTAGAATGTGAAGTGGGAATCTCATTAATTTCCATTTCCTTAATGGCCAATCAGATGGATCATCTTCTCACCTGCCTATTCAAGTTTGTTTATCTTATTTGGCAAAGTATCTTCTGTTCAAATATTTGCCCTTTTGTTAGTCTCTTTATTGTTCAGTTGTATGAGTTTTTTATATATTTTGATATTAAGTTCTTTATTCTGTATATGCTTTTCTCCCAAACTAGAACTTCCTGTTCATTTGTCAAAGTTTTTTTTATTAAAAAACTGTAATTTTACCCTGGCCAGTTTGGCTCGGCAGTTAGAGCATCAGCCCGCAGACCAAAGAGTTTCAGGTTCGGTTCGGCCCTGGTCGACGTTGTGCAGCAGGCAGCCAATTCATGTGTCTCTCTCACACAATGATGTTTCTCCCCCCCCATTCACTCTGAAGATAAAATGGAAAAATAGAAGATTCCAAAATGGCAGCGGAGTGAACGGAAGCTACACAGACAGTCTCCCAGAACCAAACTGGAATTACAACTATAACACAGACAAATCAACGAGAAAAACCAACAGAAAAGCAGCTTGCGAGGACCATATAACCAGGGACACTGACTCGATCCAGGTAGGCTTGCAAAGGCCTGAGACGGGGGCTGGGAGCCCACGGTCAGCAGCTCCGCAGCGGCCTTAGCTGTGAGCAGTACCCTCGGGTTACACTCCCAAGCGAACCCAAGCGACTACACAGCACAGCGCCGGGACAGAGGCTAAAACAGCCACAGCCACTCACCTTGGGCTCCGGCAGAGGGACGGCAGACTGGACTGGAACTGTGTGGGGACACTTGGGATTGGGAGGGCACTCAGAGCTTTTGCTGAGTTGCTGCCACGCAGGATGGTGGCCATATTGCTCCTTCCAAGGATTCTGGGGAGAGGCAGCAGTCCCTCCCTCAAAGATCCAACCCCACCCTGTGGGCCATTGAAGTGCTAATTGAGGTTCACTAACAACCAGCATCTGCCCCACCCTCGGGAAATCCCCAATGCTGAGCACCTGAGGGAGTTTTTCAATCAACTGACAACCCAAAACTCATCAAGTAACCTCAACTGCTAGTCTCCAGGCAAAAAGCTAGAGGATAACAGTACCTTTCCTGGGCTAGCAACTTTAACCAGGAAAGTAAGACTTCACAGTGGTGTTTAACGGGGGCCCTCACTCGCTCATCTAAACCCAGGAGAGTGAGTGACAAACAGCAGAACACCAAAACCACAGGGAAAACCTGACAGGCTCCAAAGCCCACTGTGATAGCCAAAATGGTGAAACAAAGAAACAAACAGAAGCCAAATGAAAGAGCAAGAGATCTTCACCGAAGATGAGATCAATGTGGAGCAGTTAGGCATGTTAACAGATCTAGAATTCAGAGCCATGATCTTGAGGAAGCTCAACAACATGAGTAAGAACATAGAGACCCTGAAAATAAGCCAATTGGAAATTAAAAACCATCAAGAAGAGATAAAAAATGACATATCAGAAATGAAAAACACATTGGAAGGTTTAAAAAGCGGAGTAGAGGAAGCCAAGGACCGAATCAGTGAATTAGAAGACAGGGTAGGAAAAAAAATCACACAATCAGAAAAAACAATTAAAACACAGGAAGACAGCTTAAGAGAACTGTGGAACAACTGGAAACGAAATAATATTTGCATCATAGGAGTCCCCAAAGAAGAAGAAAATGAGCAAGGGATAGAGCATATATTCAAAAAAATAGTGACAGAAAACTACCCTAATTTGGTGAAGAAAGAAGGCATTCAAGTTCAAGAAGCACAGAGAGTCCCAAGTAAGAAGAACCCAAACAGGCCCACATCAAGAAACATAGTAATTAAAATGCCACAAATTAAAGACAAAGAGAGAATCCTAAAAGCAGCAAGAGATAAGCAACAGGTTACCTACAAAGGAAACCCCAATGAGCCTCTCAGCTGACTTCTCACAAGAAACACTACAGGCCAGAAGGATCATGAAAAACAAGGATCTGAATCCAAGACTATACTACCCAGCAAGGCTATCATTCAAAATAGAAGGTCAAATAAAGAGCTTCCCAGACAAAAAAAGGCTAAGGGAATACATTAGCACCAAACCAGCACTGCAAGAAATGTTAAAAGGACTACTGTAATTAGCAAGATAAATGGGAAGAAAAATAGAACCACACTAAACAAAAATGGCAATAAATAAGTACATATCAATAATCACCTTAAATGTAAATGGATTGAAAGCTCCCATAAAAAGACACAGAGTAGCTGATTGGATAGGAAAGCATGACTCATCTATATGTTGTTTACAAGAGACCCACCTCACAACAAAAGACTCACAAAGGTTGAAAGTGAAGGGATCGAAAAAAATCTTCCAAGCAAATGGAAAGCAAAAAAAAAACCTGGGGTAGCAATACTCATATCTGATAAAATAGATTTCAAAATGAAGGCCATAACTAGAGACAAAGAAGGCCACTACATAATATTGAAAGGATCTATCCAACAGGAACATATAACCTTGATAAACATATATGCACCCAATATAGGAGCACCAAAATATATTAAAAATCTTCTGGAGGACTTCCAAGGAGAAATCAACAGCAATATAATCATAGCAGGGGACTTCAACACCCCTCTGACACCACTGGATAGATCCCCTAAACAAAAAATTAGCAAGGAAACAGAGACTCTAAATGAAGCACTAGACCAAATGGATTTAATAGATATCTACAGAGAATTACACCCCAAAACTACAGAATACACATTCTTCTCAAGTGTACATGGGACATTCTCAAAGATAGACCACATGATAGGACACAAACTAAATCTCTACAACTTCAAGAAGACTGAAATCGTATCAAGCATCTTCTCAGATCACAATGACATGAAACTAGAAATCAATTGCAACAAGAACATGCAAAGACATTTCAACACATGGAGGCTAAATAGCATGTTGTTGAACAATGAAGGGGTTACCGAGGAGATCAAGGAAGAAATTAAAAACGTCCTGGAAACCAATGAAAATGAACACACAACAACACAAAATTTATGGGATGCAGCAAAAGCAGTTCCCAGAGGGAAGTTTATAGCACTACAGGCCTCCCTCAAGAAACAAGAAAAATTTCTAATTGACTGTCTAACCTCACAACTTAAAGAATTAGAAAGCATAAAAAAGAAAACCCCAGAGTAAGTAGAAGAAAGGAGTAAAGATCAGAGCAGAAATAAATGACATAGAGACCAAAACAACAATTCAAAGGATCAATGAAACAAAGAGCTGGTTTTTCGAAAAGATAAACAAGATTGATGGACCCTTAGCCAGATTCACCAAGAAACAGAGAGAGAGAACCCAAATACACAAAATCCGACAAGAGACTTCCGGTCAAGATGGAGGCGTAGGTAAACGTGGTATCGTGTCCTCCCACAACCACATCAAAGTTACAACTAAACTACAGAACAAGCATCATTCAAAACCGCCTGAAATCATCCTGAATGGGAGTCCTACAACTACAGAATTAAAGCAGCAGCCACATCCAGACTGGTAGGAGGGGCGGAGGGGCGGAGGGGCGGAGGGGCGGAGGGGCGGAGGGACGGAGGGGCGGAGGGGCGGAGGCACAAGGGCCGGTGGCAAGACAGGCTGACCCCACACCCACGTGTGGCGGATAAAAATCACAAGGATACCTTGGCTGCGAAGGTCCTTCCTGAGGACTGAGGGGTCCCTTTCCCACACCAGGTGCCCCGTTCAGGGTTCCAGTGCCAGGAAAAGAAGTCCCCATAACTTCTGGCTGGAAAAACCAGCAGGAACTGAGGCTCAGGGAGGCTGACACGGCTGGAGCCCCAGGCAGCTCCCTAAAGGGCCCGCGCATGGACTTATCGGACTCTCTCCCTCTAAGCTTGGAGGGGAGGCAGCTCAAGGGGCATCAGAGACATACAGGGAAGAACTGAGCTGTTTGGCACTAAAGCGAGGGGTGGAGAGGGGGCTTTCTCCGGGACAAACATGCTGTCAGAGGCCTTTGTTCCTTTGGTGAGCCCTTCCCTGGGGCGGCAGACAGCCCCCATACCTGGGACTCCAGCAACCTGGCTCACACTGGTAGCCCCGCCCTGGTGACTCCCAGAGGCCCTACCGCGCCCCGCCCAACTTTTAGGCCCACCCAAGCTGTTGCCAGTTGCTTAACCATAGGATTGGCCTGTCTTGGATCCTGCTTCAGATTTTTCCTAAATTCTTTCAAACGAGCAGCATCTGGTCTAAGCTAGCCCCATACTGCTGGTTAAGTAATACACAAAAACAAACACAGGGAGGCAGCCAAAATGATGAGATAAAGAAACAGGTCTCAAATGAAAGAACAGAACAAAACCCCAAGAAAAGAACTAAGTAAAATGAAGATAAGCAACCTAACAGATGCTGAGTTCAAAATACTGCTTATAAGGATACTCAATGAACTCAGTGAGAACCTCAGTGAACTTAGTGAGGGCCTCAAGAGCATATAAAAGGACCAGTCAGAATTGAAGGAGGCATTAACTGAAATAAAGAATAATTTACACAGCTTCAATACTAGAGTACATAAATCCAAGAAGCAAACCATCGATTTGGAATATAAGGAAGCAAAAAACGCCCAATCACAACAACAAAAAGAAATAAGAATCCAACAAAATGAGGATAGTGTAAGGAGCCTCTGGGACAACTTCAAGTGTATCAACATTCGCATCTTGGGGGTGCCAGAAGGAGAATAGCAAGAACAAGAAATCGAAAACCTGTTTGAAACAATAATGGCAGAAAACTTTCCTAACTTGGTGAAGGAAACAGACATACAAGTCCAGGAAGCACAGAGAGTCCCAAACAAGATGAACCCCAAGAGGCCCACACCAAGACACATCATCATCAAAATGCAAAAGGTTCAAGACAAAGAGAGAATCTTAAAAGCAGCAAGAGAAAAGCAGTTAGTTACCTACAAGGGAGTACCCATAAGGCTGTCAGCTGATTTCTCAAAAGAAACTTTGCAGGCCAGAAGGGAGTGGCAAGAAATATTCAGAGTGATGAAAACCAAGAACCTACAACCAAGATTACTCTATCCTGAAAAGCTGTCATTTAGAATCGATGGTCATATGAAGAGTTTCCCAGACACGAAAAAGTTAAAGGAGTTCATCACTACCAAACCGTTATTATATGAAATGATCAAGGGTCTTTTTGAAGAAACAGATAAAATATATGAACAAACAAAATGGCAATGAATACATATCTATCAACAATGGAATCTACAAACAAAATGAACAGGTAGATCAGAAACATTCTCATAGATACAGAAAACATTTTGTTGGTTGCCAAATGGGAGGGGGTTGGGAGAATGGGTGAAAAAGGTGAAGGGATTAAGAAGTACAAATTCATTGCTAGACTGACAAACCTCAAAGGGAAAGGGGCTGGGGGTGTGGAAAGAAATAAACCAAAGAACTTCTATACATAACCAATGGACACAGACAATAGTGTGGAAAAGGCAGGAGGGGGGCGGGAGTGGGGAGGAGGTGGTCAATGGGGGAAAAATGTGGAACATCTGCAATACATTCTACATTCAACAATAAAGATTAAAAAAAAAAAATCAGAAATGAAAGAGAAGTAACAACCGACACCACAGAAATACAAAAGGTCGTTCACAGCTACTATGAACAACTAACTGTACGGCAAAAATTCGACAATGTAAGCGAAATGGACAAATTTCTAGAAACACACAGTTTCCCAAAACTGGACAGGGAAGAGATAGAAAACTTGAACAGACCAATAACAACTAAGGAAATTGAAGAGGTAATCAAGACTCTCCCAGCAAACAAAACCCCAGGCCCACATGGCTTCACGGGGCAGTTTTACCAAAAATTCAAAAAAGAACTAACACCCATTCTCCACAAACTATTTCAAAAAATTCAAGAAGAAGGAAGACTTCCAAACTCATTCCATGAGGCCAGCGTAATTCTAATTCCAAAACCAGAAAAAGATACTACAAAGAAAGAAAACTACAGGCCAATATCCCTGATGAACATAGACGCCAAAATCCTGAACAAAATACTAGCAAATCGGATCCAGCAATACATCAAAAAAATTATTCACCATGACCAAGTGGGATTCATTCCAGGGATTCAAGGCTGGTACAATATTCGCAAATCAATAAATGTGATACAGCACATAAACAAAATGAAGAATAAAAACCACATGATCATATCAATAGATGCTGAAAAAACCTTTGACAAAATCCAGCATCCATTTCTGATAAAAACGCTCAGCAATGTGGGAATAGAGGGATCATATCTCGACATATTAAAGGCCATATATAAAAGACCTACAGCTAACATCATACTCAATGGGCAGAAAATAAAAACATTTCCATTAAGAACAGGAACAAGAGAGGAATGTCCACTTTCGCCACTCTTGTTTAACATACTACTGGAAGTCTTAGCCACAGCAATCAGACATGAGGAAAAAATAAAAGGGATCCAAATTGGAAAGGAGGAAGTGAAACTGTCATTATTTGCAGATGACATGATATTATACATAGAAAACCCTAAAGACTCCAGCAAATATCTACTAGACTTAATAAATGTATTTGGAAAAGTAGCAGGATACAAAATTAACGTCAAGAAATCGACGGCATTCTTGGACACCAATGATGAACTCACAGAAAGAGAAACTGAAAAAACAATCCCATTTACCATCGCGGCAAAAAAATTAAGATAGGAATAAACTACCTAGGAATAAACTTAACCAAAGAAATAAAGGACCTATTTGCAGAAAACTACAGGACATTGAAAAAAGAAATTGAGGAAGATATAAAAAAAATGGAAGCACATACCTTGTTCATGGATTGGAAGAATTAACATCATCAAAATGTCCATACTACCCAAGCAATCTATAGATTCAATGCAATCCCCACCAAAATACCAACGACATATTTCACAGAACTAAAACAAATACTTCAAAAGTTCATATGAAACCAAAAAAGTCCCCGAATAGCCACAGCAATTTTGAAAAAGAAGGACAAAGTAGGTGGGATCACAATACCAGATAGGTTATACTACAAAGTGACTGTAATCAAAACAGCCTGGTACTGGCACAAGAACAGGCATATAGACCAATGGAACAGAACTGAAAACCCAGAAATGGACCCAAGGCAATATGCTCAATTAATATTTGACAAAGGTGGCAAGAGCATACAGTGGAGTAAAGACAGCCTCTTTAATAAATGGTGTTGGGAAAATTGGACAGCTACATGCAAAAAAATGAAACTAGACCATCAACTTACACCATACACAAGAATAAAATCACAATGGATAAAAGACTTAAATGTGACTCGTGAATCCATAAAAATCCTAGAAGAAAATGTAGGCAACAAAATTTTGGACATCATACGGAGCAAAATTTTCACTGATACAACACCTAAGGCAATAGAAACAAAGGGAAAAATGAACACATGGGACTACATCAAATTGAAAAGCTTCTGCACAGCAAAAGAAACAATCATCAAAATGGAAAGGCAACCCACTGTATGGGAGAACATCATTGCCAATGATATATCAGACAAGGGGTTAATTTCCAATATATATAGAGTGCTCATACAACTCAACAAAAGGAAGACAAAGAACCCAGTTAAAAAATGGGCAGAGGAGTTGAATAGACACCTCTCCAAACAGGACATACAAATGGCCAAGAGACATATGAAGAAATGCTCAACATCACTAATCATCAGAGAGATGCAAAATGAAACAACAATGAGGTATCACCTCACACCTGTCAGAATGGCCGCCATCAACAAATCATCAAAAACAAGTGTTGGCGAGGGTGTGGATAAAAGGGGACTCTAATACACTGCTGGTAGGAATGTAGACTGGTGCAGCCACTATGGAAAACAATATGGTGTTACCTCAAAAAATTAAAAATTGAACTTCCATTTGACCCAGTGAATCCACTTCTAGGAATATACCCTAAGAAGCCTGAAACACCAATCAGGAAGAATATATGTACCCCCATGTTCATAGCAGCACTATTTACATTAGCTAAGATCTGGAAACATCCCAAGTGTCCATCAGTAGACGAATGGATAAAAAGTAGTGGTACATATACACAATGGAGTACTATGCAGTTGTAAGAAAGATCTCTTATCCTTTGAGACGACATGGAGGGACCTGGAAAGCATTATCCTAAGTGAAATAAGCCAAGCAAAAAAAGACAAATAACATGATCTCACTTATATACGGAATATAATGAACATAACAGTCTAATGGAACACAGTAGACCCAGAAACATGGAAGCAGGGCACAGATTGACATCCCTCAGAAGAGAGGTTTGGGGGGGGGGGAGGGATAAACCACAGAACTTATATGCATGTATGCATAACCAAACATGGACAACAAAGCTGGGGACCGGGCGGGGGTGGGTTGGAGAGGGGGATGCCAATGGGGTAAAAAAGGAGAAACATCTGTAACATAAAAATTAATTAATTTATAAAGAAAATGGAAAAATAACCTCGAGTGAGGATTTAAAAAAAATTTCTTTTTTAAATTTCAATGAAGCTCGATTAATCAAGTGCTTTTTGTTTTGTATTTTAGAACTCTTCCATGATCCATGACCTAAAGTCATGATGATTTTCTCTAGTTTTTTCTAGTTTACAGTTTTAGTCCTTACATCTATGACCATGATCACTTCAAGTAATTTACTTAAGGGTCAAGTTCATTATTTTGAATATGGATATCCAACTGTTGCAGTGTTACTTGTTGAAAAGACTGTATTCTCACCCAGTGAATTATTTTGGCACCTTTGTTAAAATTAACTATTTGTGTGATGGCCTACTTCTAGATTATATTCTGTACTATTGATCTATATGTTTATCCTTATGTCAACAACACAAAATGTTGATAGCTTTGGCTTTACAGTAACTTTTAAAATTGGATAGTGCAAGTTGCCCAACTTTAATCTTTTGCAAAATTGCTTGAGCTATTCTAGTACCTTTACACTTCCATATACATTTTAGAGTCAGCTTGTGTGTTTTTATAACAAAGCTTCTAGGATAAATATCTTTTTAATAACGAGAAGCATTTTAGGATCACACTGTGCACCCAAGGTCATAAGTACCAAAATGCAGTGACTCTATCATTAGCTATATAACTTTAAGGCAATCTCTAAGCCTCTGCTTACTCCCTTATTAAATAAATGGGTTGGTTTACTTTTTATCAGTACATCTATTCATTTACCCACCATGGACAATATCTGTTTTAATTCTAAAATTCAATGATTCAATCATAAGTATAATAATCATTATTCTGCAGAGATATAAAAATACTTCTGAAAATTTGGTGTTTTAGTTAATAGGAAATTTGATCTATATTCAACAATACGATAGAATATAACTAGAGCATTACTAAATTCATGTATCTATTACCTTATTGAGCAAAGCAACTTGGAACCCAGTATATTCTTTCATGTTCAGGTCCAGCAGTCTATGAGGAACATCTTCTGAAATTCCCTGGAGCAGTTGTTGAAAATCTTTCCTATAAGCCATTGATAAACCATGTGATCGGCTTCGGACTTTAATTCCAGTTTCCTGTACTACTTTTTTGCCTACAGATCCGATGACTCGATCAGATTCTATTTTTGCCTAAAGTAAAAATAAACAAGAATTGTCTTGATATAATCTAAATTGGTAAATTAAATTCTATAGTTTTGGTCTTCTATAAATCAAATATTTATATATTTTTAAAGTATACAAGAAATTAAAATTTCAAGTGGCATGGTCTATGTCAAGTACTTGGTAAATTAAAAATAGTTCAAACAATGTCTTATGATTTTAAATCATTACAATTTTAACCTTTTGGAGAAGGGCAAACAAACACAACTTTAACTGTATTTATTAATACCCACACACTTAAACCATGAAATGTAAAGATACCCTAAATGAAAATATGTATTTCTATACCCTAAATGAAAATATGTATTTCTAATTTAAAACTGATATAAAACTAGAAAACATATCTCATCAATATTTACTTAAAGACACTTACTAGCATATAACTAAATGTTTCTAGATACAGCAAATGATAGAGTTTTTCACTGGAAAGCAAATAGCAGTATTTTGACTCTTTACAACCTGCACTTGAATTAGCAGTTAAAGTAAAGATGGCGGAAGTACTGGGAAAATGATGTATTTCAAATGACATTAATAACTTGGCAGTCAGTTAAACTATATACTAATTAACTACCACAGTATCTGTTAATGTGATTTATGCTCAAAATGACAAAATTCAGTGTCTCTTACAAATATTTCAAAAGTAACTCCCGTTTTGGCCCTGGCCGGTTTGGCTCAGCGGTTAGAGCGTCCGCCTGCGGTCCTGAGAGACCCGGGTTCGGTTCCCGCTAAGGGCACATACCTCGGTTGCAGTTTGTCCCCGGCCCTGGTTGGTCGTGCGGATGGCAGCCACTCGATGTGTCCCTTTCACATCGATGTTTCCCTCTCTCTTTCTCTCTCTCCCTCCCACTCTATCTGTACAAAAAATGGAAAAATGTCCTCGGGTGAGGATAAAAAAAAAAAAAAAAAAAGTAACTCCCGTTTTGAAAGAAAAAAATCTTAAGTTTTAAAACATAAAACAAAAGAAACTGATACTTTGTCTAACATAACAACTTTCTAACATAAACCTCTCAAAAGAAAACAAAGAATGTTCACACAGAAGTCTAGGAAGCCATTTCGTCAACTAGGATTACTTTTCTAATTAACATTTGAAAACATAGTATATACCATGTACTTGAGGCAAAATTATGCTAATTTTTGATTATGTGGTTTTAAAATATAATATACTAATATAATGGAATTCTATTAGAACTATTAAGAACTAACTTCTGGCCAGTTAACCATCTTAGCCAAAACCATTCAAAATACACAATGGTTTTCTCTATTTCTTAACATTACCTGTTGACTCAATTTTTTGAGGTATGAAATGACACTGTAACTTAGTCCATATTCCATACTGTCTGCTATGAGGTTAGGTGCTCCCATCATTCTAACAGCTTTCCTCAGAGGCTATAGGCAAAAAAGAAAACATCACTTGTCAAAAATTTATGACTTATATACATTATGTCAGTTTAGAAAATTTCTGCCCCCAAAATTTCTTTTTATCAATGAGAAAGTTAACATGTTTGTATTTCAGAAAAATGTTTGTCAGTGCTATGAAAGGCAGTTTGAAATAGATAAAAAGGATTAGAGGCTACAATAACAACACACAAGGCGAGAAAAGGTGCAGTCCTAGACTTCTTATCACTGAAAATAGTAAATCTGGAAGAAATAGGCAGGAGACACACTGCATAGGTCGATTTGGTAGTACTTTGGGTATTAACTGAAAAGGGATCAAAGAAAACAGAAGATTTCTACTTAGGGTAACTCCATGGGTGTGGTTCGACCACTCACTAGCTTTGTGACCCTATATCAGGTTATATAACCTCTCTGTGCATTAGTTTCTCATTTGTAAAATGATAATAATAGTATCTACCTCAGGGTTGTCATGGGATTAAATAAATTAATACATGTAAAGCACTTATAAAAGCATCCGGCACACAGTAAGCATTCAGTAGATGTTAATCACTACTACTATTTATCTAGCTGAGCTGAAAAAACAGAAAACAAGCTCTGAAGGAAAAATAAGGAAGAGGAAAAAACAGTCTAATATTTACTATGGATGTAGTATAGTGAAATAATATTTAATTGTAAGGAGAGACCAACTGAGAACCACTTTGTACAATGAAAAATATCACTAGCAGGAATGTCTGGCACACATGAATGGGATACAGACAGAAAAAGGATAATTCATTGACATATTAGAAAGTGTATAAGCATGTGTGTGAAACCAGAATCACATCTCAGCTCTGATATTAAATATCCATGTAGATTTGGCTAATCCTATGGGTTGCTATGAAATGTAAATGAGTCAATGTATGTAACATTTTATATTCAAAGTGTTTCTTCCTTTCACTCACTTACATGGCAGGCATTATGTGCTAGACACTCATACAATTGATCACTTAAAACTACAAAATATGACTTTTTTTTATTAATTTATTTTTGTTACAGAGGTTTCTCCTTTATCCCCACTAGACACCCTCCTCCCCGTCCCCCACCCCCTGGCTGCTGCCCCAGCATTGTTGTCTATGTCCATTGGTAACACATATGTGCATATAATTTCTTTGGTTTATCTCACCCCTCCCCACTGGCCCCCTCCTCTGAGGTTTGTCAGTCTGAACCATACTCCCTTCTATGTCTCTGAGTCTATTTTATTCATTATATTCCACAAATAAGTGAGATCATGTGGTATCTGTCTTTCTCTGACTGGCTGATTTTGCTTAGCATAATGCTCTCCAGATCCCTCCACGTTATCTCAAAGGATGAGAGATCTCTCTTTCCTACAGCTGCATAGTGTTCCATTGTGTATATGTACTACAGCTTTTTTATTCACTCATCTATTGATGGACACTTGGGCTATTTCCAGATCTTAGCAATTGTAAACTGTGGTGTTATGAAAATAGGGGAACATATATTCTTTCTGATTGGTGTTACAGCCTACTTAGGACATATTCCTAGAAGTGGGATAATTAGGTCAAATGGAAGTTCAATTTTTAATTTTTTGAGGAAACACCATATTGTTTTCCATAGTGGCTGAAGCATTCTGCATTTTCACCAGCAGTAACTAGAGTCCCCTTTTCTCTGTACCCTCACCAGCACTTGTTGTTTGATGATTTGTTAATGGCAGCCATTCTGGTAGGTTTGATTTTTAAAGCTCAAGAAGTTAATGTTCTTATGAGAAACCAATTACAAAGATCAGTCAGTCAATTGCTGTAATATTCTTGAATTAAAAGCAGAAGTAATGTCTAGAAGTGCTTTTAGTGTAGGTCTCTTTGTTAAGAAGTTACTTTTCACAAAATAAAGTAGTACACTTAATAATATACACATTATTGCTCTTATCTACTATGATAGACTAGGTTTTAAGTAATCAGAAAATTCAAGGTTCTAAAAATATATGGTTCTATGAAAAAATATACTTATCCAACCTAAAAATATATTTCTGAAGATTTAGGAAATTTTGTAGCCTTACAGAGAAATAATTCTGAAACTGCAATTTAAAAATGTAGTATAACAATTGAGATTAAAAGCCTAAATTCTAAAGCCAGACTACCTGGGACTGAATTCCAGTCCCCCATATATTTGCAATGTGGCCTTAAACAACTTACTTAATCTTTTAATGTCTTAGTTTCTTCATCTGTGAAGTAGGAATAATGATCATTTCTACTTCATAGGATTACTATATAAATTAAACAAGGTTACTATATGTAAAGTGCTTAGGATAATACCAGGAATAGGGTAAGTATTGTATATACTCATAATTATCATCACTATCATCATCGTTATTTTGCAAATCATCAAAACATTTCTTTTCCCATTACATCTGTACTGGTCATTTATACAAACTATTTTCATGACATTTAACCTATAAGAGTAATAAACAGAAGTTTGTAATATAAAAAACTATAATCATAATATAAAACTTTATAACAAGTTCTGTTTTTAAAAATAATATTCTTACCCCAAGATAGTAGGGAGGCATTGTCTTCAAATAACTTTCGAACGACTGTCTCCATTTCAATGTTGGTTTTGCTTTATGTACTTTAAACAAGTCATCTATAAATGCATAATGTAAACAAACTATCATTACTCATTGTTTTCACAGATGCAAATCAAGTCAGATAAGTTTCATTAGTCTGCTTTCTTCTTTTTAACAGAAAGAGTAACATGAAACATACACTTTTAACAAAATAAAAGTGGCAATTTTTGGTTCTGAAATTTTCAATTAGTAATACCATTTTAAAAATGAAAAAAAAAAGTCAATTATGGTATAGAATTACATGTAACAATCAAGATAGAGCCAGGAAACATGTAAAAAAAAACCATACCCTACTTAGACCTAGACATGAAAGAGATTTGAGAACATATTTACTAATATTTGACTATAAATTTAAGATCTAAAGTGATTTCATAAAGGAAAATTAGTCTTCTCCAACAGTACTCCTTAAAAATTATAGACAGATGGTCCCCAGAAACTAACTTCAGGCTTTTATCATACTCTTTTGAAACAAATTTATTCATTAAAAAAAATAAAAATCTTTTCCAAGTGAAAATTTCTTAGAAAGAAAATACATTCAGCTCTTATTAATATGCTTCACAAAATGCCGTACTTACCAAATACAAAGCCTGCACTACCAATTCTAACCATGTAAGAAATCTAACTTAAATTAATAAGTTTAAATTTAATTAAATTGGAATATTTTTTTAAAAATTTTTAATCCTCATCCGAGGATATGTTTTTTGATTTTAGAGAGAGATGAGATAGAGAAACATCAATGTGAGAGAGAAAGATCCATCTATTGCCTCCCATATGTGGTCCAACCAGGAATCAAACCTGCAACCTTTTGGTGTATGGGATGACGCTCCAACTGGACAGAGTCAGAATATTTAATTTTAAATTATAAAATATAATACCTTCATAAGTTGTTGATTCAAAGGTGATTTGACACTGCCTTTCAATTTACCACAAACATGCAATAAAACAACCTTCCATACTTCAGCATTTAAAAATATTAAAAACTTTTTCATTAAGTTTCAACAGACAAGAAACTTAGAATGTCCCCAAAGTTTGTTTTCAGGAAAATTTATATGTATGCTGAGCCACAGAAAATGTGACAATAATGACTTACCTAAAAGAGGAAGGAGGACTGGGTAATTGTAAGGCATCACAAATAAGTTGACACAGTTCAGTGCTGTACTGGCTTTCAAGTAACCAAATGGATGACCAAGTTCACTATATTTTGCACTATTGCTCACATATACCTGTTAAAAAGGAGTGGTTAAAATTTATTATTATTATTTTAAAACCTTACCTGAGGGTATGTTTTTATTGATTTAGAGAGAGCAAGGGAGAGAGAGAGAAACATCAATGTGAGAGAGAAAAAGCACTTGGTTGCCTCCCAGATGCATCCCAACTGGAATCAAACCCACAACCTTTCAGTGTATGGGATGACTGCTCCAACAAACTAAGCCACACTGGCCAGGGTAAAACTTCATATTTTTATGAAGGTTAAAACCTTTACAAAATATTATATAATCTGCCCTGGCCGGATTGGCTCAGTGGTTGGAGCATCAGCCTACGGACCAGAGAGTCCTGGGTTCAGTTTCCGCTAGGGGCACGTACCAAAAAAGAATATTATATAACCCATTGATTTAACTTAATTTTTAAGAAACATTTAAATTAAATAATTGCTCAGCTCACCTGCCAACATGTTTGAGGAGATTTCCTTTCCAGGATAAATTGAGTCAGTGGTGAAGGTTCCAATTCGTATTTGTCAAAAGGCAATTTGTCAATAACCATTGGTTCACAGTCTGTACATGAAAACTTCACTACAGGATGAGATGTACGAGGTGGCTAGAAGGGAAAGTCTTATTACTATTTACACAAGTACCAGGAACAAACTCATTATCAGAATCCCTCATTACCAAAATTTACTCAGTTCCTCAGTTTTGCTAATGTCCGTTTAATTTATTACAGAAAGCACCATTAGCCAAAAGAAAATACTTGAAAATGCAAAATTTAAATTATACAATATTCAGAAGAAAAAGACAAAATACTTCCAAATCTATACAAAATGATTTTTTTTTAGGTTTAAAATGTAAAATTTTGGAATTAAACAAGTACTAATTGATTTTTACATCCAAGAAACAAGGAACAAATAGAAATCTTCAATTTTAAGTCCTCACTTGTAGAAATGTAATTACTTGTATAGATAGAGTAGTGGCTTCCAAACTGATCATATAACTTCAAGTTTTTGAATATACAATAAATTAGGACATTATATGTATTTATTTTTAAATCATTTGTAAATTTTCAGTGTGTGTGTATATATATATATACAGGTGCATAATAAAATATAAAACACAGTAATATTAAAAGTAGGAAAATAAAATAAACACAAATAGAAGTTCTAATATATTCCTTCTTTATTTTGGTAGATTGTTTTTGTTATCCCTGTGGTTTATTCACCCTATTTCTGGAGATATAAAAAACACAATACCTCAAAGGAAAAAAAGGGGGAAGGGGGTGTTACGCTATTTCCTCAATAGATAGTCTCCTTCCTTAAAAATCTCACTGGTCTTTGTTGAGAGTCACACACAGCTTCAACTGGCTTTGGTGGCATCTTTAGAAGTCAGCAACATGGCAGATGACATCAAGGTCAATTTCAAGATCTACCAGACTGCCCCTTTGATAGCCACTTCCTCAGCCAGAACCAGACAGGGAGCTGCTGGCCACTTGGGGGAGATGTCTCCATATGCAAATGGTACTAATGTATGTACAAGCCCCTCTGCCCTGTATGTCAGCCTAGGACAACCACCTGGCAGAAATCAGGTTTCCTGGGAAGATATGAACTGGCTCCACCCACCTCTTCTCTGTCCTTCATCCTTTTCCCATGGTGGTGAAGGGAGCCCTGGGTACATAGTCAATCCCACCCTGGGATCCTGAATCATGACTTAACTAATAATACTTGTTGTGGAAAAATAAGTAAATAAATAAAATTTCACCAACTGAAGATCGGTGAAGAAAATACAAGCCATGAAGAAATAACTTAAAATTTCATAGCTAGAAAGGACTCTCAGATCTGTGTTGGGAACCAATCCCTCTCATTTCTCTTATGTATCCAATTGTCTTCTAGATAAATCTCTATAGGTCCCTCAGACATATTATTTTCCAATTTGTTACTTTTCCCCCAAAACACAAAACCTATTCTAAAATTCTACTTAATGTCTCCCTCTTATTCTCCATATTTAATTATCACAAAGACCGAGGTAAAGAGCCCATAAATTCTAAGCCACTTAGCAGAACACATAAACATGGCAGGTACTCATTATTTAGTTACTACCCTCTGTCAGTACTAAATTCTCATCTCTCTAAAAATTTATCTTCTATTTCTTATCACTCTAATTCATGCCTTCATTTTTCACACTAGATTGGTATAACTGCTTATTTTAATTAGTCTCCCTAATTAGTCAGCCCCTCTAATCCCATGGCTATTAAATTTAAATATGATCATGTAATTACCCTATCTGAAATTATTTGGTAAAAGTAAAGGCCAATCACCTAAAAACAGGGTCCAGACTCCTTTATCATACACAAATATCCTTGACGATTTAGTCTCGATCTGCTTTTCAACCACCACACTGTGTACACCCCGTGCTCTAGTCATGCCTAACTACTTGGAACTACTCAAACAGATCATCGTCTTTCATGCCCCTAGGTTTTCACATGTTATCCCTGAATGCTTTATTTTCTCCCTTGCATATTGCAAATAAAGTTCTGAAGTCTGAACTGACAAGTATCAACCACTAAAAGACTTCTTCCCTGATATTCTTTCCCACCTCGGATCCCAAACATATACCAGGCAGTTGGGCACCACCTCCTCTGGGTTCTGCTCTGCATCTCTATTATAGTTAACACACTGTACTTGACTGTATTTACATGCCTGACCTTCCTTGGTAAGGTTCAACAGGGTGAGCACTATGTTTTACTCATTTTGTGCTCCTGTGCCTAGATGTACCTAACACATACCCATGGGGAAAAGGGAGGGGGAGGGAGTCCTCTAGAACTCAGCAAAGAAATTTTGCATTTATTATTTCATTTAATCCTCCAAATAATCCTATGAGACAGGAGCTGCTATCATCATTTAACATATGTAAAATTAAGATAATTAACCAAAGACATACAGCTAATAATTGGTAGAGCCATGATTCAAATTCAGAATCAGTTTCTAATAAATCACACTTAATTTCAATAACAATACTTACTTGAAATACTGTTATTCATAAAAATTTCATTTCCCCTCTAATATCCATCAGTTACTCAATTTTGCCAGTTCTTTCCATTATTATCTTTCTTATGATTCTTTCTTCCATCATCTTAATCCAAACTTTTAATATGTCTTACGTGAACCATAGCAATAGCCTAACAGGAAACCTGCTTACCTTCTAACACATCTCCTACTTTTGCTGCAAATAACAAGCACCAGATTAATTTTCCTAAAGCAGCACTCTGTAAGTGTCTTCAGTCATTCCTTCAGTCCCACTGAAAAAAGTTTAACTACCTTAACCTTGCACCTAGAGTCATGAATAATTTGGCTCATTTCATAGTACTCTCAGTGTTCTACATATGTATTAGTACCCACCTATGCTCAGCTACTTGTTATTCCCCAAAATACACCTTTTCCTTTTTTACCTCCACACTTTTTCTTCATACTGTTTCCTCTTCCCACTGAAATTCTACCCACACTTCAAATTCCTCTATGGCTTGTAACAATTTATAATAGACAACTAGAGTAATATTAATAGATAATGCTTGTGATATTGATTTTGAATTTCTTTCTATTGGAACTCAACAAAGTACCATACAAATTACTGTAGGTATTAAATAAAGACAATAGAATGAATAACCAACAAGGCAATATTTCATACAAATGTGATATATGTTCTATAGGAGTTGAAAGGGCTCCAGAAGAGAAAGTAAATGAAGAAACAGAGTTTCTCTATAAGGCCAGACTAAAAACTATGATGGTTCAATCAGAAAAAAAGAAAAAGGAATAAAGAAAATACCTCACTAAATTTTACAAAACTTTAATTTTATTAAATCCCAAATGAATAAAGAAAATATCACTTACTAGATCTTGTGCAGATTAAAAGTAAATATTATCCTGAAGAGTTGATATAGGCTTAAAATATAGAAGGTATCCAATAGGATTTAGTTAAATTCATAAATGATAGCTATATGAAACATTTAAGACTGCTTAATGATATCTGAAATAAATTCTTATCTTCTAAAGGTAATAAAATTAAAATTCTTATCTTCTAAGGATAGTATGTCATGTTCTCCCACAAAATAGCCCATGATGTCCTCATATACTAGAAAAAACACTAATATAAAAAGAAAATGTATTAACAAGATTTAATAGATTGTTTTGTTTAAATGTACGCTAGAATTAGAAAAACCATATAGTGAATACTGACAATTTACCACAATCATTCAACAAGCCTCAGTTTCTAAAAAATAATTCATGTAAACAAGACCAAAAAATCTTTTCTACCTTAAACCTCTTGACCGACAACTAAATATATAAATAAAACAATGCAAGTCAGCATGAATTTGTAAGACTAAGTCCTAAAAGACTGAAAGCAAACGATCAAAATTATTGTGTAAGCCTTCATTTAAATTCTAAATTGTGTCCCTGAGACAAATAATCATGTTGCATTATGTTTAGAGTGCAAAGAGAAACTCATTACATCTATGATTCGGTACCCAGATGCCAATAATAAAAACATAAGCATAGAATGAGATTCTAAAGAAAACAGATGCCTTTTTTCCATTACTACATAACAATCAATACAGTGTACTAAAGCAACTAATAGCTTATCACAGCACTTTGAACACCTGCCTAATTCCTGTAAACCAGCCACACGTTTAACTGATAATAGTACTTAAAACTAGTATGAAAAGCAGCTAAATGGTTACTGTTACAAAAATCACAGTCTCACTGGTACTTACTAGTGTTGGAGAATTCTGATCTGGCCAAAAAGATTCTGGAACAGGCCAATGACCTATAGGAACCCCAGTTTTAGGATTTGGCCTGACATATATGAGTTTGTGACAGCTATGCCAAGGCTGAGATCCAAAAGGCCTTGATATATCTGGCTGTCCATCTATAGCAAAGAAATTAAGAGAAAAAAAGCATATATCATTAAGGGGAAAAAGTATCAAAAGCTCAATTATATCTATTATTACTTAACTTAATAAAATTGTCCCAACACTTGTTCAATTCTGAATTTGCCTAATTTTCTTAAATGGTAGAATATGATCATGACTGCTTGATGTTCATATGAGATTAAAATTCACTAGAGAGTCAAGTCTGCAAATGCCAACTATGAGTTCGGCAGCTGAAGGGAGGTCTCACAGGATTCTTTGCTTATCGTCAGAATATGTAACACATACTTTATGGTAAATAGTTATTTAATGAATGATATGTTTCCCCAGCAGATGATAAGGGCAAACACTCAATTTCTTTATCATTGTGCTTGGCTTAGGAAATACTAGGTCAAGTTTTGCTAAATAATTCTATCAAAATAACAACTCTCTTCAACTAAAGATTTAGTCCCTAACTGTAAACCAAGCACTAAAATAATATAAAAATAAATACATTCCATGTCTAACAATTCAATTAAAAGAAAATTTAAAAAACAAAAAACAGTCCTAGCAATTTTAGGTCAGCTGTTAGGACATCAGCCCTCAGACTGAAGGGTCTCAGGTATGATTCCAGTCAAGGGCACATACCTGGGTTATAGATTCAATCCCAGGCCCCAGTTGGGGTGGTACAGGAGGCAACCAATGGATGTGTCTCTCTCATTGATCTTTCTTTCTTTCTCTCCCCTACCTCCATTCCACTCTCTCTAAAAATTAATGGAAGAATATAATATCCTCGGGTGAGTATTAACAAATAAACAAAAATCAGAAACAATGATCCAACTCATATAATCTTATCTTCTGCTCCTTTCCCCTCTGAGGGCACCCGTTTTTCATCTCTATGACCTTTCTCTTCTCCCACTCTAGTGGATCACCTCTGCCAAGTGTCATTAACAACTTTCTAATTCTTGTTATATGCTCCATCATACAATGCAGAGGGTCCAGATGTTAATAGTTGTCCATTGGTTCTAATGTAATTTCTTATACCCTCTAACATAAATAGTGCATGGTTACAGACTATTACAATAAAGCTAGGTAGAGCTTAGTTAGAGTTAAATAATCAAGCTTAATGTCAAAAGCTGGTTCCTCATTTTAGGAACCACATAAACCATTTGGTTCTGACCAGGTTGATCCTCAAAATATTATAGCTATGGAATTATTAAACACCTAGGGTATACTCTTGTGAGTGAAGGGACATGAGAGAAGCATATATACAAACAAAAGAGAGACAACATTATAATACTAAAAAGGAAATATGAGATTACTCATTTCTAAATGCTTAAAAGGGATTTTGGCTCTTATAAAATTTCAGGCTATGAACAATCAATATAAAAAAATGATGCTACTGGACCACTATCAGCTTACCTTGACTTTCCTAGCTAATCTTCCCTTTTTACCAATAGCTGTTTTGTCATCGTACTAATATGGCCTTGTCAATCTTAGGGCCAAGTCACAGTTAATCTTTCAATTCTAGCTGAGTAATTGATACAGCCAGTTTAGAATGTCTGAAAGAAAAGTATGATAATACCTTCTACAGGGGAAGGATCTGGTCCTGCTTTTTCAAAGTTTATTACCACCCCACTTTGCACTTTCTGCACCAAGGACTCCAGACACTGATTAAGCATTCTTGGAGAACATACAGAGTATGAGCGACCTGAGATTAAAAAAAAAAAAAAAAAGTTAAAACAAAATGAACTAGTCAGCTGCAGAAATTTGTACCTTTAGCAAGAAAGAATAATAGTGGGGTTTCTGACAATATTGATTAATGAAAGTTCAATAGTAAAGTTTGAGTTATTTCATTATCTTATGCAAGAATGAACAAAATAGTTATTTTCAATAAACCAACAATTCCCTGTTGTAAGAGTGCACACATTTTTTCTTTTCAATTATGGGTATATGGAAAATAGAAATCTTGGTCTAAACAAACCACAGTAAGAAAAAATCATGTTTTATTTATATATGTATATTATATGTATTATATAAAATGTGGTATCAAAAATATATACATAAAAAACTGCCTCCAACTGTTATCCAATAGAATTAATTTATCTTTACTATACATACACATCTAGTATCTAACCCCCTAAAACCTTACTCTTGCTTAACAAAGTAATTATAAGATTAATGCTGAGCACATAGCAAATATTTAATTATTTAATTGATCTGCTGACAGCTACCGCTTATTTTAAATATTTGCATTTTAATACACAGATGGTAGCATGTGCATTTCTGAATTTTACTTGGCTCACATACTGGGAAATTACCTTTCTTTAATAAATAAATGGCAGCATGTGCTTTTCTAAATTTCATTCGGCTTATGTTACTTAGAAATTACCTATCTTAAATAGATGTCCCTTTTGAATATTATAATCTATAGGATTTTTAGTTCAAAAGCATTAAAATGCTAGTGATTAAGAAAAATACTAATAAAAGGATCTCTTACACAGAGATTTCAATATATCTAGGTCTGTGCTGTCCCATATATGGTCACTGGCCACATAGGACTATCGAGAACTTGAAACATGGCTAGTCCAAATTGAGATGTACAATAAGTATAAAATACACACCTGATTTTGTAGTCATAATATAAAAATGATATAAAATGTCTCAACTATTTTTAAATCTAGATTTCATGTAGAAATAATATTTTATACATATTGAATTAAGATAGTATTAAAAATTAATTTCACCTTTTTAATGTGACTACTATAAAATTTATTATTACCTATTTAACTTGAATCATATATCTATTATATGTGCTGATATGGACCAATACCGAAAAGCTTAACAACTAAAACAATGTTTAATCAAACATCTTACAACATAATCTGTAATGAGCTCAATGTGAAATTTTACCAATTCAACCAAACACGCTATGTCATTATATTTCACATACCAAATTACTCATCTCAACTTAACATGTGATTTGCTAAAGGCTACTCAGAAAGCAGGACATTAGGCAGCAGTGTAATCCAAATCCTCAGAGACAGCTTTACTTAGAAAAACAAGTATCATATAACAAATAATTTACCTGTGTAGGATAATGATAGTTGGAATCATAAAAATACCTACCAATTACTGAGTGTCTATTTGCCTGGCACTATTCTAATCATAATATTAATTTATTTAATCCTACCAACAATGTATGTATTACTTTCTCCATTTTACAAGTAAGAAATCTAAACACAGAGGTTAAAAAATTTATCCAAGTTAGTATACTAGTACAGCCAAGATTCAAACCCTTAGGGTATTAGAAACTTTAATCTGGGTACACTTTGTTCCCTGGAAATCATGATGTTAATTTGAAATCGGTATTTAAAACAGAATGTCTATATGGAGTCACACTTATTTAAAAGAATTAGTAAATTAAAATATTTTTGCCTCAGTCAATTTAAACATGTACATAAAACAATAGAAAAAAAGGCTGATCATCTTAACACACAAAGTATGTAGAAGACTATATAAAGGCTGAGTATCTTGTTTCAACAAACTTAAACATACATATTCCTAAAATGTCATTAAAAAAACAAGTTTTTGGGGGAGAGAACAGGAAGAGATTAACCAAAGAACATATAAGCATATATGCATAATCCATGGACACAGACAATAGCATAGGGAAGGCCTGGAGTGGGACAGGGATTGTTGGGTAGAGGGAGCAAAAAGGAAAAAATGAGAGACCTCTGAAATACTATCAACAATAAAGTAAAATTAAAAGATAAAATGCTTCACAGAAACTTGAAAAAAAAAGTTTTAAAGTGTGAAATTGTGGCAATTCTCTCTACCTAACCTGTGTCATCAATTAACTGATCGGGAAAATGTAAGTAAATGAGTTATAATCTTAGTATGAAATAAAATTACTAACAAAGATGTTTAACAAAAATTAGAAAAAAGTGAATAAACAAGTGTGAATAAACTTGAGTCATTTAGCAAATAACAAAAATCGATTCGTTCTTTTAAAAGTTAAAGAGAAATAGCAAATTTTGCCATCTTTACAAAGTGAGCCATGTCCTATATAATGTTTCTCTTATTCTCTATAAAAACTCAGCCCTTGCAATGTATGATACTTTGAAGCATAAAGTTTCTAGGATTAATAATTGTATTTGTAGCAGACTCACTTGTGGTAATGTAGAGTACACACACAAAAAAACAAAGAAAAATCAAACTAAATATGAGTCTGAAGGCAGGTGAAAAAAAAATACCAAACTTTCCCACAGAAGTATGCTAAACTAGTATTTTAGTATAACAAAGAGACAAAAAGAACATTTCTAAGTTGGACAACAGTCCTTAACAGAGGCTAAGAAAGTTAAATTGATTTAATCTAGAAAACTTACAATTTTTATTAAATACTTTTGATCCTCAATCTTCCACCAACATGTATGTCTACTAGGCATTTTTAAATGTTATATCATCTGTCTGCTTCCCCTTCACCAGATTCTCCCCAGTGTACCCATCCAAGTCCATGGCACAGCCACTCACTTCCCCTTGTTCAGACCAACTGGATAATCTAAGAATCATCTTTGATTCCTTCTTCCCTCATTGCCTTCATCCTTGGTTCTCCTTTGCATCAGATCCCCTTACCACCTCCAAACCTAGCACTTTAGACCAAAGTACAGTCGCCTCTTATTAGACCCCGCTTCAATTCTTGCCACTTTATAGTATATTCTCATCCAGCAGCTGAAGTGATTTTTCAAAAACAAAAATCAGATGTCACGTCCTACAAAAAGCCCTTCAATGGCTTCTCATCACAGTAGAAAAATAGAAAATATTTATTATGACCTAAAGGGCTAGTCAATAATTGGTCCTTGCCTACCTCTCTACACCTATTTTTCTCTACTTCTTCCCATGTATGCTTCAGTCATATCAGCCTTCCTGTTGCTTCCCAAAATACACAGCATGCTCCTTCCCCTACCATTTCCTCTGCCTAAATCTTTATATGGTTTACTCCATTAATTAGATCTCTGCTCATGTTAGACTTATTGTGGTGATCATTTATCAATATCGAATCACTTACATTATACAACTGAAATAATAATGTATGTCTATTATACCTCAATTGGAAAAAAAAAGAGGGTCAATGAACATGCTGTAACAATAGTTTTAGCCTGATTAATATTTTTAAGACACACCAGGGCTGATCTAATCCCTATTCAAACAAGTGACATTAACTTCAAGGTTAGAGATATGCAAATGATATTTATTTTAGAAACTGTTGTTTTATTTACTTCTTTACACAAGAATTATAATCTCCAAGGATAAGCAATATTTCAAACTGATTCAAACTGGGGCAAGCATATTCTTTAGGTTTATGATAAAAGAAAAAGGGGGCGGGGGCCACCACCTCAGAAGACTTCCCAAGAATACTCATTGTCTTTCTCAAGTTACTCTCTATACCTTTACCCTGCTTTTTTCTTCACAATAAGTAGCACTCCCTAAAATATTATTTATTCATTTTACATGCTTTTATATTATACAATCCCGAAAGGTAAGCTTTCTATCTATTGTTCCTGCTGTATTTCTAACATCAAGAATTGTTATTTGACAAGAGTGGGTACTCATTAATTACCTGATAGTTAAAAAAATTTTTTTTTAAAAATGCTTACGACAATTACACAATTTTTTAAAAAGCATACATAGAAAAATATAACAAAATGTTGATTATTTTGGCAACACTAGCAAATTTCTTTCCAGTTTTTTAAAAAAATGCACAAGAAAAAATACACAATAATTATTAGCAGTGATTACATATTACATAGTGCAATACCAATGGATATTAGCTTTTCTGTTCAGGTTTTTTTTTATGTTTTACCCTCAAAATTTTCTTTAGTCAACAATAAATAAGAAAACATGTTATTGAGATATGTGAAAAGCATTTGAGCAACTTCCCATTATTGCTAGCAAGAGCATGAAAAGAGGCAAATAAACTAGTAAATCAGGAGAGATTTAGGATGTATATTTGGGACAAGCTTCCTAATTTCTTAACCAACTAAGGTTTCTGGGTCATTAAAAATTATTACCAAGGGTGACTTCGGAATCTTCTCCTCTGGAGATGTTCCTTTCAAAGAATAAACAACATAACTTTAGTATATTACTGCCCAAAGGCAAGGACATTAGCTACTACATGATGTTTTAGGTTCTTTTCAGACCCTCTGATCATACCACTCACTTCATTTCACACACTGAATATTCTTGATCCTAGGAGACAAAAGTTATAGTACATGTAGTCCCATAACTTTACCATAATTCGAAATTCAAACTAAGTAATTTATAAGGAATTTCCAAAGTAAGAATGTTTAAATTACAGCCTCAAGGCCCTTCTTCAATCTGTTAAGTGAAAACCCTAGAGTTTTTTTTTTTAATGAGGATTTTAGCAAGTGGGTCAGTTCAAAGCTGAAAACTAAAATTTCCTGAATACAAATGTGCATCTACCCACAGAAACAATTAGGACTGTACTGAAAAAGATTATCCATGCACAGAGATTTGCTAGCAGTGACTCTCCAAATTTCGATGACAGATACACATCTTTTTTTTTTCCTGTTATAAATTAAACTGTGAAGGCATCATAGAGTTCACCAAAGAGTACTTCTATTAAATTGGAACACTTAATGATAGAATAACAACTTCCCTAACTTATCTACTTCACATACCATTTTTGTCTGTAAATTTTGCAGATTTCCAACACACCTGGAATTTTAGAAGGCACCTAAAATATCAATTAGACTTTATATTTTCCTTTAACTTATATAGTTTGCTATGATGGAATCTCAATAGAGCACCAACTGTGTCTAGAGACTATGCCACAGCTCCCTGACACAGGCGAAATAGTGGCCAGACTTCGACATTTTACTGTCAAATTCCTTCAATAAGAAATAAAATGCTCCATGAAAGAGACAGTACTATGTCTGTCATACTCACTACTGAAGTCACGGAACAGTATCTGGTACACAGCAGGTATTCGATACATATCTATACAAATTAATCTACCTGTTAGCCAATTCCACATTAAAGAAGTTCTGAGTCTATAACATATTCTGTTTAAAGAGTGTTATTAATGCTCACTTAGCATAGTGACTACCTAGACTAGCTGGATATGACCTTACTACCTGTGTTTCCTAACCCATCTAGCTTCCTCTTTGCCTCTGGGGAAAATTGCATTTAACCAGGCTTTAATCATTACATGCATAACAGATAACGAGATGATTCTCAAAATATTTTTCACAGAAAATAATTCTATGATATTTGTAAATCATTGGAAATCTTTGTAGATAAGAAAATAAGTTTAACAACTTCAAAACTAGCATCTTCTATATGGGCAGAAAAAAAATACCATTCATTATTAGATCCGATAGTATTCACACATCCTATTCAAGTCAAATTACAGACCTTCATCAATGTAGTTTTAAAACCATACAGGACTGATTATTAATATTATAATGTATTAAACAAAACAAACATGGAGTTTTTGAAATGTACATTTAAAAACATTCAGATAAACTCTGCTTTAAGTCACTGAATTACTGCCAGCAAAAAACTTACCGCCTGTCACTTCACACATTGGTGTGATTGCAGAGTCATCTAAAGGCACACCTGTCAACTGTTCTGATTCTACTGACATGGTGCCAGGCAACCGCAACACTAATGCAAAGAGTCTCTGATCCCAACGAAAAGGTTCCTTGGTCAATTCACTTCCAGGCAAAGGAGAATTAAGAGGTAAATGGAGCTGAAAGTAAGGGGGAAAAAAACAATAAGATTTCCACACACTATTTTTCCCAAAAGGCCGCGTTAATTACACTTGCATTAAAACTACATCACAAGTCTCCTAGCACTCAAAAACAAGCTAAAAACAAACTTGTATGCAGATATAACTAAAATAGCACTGAGATATTGTTACTTCAATTTTCTTAAGCCCTTCTCTGAAGATCTCAATTGAAAAAAATCTGTAACTGTAATGCTTTTCAGATTTTAATTCAAATAACCAGCAAGTGCTGGACTGCTTTCAAATAAATCATTTCATCATTAAAACAACACTTTTTATTGCTATTTTCTAGATTTAAAAAAATAAATGGGTTTCAGAAGAAATAAATTATTTTGGCCTCCTGGGTATAAGTCCGTACTTTTTCTATTACACCACAGCAGCTTCAAACATCTCCAGTTAATAATTTAAATATGCTTCATTTTACACAAAACACACATTCCCAAAGCATTTGCATAAAAGTAAATTTTATCATTCTAACTGTATATTAAATGTTATTAAAGGTAATGATTCTTACCACATCTGAGTAAAAATAGGGAGTTTGGGCAGAAGGGTTTGCATGTGTTTTTTAATGTCTCCCATCCCCCACAGCAGACCTGCTAAATCAGAATATAAGATTCTTAAGAATTTTTAAAAGCTTTAAAGTGGTTCTAATAGGTGCCTCTGTACCCACAGAGTACCAACAGAATCCACACACTCAATCTTAGCATAACTAAATGGGGACAACCAGACAGTATGTCTCAGGGTGTATGTAATGCAATAGGTTGTAAAACATCAATCGGAAAGAAAAGGGGAAAGGGAAGGAAAGATTGCCTGCATCTAATCAAGTCCTTAGTGCTAACTATCAGTTTACAGGGACTACTGGGGATATAGGAGGATCAAGTTTAATATTACCACAAGGGAGCAATCAGTCAAATCCAGAATGGGAGACATTCTATAGGACAGATGACTTGGTTCCTACAATAAATTAATGACAAGAAAATGCAGAGTGGGAAGACAAGAAGGTTGATGGAATTGTTATAGAATAAAAGACAGAACAATCAAAGCAAAGATTTTTGAGCCAATTGAGAAATTTTGAAATATGTTACTGGAATTATTAACAATATTTTAAGTGCGATGATGATATGGTAGCTTAGAAAAACAAAAATCCTTATCATTTATAAAATTTCTCAAAATAAAAATAAAGCCCAGAATCAGAATACTTGGGAACTTATTTATACAAATATTGGCGTCTTCTTCAAACTATTCACTTTAAAATTATCACTTCCAAATTAACTGCCAGAGTTTATGCTACCTTCTTCATAAAGACATACTTGTATTGCTTATAGCCTTTCTATTTCTCACTTCAAAGATTTCTGAACTTAGTAAATTATGGATTTAAGTAATTCTACACAAACTTAAGACTCAAGTTTCTTCATTGACTTATATCAAATCATTACAAGAAAATCAGATTCTATTCTAGTAAAGCTCAGCAAAACTGGCACCTCTCTCCAAAAGATTCATGCCAAGAGAATGTGATTCCTTTATCAAGATCAGCCAAGATTTTGTGACCATGGCATGGCCTCTGGCACTGACCCTACTTAAGGCAGAATTCAAAGGTGATAAGGAAGGAGTGTTGGAAGGAATCTGGGCCAAAATGTTCTCTGAGGAAGGTTCTCTAACCTCAAAGGCTCTGTGACACTTAAAACAGCTCAGGAACTCCAAGCTCTTACTGCTATTACCACACCCTGCCAGAAGATAAATAAGAAAGCCTTTTATTCTAGACTCACCAGGAAAGCACAACTACTGGGTGCTTGGTCATTTTCTCTTTAAGATCACAGAAACATCAAAGCACCAATGGCACTGGCAGAAAAGGATTTCAACTATTAATGCAATGCTCTGAAAAGTAATAAATAAGTGGAACTATCTCAAGAATCCAGTAGATAATAGCACTGTATAGACCTTATATACAAGTGATGGAAAGAATGACAGACCCCATACTATGTATGTATATGACACATACACAAGCAACTAATGAGATAATCAGACACACATACATATACACAAAACTAATCAGATTATGATGAACCCTATAAGGGAGACAATATACAATGAAATAATTGGCCTTTGGCTGCACAAAGAAAGATCTTGAATGTATTTCAAGTAAAACAAACAAAAAAACCAAGAAGGGTCACAAGCATATTTTACACATAGTTATATCAACTTTATAAATCTGTCAAATTTTATTCATTTTTCTATTCTTTATTATTTCCTATTCCCATATCACCACTCTCTGTCATCACTGAAGAGGAGGGGGAAAATCCTCTATAGCCGAAATGTACTAGTAAAATAGGAAGGAGTGATGTCAAACAGAGACAGAAAAAATACAAAAAGTCAGGAAGAAAATATTCTTAGAAAGGTTGAATTACTCCAAATTTAAAGTCTGCAGTTGAAATTCTAGCAATGCCTTAAAATCACAGAGATTTCTCTGAATACATGGGCTTTGAGAATCAAAGTAAACTGCCCATAAATCAATAAGAAAAATATATAATTAACCATTAGAAAAATATGTATTAAATATTAATAGATAACTCCCAAAAGTAAAAAATGGGCAAAAAGAAAAACACAAGGAAATCCATATGGCCTATAAATATGTGGAAAGATGCTCAAATACACCAACATCAAATAATGCAAAGTAAAACATCAAAGATACCATTTCACACCCATCACATTAGCAAAATAAAGCTGAAAGTAACAAATGATGACAAGTATGATAGCAATGGGAACTCTTATCACGCCTACGTACAGCCATTTTGGAGAACAATCTGATAATGTCTGGTTGGTTAAAGATGAGCATACCCCAGGACCCAGCAAAGCCACCTCTAGTTGGAGAAACTTGCATGTTTTTCATAAGAAGCCATGTAAAAGAACACTGTCTACAGCATTATTTTAAATAGAGGAAAAATGGTAACAGCCTAAAAACCCAATAAGGGAATAAAAAAATTTTAACACTATATTTTGGGTAATATAACATAAAAACATCCACACATGTACCCATAAAAGAACATAAATCATAAGTGTATAGCATGATGAATTTTCACAAGTTGAATGTTCTTGTATAACTAGCACTTACAATCAAGAAACAAAACCTTGCTAATTTATGCCCCCTCCAGTCACCACCTTGTTTTCATTTGAATAGTTTGGCCTAATTTTGAACTTGATATAAATGGAATTATAGAGTTTGGTCCTTTGGGTTTATGACTTGTTTTATTCAATATTACACGGGTGAGACTCATCCAGACTGCTGCATACAAGTGTAAGTTACTCATTCTCATTGCCATACACCAACTGTGTGTGTGTTGGCGGGGGGATACACATGGACACATATGCTATAATTTATCCTATTTTGGGGGGAGTGTTAGACATTTGGGTTATTTCTAGTTTGGATATATTATGAATGGCAAAACTATAAAGTTATAATACATGTCTTTATGGAAAACATACTTATGCATTTATGTTGGATGTGCACCTAGAAGCATTATTGCTGGGTTCATAGTATATAAATATATTTACTTTTATTACATATGGCCAGTTTTCCAAAGTGGTTGTGCCAATTTATACTCCAACCAGCAGTGCACGAGAATACCAGTTGCTCCGTATCTCACTTCACCAACACTTAGTTTGGCTTTTTCATTTTAGACATTTTGGTGTGTGTGTAGTGGTGTCTCAGTGGGATTTGAATTTCCCTGAAGTCTATGGAAGCTGAACATACATTTCTTTGCCATTTTGCTGTGCTCTTTCACGGAGTGCCTATTAATTTCTGCCTATGTTTTTTTTTTTAATCCTCACCTGAGGACATTTTTCCATTTTTTGTTCAGATAGAGTGGGAGGGAGAGAGAGGAACAGAGAGAGGGAGAGAAACATCAACGTGAAAGGGACACATCGAGAGGCTGCCACCCGCACGACCAACCTGGGCCGGGGACAAACTACAACCAAAACATGCGCCCTTAGCAAGAACTGAACCTGGGTGTCTCTGGATCGCAGGCCGATGCTCTAACCGCTGAGCCAAACCGACCAGGGAAATTTCTGCCTACTTTTTAAAAAAAGTGAGTTACATTTTTCTTATTGATTTGAAGGATTATTAATATATTCCAGATGAGTCCTTTGTTGCATATAGGTATTACAAATATCTTCTCCCACTGGTATCTTTTGATAAAGAAAATGTATTATATTTTTCCTTTCATAACTAGTATATTTTGTGTCCTCAAAGATCATGAAAATGTTCTATTTTCTTCTAAAAGCTTTATTATTTTATCACTTACATTTAAACCTGAAATGCATTCAGAATTGTGTTTATTATATGATATGAGGTAGGGGTGAACTTAGAGTTTCTTTTTCTCTAATGGATATCCAATTCACATAGCTCCATTTTTTGTTGTTTTTTAAATCCTCACCCAAGGATATATTTTTATTGATTTTAGGGAGAAAGAGGATCATGGAAAACTATATATGCCTTAACGGTGTATTGAATCCAAAACCTGGGTATGTGCCCTGACTGGGAATCGAACCTTTCAGTGTATGATGTACGGAATGATGCTCCAAATGAGGTACACCAGTGAGGGCAGACAACCCCGTTTTGTTTTTCTTGAATTGGCTGACTATACAAGTGTGAATCTATTCCTGGATCAAAAATTTGAGCCCTGGGTAAAAAAGGAGAAATATCTGTAACAAAGAGGCAGGGAGGGAAGGAGGGAGGCAGGGAGAGAGGGAGGGAAGGAGGGAGGGAGGGAGGAAAAAAAAGGAAGGAAGGAAAAAAAAGGAAGGAAGGAAAAAAGGAAGGAAAAAAAAAATATTTGAGCCCTGGCTGCTTTGGCTCAGCAGTTAGAGCATCGACCCAAAGACCAGAGTCCAAGGTTCAGTTCCTACTAAGGGCATATACCTCGGTTGCAGTTTGTCCCCAGACCCAATTGGGGTTGTGTGAGTAGCAATCAGGCGACGTGTCTCTCTCATATCGATGTTTCTCTCTCTCTCTCTTCCCTGCCTCTCCCTCCCATTCTATCTGAAGATAAATGCAAAAATGTCCTCAGGTGAGGATAAAAAAATTTTGAGATGAAAAAGAAGGCACAAGACAAAATAGTACACACAGACTAGCATCTACAGGCACTGTTAAATAATTCATGTAGTTTGATATATGTATAATATATACATGTAGTAAAATATAAACTAGAAAGCTACCAATTCATGATAATTATTGCTCCTGGGATGGGGAAGAGGGACGGAAGAAACACTGAGTAGAGAAACAAAGGAAACTATCTGCAATGTTCGCTTCCATTTAAATTTTTAAAAATCTGCAACATACAACGGTATGTTAGGCAAATACGGCAGACATTTTTAATCAATTATTCTTTCCCAAATAGTATTAATATAAAGAAAACTTTCAAAAACCGGTAAACAATTTAAGTAATTATCTATACCTCTTTCATAACAGTGTCATTTTTAATACCAAAAAAAATAAAGAAAACTTCATACACATCTCGACTCAATAAAAAATAATATATAATCACTAACCTCAAAACTCATACATTTATAAGAATGCTAACTTGATTAGCTATTAAAATATACTGCAGACTTCCGGTCAAGATGGCGGGTAGGTAAACGCGGTATCGCGTCCTCCCACAACCACATCAAAGTTACAACTAAACTACAGAACAACCATCATTCAAAACCGCCTGAAATCAAGCTGAATGGAAGTCCTACAACTAAGAAATTAAATCAGCAGCCACATCCAGACTGGTAGGAGGGGTGGCGGCGGCGGCGCGACACCGGGCTGGTCCCACACCCAAGTGTGGCGGATAAAAATCAGGAGGACACCTCGGCTGGGAAGGTCCTTCCTGAGGACTGAGGGGTCCCCGTCCCACACCAGGTGCCCCGCTCAGGGTTCCAGTGTCAGGAAGAGAAGCCCCCATAACTTCTGGCTGGAAAAACCAGCAGGAACTGAGGCTCAGGGAAGCTGAGGCGCTGGAGCCCCAGGCAGCTCCCTAAAGGGCCCGCGCACAGACTTATCGGACTCTCTCCCTCTAAGCTTGGAGGGGAGGCAGCTCGAGGGGCACCAGAGACATACAGGGAAGAACTGAGCTGTTTGGCACTGGAGCGAGGGCTGGAGAGGGGGCTTTCTCGGGGACAAACATGCTGTCAGAGGCCTTTGTTCCTTTGGTGAGCCCTTCCCAGGGGCGGCAGACAGAAGCCATATCTGGGCCTCCAGCAACCTGGCTCACACTGGTAGCCCCGCCCTCTGACTCCCTGAGGCCCCGCCCTACCCCACCCAACTTTCAAGCCCACCCAAGCTGTTGCCACTTGCTTAACCATAGGATTGGCTGGTCTTGGATCCTGCTTCAGGTTTTTCCTAAATTCTTTCAAACAAGCAGCATCGGGTCTCAGCGAGCCCCATACCTCTCATTAAGTAATACACTGAAACAAACACAGGGAGGCAGCCAAAATGAGGAGACAAAGAAACAGGTCCCAAATGAAAGAACAGAACAAAACCCCAATAAAAGAACTAAGCAAAAGGGAGATAAGCAACCTAACAGATACTGAGTTCAAAATACTGCTTATAAGGATGCTCAATGAACTTAGTGAGAACCTCAGTGAACTTAGGGAGGGCCTCAAGAGCATAAAAAAGGACCAGTTAGAAATCATGGATACACAGTTAGAGAATTGAAGGAGGCATTAACTGAAATAAAGAATAATTTACACAGCTTCAATAAAAGAGTATGTAAATCCAAGGAGCAAACCATCGATTTGGAAAATAAGGAAGCAAAAACTGCCCAATCAGAACAGCAAAAAGAAAAAAGAATCCAACAAAATGAGGATAGTGTAAGGAGCCTCTGGGACAACTTCAAGCGTGCCAACATTCGCATCTTGGGGGTGCCAGAAGGAGAAGAGAGAGAACAAGAAATCGAAAACCTGTTTGAAACAATAATGGCAGAAAACTTTCCTAACTTGGTGAAGGAAACAGACATACAAGTCCAGGAAGCACAGAGAGTCCCAAACAAGATGAACCCCAAGAGGCCCACACCAAGACACATCATCAAAATGCAAAAGGTTCAAGACAAAGAGAGAATCTTAAAAGCAGCAAGAGAAAGACAGCTAGTTTCCTACAAGGGAGTTCCCATTAGGCTGTCAGCTGATTTCTCAAAAGAAACTTTGCAGGCCAGAAGGGAGTGGCAAGAAATATTCAGAGTGATGAAAACCAAGAACCTACAACCAAAATTACTCTATCCTGCAAAGCTGTCATTTATAATCGATGGACATATAAAGACTTTCCCAGACAAGAACAAGTTAAAGGAGTTCATCACTACCAAACCATTATTATATGAAATGATGAAGGGTCTTTTTGAAGAAAAAGATAAAATGTATGAACAAACAAAATGACAATGAATACATATCTATCAACAATGGAATCTACAAACAAAATGAACAGGTAGAACAGAAACATTCTCATAGATACAGAGAACATTTTGTTGGTTGCCAGTTGGGAAGGGGGTTGGGGGAATGGGTGAAAAAGGTGAAGGGATTAAGAAGCACAAATTCATTGCTAGACTGACAAACCTCAAAGGGAAAAGGGTTGGGGGGTGGGAAGAAATAAACCAAAGAACTTATATGCATAACCAATGGACACAGACAATAGTGTGGGAAAATGTGGGAGGGGGTGAGAGTGGGGAGGAGGGGGTCAATGGGGGGAAAATGTGGAACATATGTAATACATTTTACATCCAACAATAAGATTTGGAAAAAAAAAGAAAAAAGAAAAAGAAAAAAAATATATATATATACTTTAAAAGATTAGACTATTCCCTGAAAATTATACCTGCTTCCACTCTTTTTTATGCACCTACCAAATACCAGGTATATTGAGGTTCTGGAGATTTAAAGATGCATATTAAAATAGGGTCCCACTACTTGAAGAGCTCTGAGGAAAGGTTTCATGTTCCCAAAGGAATGTTTCAGGGATGTGTTTAAGGATAAGCTAATAAGCAAAAAGGAAATGGAAAACCACAGAACTGGCTATTAAGATATGTATTAGGATTTTTATTTCTGAACAATTGACAGGAAAATAATTTTATAAAAGTTGTTTTCCAAAACTTAACTGCAGGACACTTCAGAATGAGAGTACTCAAATTTGTGTCTAAACTAATAATGGTAAAAAATTAATCATCAACAACAACCACATACTATTTATAGGGCAGGTTACAACATTCTAAACCCCCATCTACACTAATTCATTTATTCTACAGGCACTATTACAATTCCTACTTACAAATGATAAAAACGGAGGCACAGACAGTTCAGTAAGTTACTGGAAGGTACACAGTAAATGGTGAGGAGACAGAATTGAAATCCAGGTAATCTGGCCCTCTAATTCTGTGCTCTTAAACAATGCCTAACCATTAGCAAAACCATAATTTGCATTTTTAAAAATCAAGAGTTGAGACATTAATATTTAAAAAACTAATTCTATTAAATGGAAAGTAAGTTTAAATATAAAAATGATGACTTTTAGGAAAAAAAATGTAAATCACCGATTTCTGAATCAATCTAGTATTTTGAGCCACTAATTAATGTTATAAACATCTTAGATTGCTTATTTATTTTTATAAAGCACAACCCTATGCTTTCCTGCCAGTTATTCTTTTATCCATTGGAAAGAGGCAACAATAAACTTTTCTCCCTCCTGCTGGTCTCTTCTCATTTTCAAGTACATGGGTAGTAACAATAAAAATAAACAACAACAGCTAGCATATTGAGTGCTTACTATGTGCCAAGCACCATTCTATGATCTTTTCATATATTTATAACAAACCAATGAGGTAGGTACTATTATCATCATCCCCATTTTAGAGACAGCTGTAATATAAGATTGTATGTCAGGAGACATCTGTTTGGAGAGTACATGTCAAATAACCCGTTATATAATCAAGTTTAGATCATTTAAGGGAGACTGAGAATTTTAAGAATTGGATAAATCATATATAATTCAATAAAACAATAATTTTCCTATAACCATGAAATTATTGGTCTTCATTACTGTTTTCACAAGATTATCCTTGGCAAAGCTTCAGTCTAAATGGGCAAATCAGCAAAGAAAATCATTGCTTATACTAACAAAGTTTTACTTTTTTACTTGAATACAATTGAGGTTTTTCTATATTATTATTTTTAAGTGATTAATTTTATTGATACCACCAGTATAGATATCTTAAGCAATTATCTTAATAGCTAACAGAAAAGGAAATGTAACTTAAATTTAAATTTAGGAAAACTGTCCTATTTTTCCTTCTTTCCTTTTGAGATCTATCTTACTGCCCTTTTACTTTTGAGTCTTTCTTGAATTTCTTATTTAAAAAAGAATAAAATTGTCCTGGCCAGTTTGCTCAGCGGTTAGAGCGTCGGCCCGCGGACCAGAGAGTCCTGGGTTCGCTTCCCACTAAGGGCATGTACCTTGGTTGCAGTTTGTCCCCGCCCCAGATGGGGTCATGTGGGTGGCAGCCAATCCATGTGTCTCTCTCACATCGATGTTTCTCTCTCTCTCTCTTCCTCCCTTTCTCCCTCCCGCTCTATCCAAAGATAAATGCAAAAATGTCCTCCAGTGAAAATTAAATTAATTAATTAATTAATTTAATTAAAAAGAATAAAATTTACTTCTCCATAAGCATAAAAAACAAAGGGCAGATTAGGTAGGTGACAGTCTATCATTAGGTATGCTCAAATTTTCTGTACACATAGAGGTACAATTTTCCCCTTTATTTGATTGTTTCATGTTTGACTATGGTTCAGACCCTAATTATTTGTGACTTTCTTAAGACTGGACCAAGGCTCAACTTAAATTTTAATTATTTTGTCATTCCCGGAGTGCCTACCATAACCATAGCATTATTTCAGGATTTAATAAGGATTATACTAAGCCAAATAAATAAGATTTGAGATAAAGTTTTAGCAAGTTCACTTTAGGAGAAACTATTATAAAACCTCAACTAATGAGGATTCTCATACATTGTTACTTATGTTTTAAACTCACAGGATGTAAAAAGTAAATAAATAAAAGTCAGCTAACAGCAAAAGTATAAAGAAATTAATTTTTAAAATATCTTTAACTCAGAAACCAAACAGATTTCTCCTGGTATATAACCCAACTGGCTCCTGAATAATGATGACATCAGAGCCCATCCTGAGTCAGGGTTGACTGATTTGTACCAACACTTAGGAGGTGTCCCTTATACTTGGATGTTCTGCCAACTGGTTCTATTAGTGAAGTAATTCAAATTACACATCCTTTAATAATTGTACTTCCCTCCTTGTTTTAATGACCTATCCTGGTTGCTTAGCCCACCATTTTGAAAGAGGGCAAGGAGAGGGATCTGATTGTTTTGTGTCCCCACTTCCATAGACAGTATTTGTCAAATGAAAGAACCATTCCCACAGCCTAAGTAAGGAAAGTACACGAGTAGGAGGGGCAGAGTGAGGGCTGTAATCAGAGCATAAGCACCTCTCTGTGTCCTGCCAACAAGAATTATACCCTCCCCATCCAACACACTTTTATAGATGTGGATTCAGACACAAACACGGATTATTCCTGGTCCTGTTTGTGAAACATTACCAGAACATCACAGAACCAAATAGTCTTATCTTCAAGAGTTAGGAGTATTGTGCTGTCCTTATCTGTGTAAGCAGCTAATTATGGCCCTTACATCTGCCAGCACATAGAAGACACAAAGACATGAGCTGCAAAACCTGCCTAACACCAAAAGCAGGAGTGGAGAGACAACCATTCCTTATGTTGAACCCATAATAACTACTCCATCTAGCTCAATGGACAATATTCATAATGATAATTTACATATGGACATACTTCCACTGAGACATACACAGAATATAACCTCGCAAATTCTTCCCTTACTCAGAGATACAAAGAACATGACCATGCATTTCTTGCAAAAATTTTTTTACCTTACACACCAAACCAGTCATTTTTCTTTATAGTTTAATGTACTGGCTAATACCAATGAACTTGGCGCAGTATCAAAGAAGTAATTAGATCATTAATATTCAATTATTAATTGTTATTATGTTTAGGTCTTTTTAAAAACTAAGAATGGGATGCCCAGCCGGTGTGGCTCAGTGATTATCTGGGAGATGAATCAGGAAGACTCACAGAGAAAGCAGCATCTGAGTAAGTTTGAAGAATAAAAAATTTACTAAGAATCTAGAAACTTGCAGTTTAGAGGAAATATACAAAGTGAAGATCATGATCAAAAACATAGGAAGCAAGAAATAACAACAACAACAACAACAAACACTGGGATAAAAACTAAATTAAAATTCAGGACTGCTGAAGAGTCAAGTACAAAGAAGAGAAACTGAAGATTTTAAGAAAGCTTTTAAGAATGGGTAAGATTTTTGCCCTGGCCAGTTTTGCTCAGCGGTTAGAGCGTAGGCCAGAAAGTCCCTGGTTCGGTTCCCACTAAGGGCACGTACCTCGGTTGCAGTTTGTCCTCACCCCAGTTGGGGTTGTGTGGGTGGCAACACTCGATGTGTCTCTCTCACGTCGATGTTTCTCTCTCTCTTCCCCCTTCTCTCCCTCCTGCTCTATCTAAAGATAAATGCAAAAATGTCCTCGGATGAGGATTAAAAAAAAAGAATGGGTAAGATTTTAATATGGGGAGATAGAGGAGTAACATTCAGGGAAAGAGAGCTTGTAAGGAAAGAAATTATAAACATTCAAAAAATTAGTAGCCTATTATTTTCAAGTTTAGAGAAAATAGAGGAATGACAATGAATTTTTTCATTTACTAGTCATTTCCCAGTCTCTTTACTCTACTAAAATAACTCCCACTGTAAGTCATTAATTATCTGTTTTTGGTCATTGTGGTAGATGACAGTGTGGTAAAATTGTTCCAGGTCTAAGTCCTCACAGCTTTGTTGTCACCCACTTAGGAGCCAGCCACCATATAAAGAAGCTTGAACTATCCCTGGCTGGTTTGGCTCAGTAGTTAGAGTGTCAGCCAGTGGACCAAAGATTCCAGTCAAGGGCACATACCTGAGTTGCAGGTTCGATCCCTGGCCCTGGTTGGGGTTGTGAGGGAGGCAACTGATCAATGTGTCTCTCATATTGATGCTTCTCTCTCTCCCTCCCTCCCTTCCACTCTATCTAAAAAAAAAAATTAATGGAAAAATATCCTCAGGTGAGGATTAACAACAACAAAGCTTGAACTAGACTACTGACTTGACAGATCACATGGAGAGAGAGGTCACAGGAACAAGAAGCAAGATGCCCAAGCAACAGTGAGCACCAACGCCCAAATATATAAGGTCATCTTGGATGTTCCAGCCCAGCTAAGCCCACACAAATCTGGAGAAATAATAAACTGTTATTGTTTTAAGCCACTAAGACTTAGGATGGTTTGTTAAACAGAAATAGATAATGAAAGGAGTCAAAAAACGAGCAGAGATTTTTCAGATTTGGCTTCCCAGCAGCATTCAAAACTACATACCCCTTTGTAGAAATACATTCTTCCTTTGGCTTTTGTGCTAAAGTATTTTCTTGGTTTTTCTCCTCTTCTTGGGTGCCCCTCTCTTCCACCATAACCCTCAATCTGCAATACCTAGCTATTAAGTGCTATAGATCCTCAAGACTCAGTCTTAAGCTTTAGACAATTTATGCTATAATGCCTAACTGGTCTTCCAACATCCACTTGTCTTCCTCTCCTCCACCTCTACCTCCAAATAAAACCCTTGCTTTTATATTAATAACATTACTTAGCTGCAGAGGCCCTGTGTGATGTCAAACCCAACCAACTTTCTATTCTACTTCTTACAATAATTTCTGTTCTTTATGTCCAAGTCACTTTATCCTTCTTCCAATCCCTCCTTCTCAAACACACTTCCTTTGGGGAAAAAAAAAAGCTTTGTACAGTCTCTCTGCCTAGTATAACCATCCTTCCATTTTTGTGTAGTAAATCCTACTCATCTCTTTAGATTTTAGCTTTCCATGACTTCCTTGACTAAATGTAGTGCACCCTTATTGTAAACTCTCATAGCACATACTTCTCCCTTTTGTTGGATTTATAACAACTGCAATTTCACTTTTATCTATGTGATATTTTTATTAATGTTTGTCTCGTCAAAACTAGACCTGTGGAGGCAGAGCTCCTGCTTGTTTGCACTCACCATCTGATTTCAGAGCCTATTACAGTGACTGGGTCATAGAAGAAACTTAATAAATATACAAATAGTTGGATAAATAAGGTGACAGGATAGGCTGTGTGAAGTTAAACTGCTGCAGAAAGTCATACCGCTAGCCAACAGAACCAATTACAGCCCAATGAGGTGTGATCATGTGCGAATCATGTGTGGAACAGAAAGAACAATTTACCAGAAGTGAATCTTGGATTTTAAAATGTAGACTATATGTTACACTGATGAACCTCAAAGGGAAAGGGGGAGGAAGGGCGGGATAAGATAAACCAAAGAACTTCTATGCATATATGCACAACCAATGGACACTGACAATAGTGTGGGGAAGGCGGGAGGGGACAGGAATGGGTAGGAAGGGGTCAATGGGGAAAAAAGGGACAAACATCTGTTATATATTCAACAATAAAGATGAGTTTAAAAAATAATAAAAATGTAGAATGTAGTGGTAGATATGTAATATTTATGTCGGCAAAATTACTAGTGTTATTTCCAACATATAGTCTATTTGCTAAAATTTGTTAAAAATAACAGTGAATTCATAACAAAAAAATAACTTGGGTGCTCGCTTCGGCAGCACATATACTAAAATTGGAACAATATAGAGAAGATCAGCATGGCCCCTGCACAAGGATGACACGCAAATTCGTGAAGCGTTCCATATTTAAAAATAAATAAATAAAGCCCTAGCCGGTTTGGCTCAGCGGTTAGAGCGTCGGCCTGCGGTCCTGAGAGACCCGGGTTTGGTTCCCGCTAAGGGCGCGTACCTTGGTTGCAGTTTATCCCCGGCCCTGGTCAGTTGTGCGGGTGGCAGCCACTCGATGTGTTCCTTAAACATCGATGTTTCTCTCTCTCTCTCTGTTCCTCTCTCTCCCTCCCACTCTACCTGAACAAAAAATGGAAAAATGTCCTCGGGTGAGGATAATAAATAAATAAATAAATAACCTAGAATTTCATTATAAGCAAATCTTAGTTAAAAGCATTTTAAGCCTAGCCAGTATGGCTCAGTGGCTGAGCACTGACCTATGCAACAAGAGGTCACAGGTTCAATTCCCTGTCAGGGCACATGCCCAGGTTGTGGGCCAAATCCCCAGTGTGGGGCATGCAGGAGGTGGCCAATCAATGTTCTCTCTCATCGATGTTTCTCTCTCTCTATTCCTCTCCCTTCCTCTCTCTCTAAAAATCAATGAAAGAAAAAAAATTGTTTTAAAAAGGTATTTTAAAATTAACAAGGTGTTAATTTTCACATATGACATACAGACGAAAAATTTTGTCCATTAAATCGAGGCCCACAAAATTGAGGGTTTACAGTATGTATGTCCTAAGGCCCTGAAACTTTCTCTACCTTTAGTGTTACATTGATGATTTAACATGTTCAAAATGATAACACAGTACTGTAATATATGAAGCAAGATTTTAAAAAAAACTAAGTTCCAAATACATACACACTGAAAAGTTTTTTTTCTCAACAGAAAGAAGTACAACGCTACCAATAATTGCTAAATAATATCCAAATTATTCAGATTCTAACATAAACATTTAAACTAAAATAAATTATAAAGTATTAGGTCAGAAAGTTAATTTGAAGCACATTGGTAAAGAAATTTAAAAAATAAAAATGTAGTAAAAGCTTTGTGAATCATTTTGAGGGCCATTATTTTCTAAGTAACCGAAAGCAGTTAATGCTTCAAGCACAAAAACATATCAACAAACTTTCTACAGTGTGTTATATATGTCCCTAGTTTCTGGAAACAGATTATAGCCCATAAAAATAACAATAACCTTTTCTTGATAATTCAAAGAAGCAGCTCAAAGACTTCTTACCAAATATTGCCCCAAATCAGGTAGAAAGTTAAGGGTTTCAATTAGATATCCTACACTGAATCATCTTATTTAACCCTCCAACATACCTATTACCTTTAGCTTAGATTGTACAGTGTATCAATTTAATATATTTCTTTGCTTCCAAAATTTAACAGTCAACACACATAAAAGTTTTTCCACCAAAAGCACATTAAGGATCCACACAGCTTGCACATCCCTTTCTTCTTCTATAACATAGATTTCCACAGAATTCCAGTATCACAGACTTTGAGTCTAGGTCTTTTCCACAGTGGGTCTAGAGGTCCTTCTGAAGCCTTTTGTCCATTAGAGGTTAAGCAGAACATCAGAGTCATATTTTATAGCCTGAGCTTATGATCTTGACCTCTTTTGCATCTTTAGTTTGAAAATTGTAATTTCAAGGTATATCAAAGACTACTAGTATTTCACTTGCATTTCTACTTGATTAACCTTCAAGTATTTTTGTATCATCTTTATTTCAATTATAAATTACTAGATGGTAAAAACAATTTACTAGCTGCTTCCTTTAAAAGGTAGGCAGATGTTTAATTCTCCAGGAACAGTTCATAATTGGTAAAACAATCATAACACCATGTCATACCTTTGAAAAATTTACCTCTCATCTCCAAAATCTGGAAATTTCAACTGCCTTTATTTGCAATGCTTGATGTACGTTAAGTAATCTAATGTATCATTTTTATTTGTTTCAATGCTAATTCACTGTAAGGTAATAATTTCCCTAAAAAAATTTCAGAAACAATTAAAGATCTAAATTTGTCTTAAACATCTATGAGACTTCAGATTGCAAAAAGAAAACATCAGATGTAATGTGTAAACCATGTTTGGATTCTAATTCTAATTCATACAAACAGTTGTGCCCTGGCTTTTGTGTCTCAGTAGTTAGAGCATTGACCCTCACACCAAAGGGTTTCAGATTCGATTCCCAGTCAAGGGCAAGTGCCAGGGTTGTAGGCTTGATCCTCAGCCAACCCCGATGTGCAGAAAGCAACCAATCGATGTGTCTCTCTCACATCGATGTCTCTGTCTCTTTCTCTCTCTCTCTTCCCTCACCCCCTTCCACTCTCTCTAAAAATCAATCAAAAAAATATCCTCGGGTGAGGATTAACCAAAATAAGAAAAAAAATTGAGACAAGTAGGGAAATTGAGATATAAATTGGACATTGTTTATTGGACCCTTTCAAATGTTTGTTAAGATATAAAGATAAGTCAAATTTAAATCAATAAAATTAAAATCAATTATATTTAAAAATTAAATGTCATAAAAAATGTTTTATAAACATTTTTAAAATTTTAGGCTATAGAACACTGAGATACACACACACGAATATATCGATAGGTAGATAGATAGCCTGATATGTTAAAAATAATGCACACAGAAATATGTTTCGAATTTACTTTAAAATAATTCCCCAAAATGTGTGCATGGGGGTAGGGACAGACCAGATGAAACAATAATCATCCAGCAAAATGTGGATAATTATTAAAGCTGAGCAAGAGGCCCTGGCCGGTTTGGCTCAGCAATTAGAGTGTTGGCCTGCGGTCCAGAGAGACCTGGGTTCCGTTCCCGCTAAGGGCACGTGCCTCAGTTGCAGTTTGTCCCCAGCCCTGGTTGGGTTGTGCGGGTGGCAACCACTCAATGTGTCCCTTTCACATTGATGTTTCTCTCTCTCTCTTTCCCCGTCCCACTCTATCTGCATAAAAAATGGGGGAAAAAAAGTCCTCGGGTGAGAAAAAAAAATAATAATAATAAAGCTAAGCAAGAGTTCTTGGGGTTTATTACCCCATTTTTCTAATTTCTGTGTATGTTTGAAAGTTGCATAATAAAGTTTCTAAAAATTGGGCATACATGAGTTAATCAACACAACAATTGAAAATGCATGCATATAAAAGCCTCTGTGGAAAGGAAATGAGAAAGGAAGTCTTGCTTTTATCACCAGTGTGCCTGTAAATGTAATTAGCCAATGTTCATGTTACTTAAACTGAAATGTTTTAACTGTTTTAAATTGGATATAAAAATTTCACATAACATAAGCTGCTAGTAAAGCAAATAATTCAGCCCCAGTGAGATGTAAATGACTCACACCTATGCCTAAACATGCAGTGATACAGGCAGTACCAGATACAAGTCCATCACAGGTTATTTCCTGGTGGAAAGCTAAGTAATTTTTCCTGATTTCAGAAATGCTAAAGAGGGTAGAAAATGGATGGGTAATATTTCTTAGAATCAAAGAAACAAAGAATTATCATTTGGGGGTAGAAAGGGTAAGGAAACTTCGAAACAAAGAGATTGATAAATTTGTCCTTGTTACTTCAGATTCTGGTGGGGGGAACAAGATTTAAACTCACATTCTCCCACTGTGATACATCGTTGTTACATATCTGGACTCCCATTAATGTTTACACTATACCGATACTGTTACCCTACTAAAATCTGTTTTTCTATTTGACCTTATAGTAAACAATTTCAGATTGCCACTTTCTGGGTTCCTATGTCTGCTTACTTATATCGCTATTTTTGTGTAGCAGTTTTCTCATTATAAAATATATAACAAGAATATATAAACAAAGTTGGTTTAACATTAAAATTAATGTAATAAACCATATTAAAAGAATTTAAAAGAAAAATCACATGACCATCAACATAGTCATAAAAAACATTTAACAAAATTCAATACCCACTCATAATTTTTAAAAAAACAACTCAGCGCCCTGGTCGGTTTGGCTCAGCGGTTAGAACATCGGCCCACAGACCAGAGAGTCCCAGGTTCGGTTCCCACTAAGAGCACATACCTCGGTTGCAGTTTGTCCCCGCACCGGTTGGGGTCATGTGCGTGGCAACCAGTCGATGTGTCTCTCTCACGTTGATGTTTCTCTCTCTCTCTTCCTCCCTCTCTCCCTCCCGCTCTATCTGAAGATAAATGCAAGAATGTCCTCGGGTAAAGATAAAAATTAAAAAAAACAACCGAGCAAACTGGTAACAAAAAAAAATTTCCACAACCTTATTTTAAAAACACACACAAAAAAACTACATTTAACATCACCACACTTACATGGTACAAGGTTTCACACACCACCCCATCCTCCGGGATCACAAACAAGACAAAGATGTCAGTGCTCACCACTTCTTCCAGTAGGTTAGAGCAAGAAACAAAGGCAGACAAATATTGAAAACGAACAAATGAAACTGTCTATATTCACAGACAACATAATTTTATATGCCAAAAAAAGAAAAGGAATCTAGAAAAAAACTACTTAATAGTAGACAAATTATTAGGAAGGTCCCAGAATACCAGGTCAAAATACAACAATCAACTATATTTCTATGTACCATCAACAAATCTGAAATTTGAAAGTTAAAAGACAGATTTACAAAAGCATCATAATATATGTGCAAAAGTTTTTTTTTTTAATGTTTTCATTGATTTTTTAGAGAGAGAGGAAAGGAAAGAGAGACAGAAACATCAACATGTGAGAGAAACATCAATCAGCTGCCTCCTGCACGCCCCCTACTAGAGATCGAGCCTCAACCCAGGCATGTGCCCTGACCAGGAATTGAACTGGGACCTCTCAGTCCATGGGATGTCACTCAATCCACTGAGCCACACTGGCTGGGCATATGTGCAAAAGTTATACAATGAAAACTACAAACATTGCTTTGGAAAATTAGACCAAAAAAAAAAAATCTTAGATATGTCATGATCATGGATCGGAATAACCAATAATGTAAAATGTCAATTTACTTAGATTCAAATTGCTTATAGATTCAATAGAATTCCAATCAAAATTTCAATAGGCTTTCTTGTAAAAATTAACAAGCTGATTCTAAACGTATATGAAAACTCAAAAGGGCCTAAAAAAGGCAAAATTTTAAAAAAGAAAAATTTGGAGACTTAAACTGGCTGACTCCAAGACTTATAAAGCTACAGTAGTCGATACAGTGTTGTATTGGCAAAAGTCAGATACAGAGATCAACAAAACAGAACAGAAAGTCCAGAAACAGACACACAAATATGAGGCCAACTGACTTTCAACAAAGATGCCATGCAATTCAATGGGGAAAGGATAATCTTTTCAACAAATGGTACTGTTTGTTACAATTAATTAATGATGTGTCAAAAAATGAACTTCAATACTTTCTTCCCACCATACACCAAAATTCTAAATGAATCATGATCCAAAATATAAGACACACTATAAAACTCCTTGAAGAAAATACTTAAAATCTTAGTAACACTGGATTAGGCAAAGATTTCTAAAATAGGGCACAAAAAGTAAACTGTAAAAGAAACATAAATTAAAAGCATGTGCTCTTCAAAAGACACTATAAAAAATGAAAAGGCAAGCCACAGACTGGGAGAAAATATTTGAAAACATGTTATTCAATAAAGGACTTATATCCAGAATATGCAAAAGATTTTTATAACTCAATAATAACAAGACAAACAACCCAGTAAAAAATTGGCAAGAGATCAGAACACACACTTCACCAAAGAAAATATACAGCTGGTGTACAAGCACATGAAAAATGTTCATCATCACTAACCATTATAGAATACAACCTAAAACCAAAATGAGATACCATCACATATTGTCAAATATTTTAAAGCCTGAAAAAATTCAGGTGTAGAGCAACTGAAACTCATATATTCCTAGTGGAAATGCAAAATAGTTCAGCCACTTTAGTAAACAGTATGGCAGTTTCATATAAAGTTAGATATAAACTTACCCTATGAGTCACCTGTGCCCCTTGGTATATAACCCCCCAAAATTAAAATATATATCCACAAAAGGACTTGTATACCATAATGGTCAAAAAGTGGGGAAAACAGTGTTCTGTCTGGTGAATGGATAAGCAAATTGTAATGTAGCCATAAATGGAATACTACTCAAAAATAAAAAGGAACTAATGATATATGCAACAATATGGATGAATCTCAAAAGCATTATCCTAAGTGAAAGATGCCAGACACAAAAGACTAACACACTATATAATTCCATTTACATGAAATTCTAGAAAAGTCAAAACTACACACATACACAGAGAGAGCGAGAGAGAAGATCAGGTGATTTCCAGGGTACAGTGATATGCCAAAGGAGCATAAAAGAACTGTTTTGGAATGACATATATTTTATATCATTATTGTACTTTTAATAACATATTTACGTTTGTTAATATTCATTAACTTTTATACTTGAAATTGTTATATCTTATTTTATGTAAATTATAGTTAAACAAATGGAAGAATAACAAAGGAAATATAAATGAATACAAATTTTGAACCATATACTTAGTGGCAAAAAAAAAAAAAAAAGGAAGAAAGAAAGGCTCTGGAATACATATGCCATTTAATTGGAGTCCAGTACCTTAAACTATTACCATGCTACCTCTGCTTCCTTTCTAAGAGTGATTCTGTAAAGACACAGGTAAGAACACTCATTCTCAGTCTTTTCCATGTGACACAAAAGATGTGCATATTTGTGCGCACACGCGCACACGCACACACACACACACACACTCCCATGGAGTACTAGAGTTTAGTCTTAGGAAGATAATTAACTGTGTATCCTGCTCTCTCCCACTTAAGTCAACATAAAATGGCAGCATCAGAGTAGGTTCATTATAAAGGATATCTGTAAGTACTTTCAAGTTTTATTAGGTATAATTTACTTGCCTGCCCTCCACACTCTTTACTCCTTCCCACAGGCTGAAATTCAGTTGTAGTGTTGAACTAGGATATGTTGTAAAACCAAGATCAACCATTCAGATAAAAGCAAAGACAGAGCAACAAAGTAGAAGGAACCCGAGGGCCCAGGCAGTAACTTAAAGCAGATTTGGTCTTCGATGTGAGAGATAAAGAAGCTTTCTACCTTTTTTTAAGCCATTATTATTTTTGTCCCAACTACAGCAGCTGAACTAATATCCTAAAAAAAAAAAAAAAAAAAAACCATGCCAGCTTTTCAAATCCCTTGAAGGTTCAACTAGATGCCTGTAATTTGTTTTGCTGTGTTGCAGAAAATATGTATTCAAAAGGAAGCACTGTATGTGCATTAAAGGAGGTAAGTACATATTCTTTTTTTTTTCCTTTATTGATTTTAGAGACAGAGGAAGAGAGAGGGAGAGAGAGATAGAAACATCGATGAGAGAGAACATCAATGAGAGAAAACATTGACTGGGCACCTCCTGCATGCCCTGGGCACATACCTAGGTTTCAGGTTCAATCCCCTATCCAAGTGCATATGGGAGGCAGCCAGTCGATGTTCCTCTCTCACATCAAGGTTTCTACACACCCCCACCCCCCTCAAAAATCAACAAAAACATATCCTTGGGTGAGGATTTAAAAAATAAAGTAACAGCATTAAAAAACAAAGTGGTCAATAGTGCTGGCAAAACATCATAAAAGAGAAAAATGTAAAACCAACAATTGGATTTGGAAGAGAGAGGGTCACTAATGACCTTATTAAGAATGGTAGAGCCCTGGCCAGTTTGGCTCAGCGGTTAGAGCGTCGGCCTGCGGTCCGGAGAGACCCGGGTTCAGTTCCCGCTAAGGGCACGTACTTTGGTTGCACTTTGTCCCCGGCCCTGGTTGGTCGTGCGGGTGGCAGCCACTCGATGTGTCCCTTCATGTCAATGTTTCTCTCTCTCTCCCCCTTCCTCTTTCTCCCTCCCACTCTATCTGTACAAAAAATGGAAAAAATATCTTCGGGTGAGGATAAAAAAAAAAAGAATGGTAGAATAAGAAGCCAGATGGTAATTATGGGTTTAAAAGGAAGTCAAGGAGATACCAGAACCAATTTCTAAGTTTGTTGTGAAAGGAAATTAAAGTCACTAGAGAGGGAAATAGAGTATGTGGGGGTAAAGATATGAGTTTTCCCATTTGTTTTATTTCATTTATTTAGAATGGGTGAACCAAAGAAGCAGTTGTACGGCCATCACCACTATCTAAAAATTTCAGAACATTTTAATCACCCAAGAAAGAAACTTCATACACGTTAGCATTACCACTTACCCCCACAATCCCTAGCAACCACTCTTTTTCTTTCTATAAAATTGCCTTGAACATTTCATATAAACAGGATTATCCAGTAAATGGCCCTTTGTATCTGATTCTTTCACTTGGCCTGTCTTCAAGGTTCATCCTGTTGTAGTGTGTGTCAGAATTCCATTCCTTTTTAAGACTGAAGAATAATCCATTGTAGGGATATAACATATTTTCTTTATCCAACAGTTGATGAACATTGGGTTGTTTCTACTTTTTGGCTATTATAAATAATGCTATGCCATTTTATGTGAACTTGCTTTCATTTCTTTTGGGTACATACCAAGGAGTGAAATTTGGGGTCAGAGGTTAACTGTTTTCCTTCTTGAAGAACTGTCAAACTATTTTCCACAGCAGCTACATTACTTTACATTCCCATTAGCAACCTTTGAGGGTTCCAGTTTCTCTATATTCTCTATTATCCATCTGTTTTTATTATAGTTACTATAGGTGTGAGTGGTATCTCCTTGATTTGCATTTCCTTAATGACTAATGATGGTGAACATCTTTTCATGTATTTATTGGCCATTTGTCTTCAAATCCTTTACTCGCTTTTTAAATTGGGTTATCTTCTTATTTTTGTATTGCAATAGTTCTTATATATTCTGTATTCTGGGCCCTTATCAGATATATGATTTGCAGATATTTTCTCCTACTCTGTTACTGTCTTTGTATCCTTTGAAGCACAAATGTTTGTTTTGTTTTGTTTAATGATGAAGAAAAATTATCTAATTTTTCTTTAATTGTGCTTTGAGTGCCATGTCTAAGAAACTGCTGCCTAGTCTGAGGTCATGAAGATTTACACCTGTCTTTTTCTTTCAAGAGTTTTAACTTTGCTCATCCATTTTTATTTCATTTTTGTATATGGTGTCAGGTATGAGTCCAACTTCACTCTTTGCATGTAGATATTCACTTGTACAGTATCATTTGTTGAAAAGATTCTTTCCCCACTACACTGTCTTGGCTCCCCCTTGGTGAAAATCAATTGACCATAAATGTATGGGTTTGTTTCCGGACTCTCAATTTTATTCACTGATCTATATATGTCTATCTTTATGTAGTACTGTCCTTTTTAAAATCCCACACTAGAGTGCAAAGAACAACAGACTTGAAATAAAAAGGGGGAAAAAAATAAAACCAACAGTCAAGCTCTGCCTCTTACTTGGGAAACAGCGATACACTAAGATTCATTTTCCGCACTCTCACAGAATTGAAAATTGCATTGTGAAATTTCCTTGGAAACAATAAAAAGTAACACATTTCAGTTTTATACATATTTTCTTAATTATTATGGCATCCAAAAATAAAAGAAAGTAGCATAGTAAAAACCTATCACTATATGTTTCTAAGAAACAGTACCTAGCACATAGTAGGCCCTCAAAGAATACTTATTGAGTGAAAGCAACAATTTTCCAATTGTTTTGTATTCTTTTTATTCATTTTCTGTAACTGCTAACATTATGACGAAACAATTTATAAATTTAAAATCATCGCACTTCAGGTTATTAATTACATCCTTGAGAGAAAAAAAAATCAAGTAAATTTCCCTCAGCCTATTTCTAGCTTTTAAATAATATCATCCAATATAAACACTTAAGGTTCTCCTCAGATATTTAATAAAAAAAAGGTAAATTAAGAAATTATTAAAATCAAAGTGAATTCTATAAACTTTAGTAACAATCTGATTTATTTCATTGGTAGTTCCTACAGTTACACTTTATGGTTAAATGTATATCCTTTAAATTTAAAAAACAACAATACTTTTTTGGGGTCGTGGTAATTTTAAGATTAATATTTGCCCAGAGGAAAAAGCAATTACTTGGCAACCAGTAATGTGGAAATAATTTATTTAACAAAGTTTTACTCCAACACATTTCAAAGGTGAGGTCTAATTTTTTTAAAAACGTTACATAAAATTTACCCATTTAAAAAGTATTCATTTATTTTTAGTAAATTTAGAGTTGTATAACCATCACCATCATCCAGTTTTAGAACATTTTCCAACATCCCAAAGGATCCCTCCTGCCCATTTGCAGTCAGTCCCCTGTTCCCTCCCTGGCAACCACTAATCAACTTTATGGACATTCCATAAAAATGGCATCATAAAATACTCATCATTATGATATGTGGTTTTTTGTATCCAGCATAATGTTTTAGAGGTTTACCCATGTTATAGCATATTAGTAATTCATTCCTTTTTATTGCTACTTAGTATTCCAAGTTTCTTAATTTTATGTCTGGTATAAAATAACAAACAATTGTGTCCTCTTTTATAAGGAGGTTAAAGAAAAAAATGTTGCCAAAAGCATCTACTCCGTGTATACTCCCCAATACTGCCACTAGCTTTCTAAAATCTAAATCTGATCACTTTCTCCTCTACTAATATCTCTTCACTGACTGCCATAACCCTATTAAGGAAAGTCCAAGTTCTTTGAAAGAGCATACACGATGGGCCATGACAACCTGTCCACTCTCATTTCCTTCTGCTCTTCTTGAACCCTCTGGCAACTATCAGAACTGAGGTATGTACAGTTCCTCCACACTCTCTTTTACCAACTTTATGCCTTTGCACCCAACTACATCATAAACTTGAATTAATCTTTCAAAGTCCAATAGGAGACATCATTTCCCAGTGCCAGCCTCACTTTCTCAAATGCTTGTGTTGTAATCATTTTACTTTTTACACCAAGCCATATAACTGTTTCAAACTCATGATCTCAGCACCTAACTTTGTGTCTGAATCACTGGTGTTCCCTCAAAATGCATCATTAAACTAAATGCATTTTGAGTTCAGCCAGTGTGGCTCAGTGGTTGAGAGTCGACCCATGCACCAAGAGGTGGCCGATTCGATTCCTGGTCAGGACACATGCCCAGATTGTGGGCCCAATCCCCAGTGGGGAGCATGCAGGAGGCTGCCAATTGATGTTCTCTCTCATCAATGTTTCTATCTCTCTCCCCCTCTCACTTCTCTCTCTAAAATCAATAAAGGAAAAAAATAAAAAATAAAGAAAAGAGTGAAATCCTTTTAAAAAAAATAAAGAAATAAGTGCATTTTTTACTACTAGTATTCTTCTGCTCCATAAGTTCATTAAGAAAGATCAAAAATACTCTAAAACTGCTGGTTAAAAAGACCTAATAAAAGTAGTATAACACAATTTCAAGGTTCTAGGCCAGTGGCCTACAAAACAGGGTATACTCCAGGGATCAGCAAACTATGGCCCACTAGCCAAATGCAGCCCACAGCTTGTTTTGGCAAATGAAATTTTAATAAAGACCACCACACTCATTAGTTTAAAATATTGTCTATAGCTGCTTTTGCCTTACAATGGAATTCAGTAATTCCAACGGAGACCACGTGGGCTAAAAGCCTAAAATATTTATTCTCTGGCCCTTTAAAAAAGGTTTGCCAACCCCAGTATACATCATGAAGCACAGTATGGGGGAAGAAAATATCAGAACGTCCTTTGTATAAGTTTTGTCACCTCATCTTTTAAAACATGTTTTGCATGTTTTCTAATTAATACGGAGATGACATACATAATTTCTAAATGTAAAAATGTACATAAATTGAGGATGGTACATGCCCACATTATTTTTCTAATATCACTGACACATTAAAAAAAAAAAAGAAAAAAAAAACCTAGTAGCTGTTAGGACAGTTTTAGAGTTTGAAAATTTAGCAGTAAAGCTTATTATATGAACAATGGAGTTCTGTAAGTGCTTAAAGCATAGAGAAAGAGGCCTGGAATTAAACTTTTTCCAAACCAAATTGTTCAAAACATCTCTAAAGACTTTTTCACAGGGCTAAAAATGTTATTTAAATGATGCAGGCAGTTCTAATATTCTTCAAGTTGAATGCAATAAAATATGAGCTACATAAATCCAAACTGCTATAAAGATGGCTCTTTTTTAACCTCAGGTTCTGAAGGGCTCAGGAAATACCAAATTCCTCCCTTTGTAGATTTTAAGGTTAGGAAGGTAGTTTCTAAAAACTCAAAAGTTGGGGTCTGATCATCATCAACAAATTTATAAACTAATTTACCAATTATACCTGGATTTGTCAGGTTAGGGATGTCAGCTATGTTGAATCATATTCTCCAACAAATAGTCACAGCCCCCAGAGAACTACACTCTACTCTGCTCACCTTTAAGGTTTTTTCTGAGGCCTTCCGAGATGACTAGCATCAGACTTTTGAGGAAGGCTAGCCATTAGACAAGGCTTTTCCCCACGATCTGACTGCTTGAAGTGACATCCAGGATCAGGTCGATCCTGTATCCAGGAATCATGACCCTCCCTGAGGCACCAGTCATCATGAGACAGTCAGTGCACTTTGGCACTTCTTGAAAACCACTGGGCTGCTCCTTTAGCTGAAAGGAAAAAAAACATCAAAACCACAACAAACAAAACAAAGGGGGGGAAAAATCAGTAATTCAACCTGAAAAGACAGAGCGTGGGGAAAAATATACCAAAACAGCCTTGTCTAGATCAAAATGTAGCCTTGCCTTGATGTAAAAATCACAGTTTCAGTATCTTCCAGTCACTGCACAGTTTATTTCTAATACACAAATCTAAAAAATTTAAAATCGACTGTATTACACCTAACAAGAACTGAAAGTGGAAATTACATAAAATAACTATTTATGGAATACAGCTTAGTAAGCATAATGAAGGTACAATAAACCCTCGATTTTGAGGACCTCAATTTAATGGGCTTCAGATATGACGGACAAAATTTCAGGTCCATGTGTCATATGTGAAATTTAATACCCTATTAATTTTAAAATGCTTTTAACCAAGATTTGTTTATAATTAATTAACAGGTTATTTTTTGTTATTAATAAATTGTTATTTTTAACAAATTTTCTGACTAGGCCATATGCTGGAAAAAATACTATAGTACTTTCACTGACATAAATATTACATATCTACAACTACAGTCTACATATTTAAACCCAAGTCACCGCTAATAAACAATGTTATGTTCAACGAATGATCAGCACGTAATCACACCACACTGCACAGTAATTGGTTCTGTTGTCACATAACGACCAGATTTTCTGCAGCAGTTTTAACTAAGGCTGGCTGATGTTTCCAGCTGCGCTAAGCCATCCCCAGCCGCTTGCCTTTGTTTACTTGTGGAAACTGGTGAATGCATATGCATTTATTAGACCTATTCAGTATAAATTTAAAATTACAGTAATATATGTAGAAAACTTTTCTGTGAAATTAAAATTTTCACATATACTTAATTTTAACTACACTAACACATCTACATAAGTAAAAACAGGTAAACTACCTAATTTGTCAATTTTTTTGTTCAGAAAACCTACATTATTATATATAACGGAATTTCAGCTTTAACAGACAACCCCTCACCCTAATTAATCCATTATATCAAGGTTTTATTGCATTTATAAACCTCTAGCAGCCTAAGGCTTATGTGAGTGGGCCTCATCAGGAGACCAAGTACTCAACTTTCTCATGCTCAAATTGCAGTCTGATTTAGAGAGGCATGAAATACACCTAATAGGATAACTTTAACTGAGTTTAACAGGCAGAAAACTGCCAATACAGTTAAAGCCACTCTACTACTATTCTTAAATTACATACTAATAAACGAAAAAGAAATTAGTCTTGTATCCTCTTTAACTGACTTGACATTAACATAAGGTATACCTCCACACACAGTGCTCTTGTCCCAGCACTCTGAATTTCAATGTTTACACTGTTTGAAATAAGCAATCTTAAATGTTGACATCACTATGGCCTAAAATTTTAAAACTTAAAAGATCTGATAAATAGCTCGGCCAGTGTGGCTCAGTGGCTGAGAGCATCAACCCATGCACCAAGAGCTCACTGCTTTGATTCCCAGTCAGAGCACATGCCCAGGTTGTGAGCCAAATCCCCAGTGTGGGGCATGCAGGAGGCAGCCAATTGATGATCTTTCTCATCAATGTTTATCTCTCCCTCTTTCCCTTCTTCTCTAAAATCAATAAAGGAAAAAAAAATTTTTTAAGATCTGATAAATAGATAATAAGATAACTAAGGGTTATTTAATCTGCTTCAAAATAAAAATTCTAACTACTGGAAATCAGAGATAAAATTCTACTTATTTCTGTTTTTAAATGCAAAATATTTTTCCAAAGACATAACGTCAAAAGGCAAGAAAAAAATGTTTGAGGTTATTGTTTTAAAAGTTGGCTCACAACTCCTTTAAAGCATTTGTACCCTAAAGGTAGATACTTTATTGAACTATTGTTTTATATTCCTTTCTACTACTTATCCAACATCCCCCATTTAGTTAAAACTACCAACATCCACATAGATTCCTAAGTTGGAAACTTCAAAATACTATTAGACTGTCATTTCTTCTTATTGTTGTTGTTTTTCACTTGTTTGAAAATATGATTAAACCCATAAACCTCTGTCCCCAAGAAAAATATGCATACACACAGATGGAAAATGTCTGGATAAGATTTCAGGGAATTCACCGAACCCTCTGAAGCCCAAGCCTAGAGCTGGTTTCAAAATCCCTGTCAAACAAATACTTTATTCTGCTACTACCATCTTTAAAAACCTGACTAGCGCACTTATTGAATCTCGCAAATTTCTGCCTTCCTATCCAGCACCAGCTTAGTTTTAGTACACCCCATGTTTTTTCCTGAACTGTTGCATGTAGTTTGCTAATTCTTCCCAGTTTACCACTCTTTAATCTATCTTCTTTCACTTTGCTGATAGCATTAGCTTGTTAAATTGCAGATCTGACCCTGTTACTCACCTGCTTAGCATCTTCAATACCACTTTTGTAAATTTTAAACAGATTCATATATTTCCTTAGGGTGGTATCATCTGGCCTCTACCTACATTTCAAGCATCCGCTCCTCCTACCTACAATTTCTATACTTCACTCACATAATTTATAGTTGCCTAATACACTGTTTTCATGCCTTAACACTTTTTTTTTATCCTCACCTGAGGACATTTTTCCATTTTTTGTTCAGATAGAGTGAGAGGGAGAGAGAGGAAGACAGAGAGAAAGAGAAAACATCGACGTGAAAGGGACACATCGAGTGGTTGCCACTCACATGACCGAACCAGGGCCGGGGACAAACTGCAACTGAGGTACATGCCCTTAGCAGGAACCGAACCCGGGTCTCTCTGGACCACAGGCCAGTGCTCTAACCGCTGAGCCCAACTGGCCAGGGCTTAACACTTTTTTTTTTGCACTGTCCCTCTCTTCCTGAAATGTCAGGGCTTAATTCCTTTCTCACCCCTCAAAACTAAGCTCTTCTCTTCATGCTCTCTCAGAACCTCCTGTTTATTTATGCCATGAGATTTATTTTATCTCAATGCATAATTACAAATGCTTGTAGGCATGGTTAAGTGCATATCTTCAGACAACATGCAAGAGTCTTCTAGGGGCAAGAGTCTTAATTCCACCTGTGTCCCCAGTACCTATAACATAGTAATACTAAATATAAATGGTGTGCCACTATTCTTACACAAAACCAATTACTAAGCCTCACAAGAAAAATTATTGCTGAATTAATTTAGTTATACTTTTAAGTATTCAAAATCAGAACAATTCGTTATGAAAGAGTATTTTAGCAGCAACTCTCCAGGAAGTAATACTTAAATGTAACTATCACCAATTCTTTATAAAATGCCCTCACCTGGGTCAAGTCTCTCTCTCTCTCTCTCTTTCTCTCTCTCTCTGTGTATTTTGTTTTTGTTTTTTTTAAATAATGCTAGTTATGGACATCTAAACCAGAAATTAAAGCATAACATGGATAACAGAATACTATGAAGTCCTTCGGATTAAAACTCCTATGCCAGGGATAGCAAGCACATGACAGATAATATGAATTAATTCCTCTCCTTTTCTTACCCTCTCCTCCCCTACTCCATCTCATACTTAGGGCCTAAAAGTCTTCCTCAATACAGCAAACCATAAGTAGTACCTACAGACTGCAGTCGGCACAGAAGTTAATTATTTCAAGGTTATCCAATAATTGATTCTAAACCAGACCAAACACAATATAAAATATTCACAGAAGGCGTGTTCCATATCCCTTGGAAACTCATTCCCAAATTTAACAATTCTAAAGGTCAAAAATTAATTTTTATCTTAAAATATTTTCATGGCCTTTTAAGTCAAAACAGTTTTAACTTGTTTTATTGAAGTTATTCATTTTTCTATGTATTCCTCAGTAGTGTTAAAAAATACATATTTGTAGTTAAACTGTGCTCTAAAACTATTGTTTCCAAATCTGTGCATCAGAATCAAGTGAAACATTTCAAAAAATACAGATCCCTAGGTCTCTGCCCAGACTAACTGAATCAAATTTCTAGAATTAGAGCTGAACCCTGTGTATTTCATAAAACATTCTAGGTGACTGTGATGCAGCAATTTGAAAACTACTATTCTAAATATCAACAATAGTTCATATCTATAGTTTTTAAATGGAAGAGCTAGAAACAGAAAAATAATAGAAATATCACTAATAAAAATTTTCCATACATGTACAGTGTCTCTCATTGCTTATTGGTTCTGACAGGCTAATAAATACAGGATGAAGTTGCTTCACCCTCCAAATTAAAATGAATTTGATGTATCTTACCACAGATTTCTAGATAATAGATTAGTTATTGTAGCCATACAGCTTCATTAAAGAGTAATCGGCCAGCATTTCTTTTTAATTATTCTATTGTAGTGTTTGTCTAGAGGCAATCCTTAAGAACTTTTCTTTACACGTAACCTTGAAAAAAATAAGAGTATTAAAAATGTGAATTGCTGAAAATCCACTATAGGTATCAAATTGAAATATTTAATCAACTTCTTTTAATTATGCAGTTTTATTATACATATTTTCAATGTACTCATAATTGCAGATATATAATTTTCTATAGCACACCAAAATAAATAAGGAGTTAAGAGAACAGGGCCAGCCCTGGTCAGTTTGGCTCAGCGTTGGAGCATCGGCCTGCAGACCAGAGAGTCCCAGGTTCGGTTCCCACCAGGAACATGTACCAAAAAACTTAAATTAATTAATTAATTAATTATTTTTAAAAAGAGAGAGAGAGAACAGGGCCAAAATATGGGCAAAAATAATAATAATAATAATCTACATCCAATAAATTCTTATTAAATGTCCCTGAAATGTTGTGTTGACAGAGTCTAACATACACAGTAATGTTATATATATGTTTAGAACATTTGAATCACAAATCAGTAAAATAGGAGCAATCTTCATATTGCTACTGAGCCCCTACTAATATCAATATGAAAAGGCACCACTATTAAGGCGGAAACATGAAAATGTAGAAATACACTTACACACAGATCTTTTTCATACATTCTATCATACCACAATGACATCCCCCAAGATTCCTTAATGGTCCTTTTACAAAACAAAAAAGAAAAAGCTCCCCAAAATTCTAAGAATACTGAGGAAAAAAACAACTATTTTAAATATATGTTTCAGTCTTTACGGACACAATTTAAACAGTTTTAACAGCTTTTGGCACATATTCTAGGGGGAAGAGAGATGTGATATTGGAACTATTTCAGATACTAGAAAGTGATTTCAATAAATTCTGGATTGTCCTTTTAATCAGTAAAGATTATGAAGAATTAAATGCAAACTCTAATTATAGATCCCAATCACAGACTATCCTTGTAAAAGGTAAAACCATTTACAATGCCCAGCATGGTGCACAAAAATCACTAATACCAATCAACATCTCAATGACCCATGGGACTTCTGCATCAACTTTTGAAAACTGAGAAGCTAAAATGCAGCTGAGATTACTCAGATACTTTTTTTCCCTACAGACACATACCCTTTCTGAACATCTGCCAGGAAATTATAAAAGTGGTTTCTAGTTTGTCTTAAAAAGCTGGGAAAGCTCATTAAAGGCAAAACTTTTAATATCAAAAACCAACAGGGTTTTTTTTATTGCAGGTATCTTCTCTAAAATGTTAGCTGCCAGAGCACTAGTAATATTAATAGAGATGCAGATTCTTCAGCATAGATAAATCCCAATATTTGAAAGATAATACTACTATTAGCACTTTCAAGGAAGAGAAAAATAACTGCTACAATTCCTGGAATGTCATTCATCGCTCATCGCGAAGAAGGTACTGGCAGGACTTCTTCTGGCTACTCTATTGAGCAATGTAGTTAGCCACATGTTCCTGGAATCATAGTACAGACTAGTTTTCCATTGCAAAAGAGTACTAGAGAGGATTATTGCAGGAAACAAAGACCAGAAAAAAATGTTTCCCAACAACTTTAATTTATAATTTGGTGATTCTACCAAAACATCTGACACATCAGTAATGATGAATGGTACTATAATTATTTGGCTGCAAGTATGTTTATCAACATCAAAGGTTACTACTATGGAGGTAAACAATATAGTTTTCTTGTGTATCAGAATTTGAAGTCCTATCTAACTTACTCCTTGTAAGTGAAAATACTGCAAACAACCAATTATATCAAATAGCTGCATTTATAAAGAAAAAAAATAGAGAGTAAAAATACACACATACTTTTCCAACACAAATGGTTATCAAAAGACCAGTTATCAAAAAACTAGAAACACACTTATGACACCTCAGACAAATGGCCCGGACTTTATAAAACAAGGCCCAAAAGATAAGTCATGAATTAAGGTAAAACATTCATATACAGCTCAAGATTTTGTCCGCAATCCAAAACTGCGACTCTTCTAAATCCTAACACACTGCTAAGAGATGAGCTGTCATAGAAGAAATTGTATCCCTATATTATTTTGACAAACCAGTTACAAGAAAATGTGTCATTCTGGTCAGAATAAAGTTAACAGGTCAAGAGACAATATGGCACCAACTTTTTCCATTTACTATTTTCTAGGCTTAAAACAACTTTATATACCAGGCTTCTTTACAATTTCACAGATATAAACTATAAGCCATATCCTCTACCAAATCATCCACAAAATCCCTGAATTTAATCAAAATTAAAATGACTAGGCCTGGCCAGTTTGGCTCAGCGGTTAGAGCATCGGCCCACAGACTAAAGAGTCACGAGTTCGATTCCAGTCAAGGGCATGTACCTCGGCTACAGTTTGTCCCTAGCTCTGGTCAGGGTCATGCGGTAGACAACCAGTCAATGTGTCTCTCTCACGTCGATATTTCTCTCTCTCTCTCTCCCTCCCTCCCTCACACTCTGTCTGAAGACAAAATAGAAAAAAAATCCTCTGGTGAGGATTAAAAAAAAAAAGACTATAAAAATCCACATCACACAGGACTTGACACATACACAAGACAGGTAATACTAACTCTCTTCAATGCTCCCATACACTTAATACATATCTTTATTTTATCATTCATAAAGCCATTTAAAAGGTGATCTCCCCCATAAGACTGTGAACTTGAGAACTGGAAATCTACTCTAATTATCTTGGTTATCCTCATTGCCTAGAAATGCTCTGGTCATAATAGTCATTCAATGTATACTGAGTAAATAACATAATATCTTCATCACAATTGCAGAGAAAGCTGAAGTCAACAAACAGAAAATTAAGTAAATAGGAGGTAAATTTTAAGAACACACAAAAACAGAAACAGAGCAGTAGTCAATACACCAAGAACAAAAGCACTGGTCTAGAGGGGCTGGAATTCTTTGGAATTTAAATAAATCCTAATCCAGATTTTGACAATAACAAATATTATAACATTTAGCAAATCACTTTGCCCCCCTGAATCTCAATTTCTTCATTTATAAAATAAATAGTATGACCAGATGAGCTCTAGTTTCCTTATATGCCATAAAATTATTAAAAATTTTTTTTTCTTTATTGAATTTAGTGTGAGAGGAAGAGAGAGGGAGAGGGAACACAGACTGGCTACCTCCTGCATGTCCCCAACTGGGGATTTGGCCCACAACCTGGGCATGTGCCCTGACCAGGAATCGAACCGGCGACCTCTTGGTGCATGGGTCGATGCTCAACCACTGAACCACACCAGTCAGGCCATAAAAATTATTTTATTTATTTTTTTATCCTCACCCAAGGACATTTTTACACTTATCTTCAGATAGAGCGGGAGGGAAAGAGGGAGAAAGAGAGAGAAATATCAACGTGATAGAACCACACTGACTGGTTGCCACCCACACAACCCCAACCAGGGCTGGGGACAAACTGCAACCGAGGTACAAGCCCTTAGCGGGAACCAAAACCTGGGTTTCTCTGGTCCGCAGGCCAATGCTCTAACCACTGAGTTAAACTGGCTAGGGCCATAAAAATTATTTTAAAGCAGCAGAAACACTTATTCCTGAAAAACAGCACTAACAGAACAGATATAATGTAGCATGCGAGATAATAAATATGGAGCAAAAGATATCGTAGGTGTGGGATGCACAACTCCATAAATAGTAACAGGTCATATCAACAGGAACCACAGGCAGTCAGGAATTATGTACACACATACCTAATATGAAAATTACTGACATTTTCACTCGTTCAATAGATCTGAAAAAGAATCAAGTTCTGCCAAAGGCAAAGGTTAAGAGACCTGAAGAAAAGAGACATAAAGGCAAAATTCTGTTTGTTATTCCCTAGTAGAAATTTCAATACAGTTCAATATGTAACACACACACACACACACACACACACACGAGAAAAGAAGCATCTTTATGCTGTTTGTGAATTGAAAGGCTCCTTAAAATAAATCATAAATTTAATTATTTGGACTACAACAAATCAACATTTTAGCAAATATTAAGCTTCAGCCAATATGCACATCTGGGGTACATTGTCTCTCTGCTCCACAAGATGAGCCTTATTGGGACATTGAAAACCAAACACGCATAGAATCAAAGAAATTCCTAAATTTGAAAACCAAAATAATTCATAGATGTATGCTGCAACTATATAACCAAAATAAACCTTTGCCTTAAAACAAATGAATCTTCTGCCTCAGATAAGAAGTAGTAATCAATTTTGATCTTGACTACTACCAGACTCAATACAACAATGTCTCTAATCAATGTTTTTTTAATGTAAGCTCTGTTCTCAGTACTATGCTAAATACCATAGAACATATAAAAGAAATAAAAGATCCTCAGGAAAATCTTCCCAACCTACTACGCAAGGTAGTTTTAGGTTATTGTAAAAACAGTCTTATTTCTCCAACATCCTTCCCAAAAACCTAGGAAGAGAAGTAAGCAATTCCAACATCCATGTATATTTCAAGGTATTTTTAAGAGCTGGAGAAGGTCCTACAAAACAAACATTACAAATAAAACGTATCCAGATATATGGAAACAAAATATATTGTACCACAAAGGGCATGTCTACAAAGGCAGTAAGACAGAGCATCTTGAATGGATAATCTCACATGTAGGAATATTTCACAATAACAAATAGAAATATCTTTTCAGCCATCACAACTACAAATCAGAATCATTAAGAATAAAAACAGCCCTGGCCAGGTTTGCTCAGTAGTTAGAGCGCCGGCCTGCGGTCCAGAGAGACCTGGGTTTGGTTTCCGCTAAGGGCGCGTACCTCAGTTGCAGTTTGTCCCCGGCCCTGGTTGGTTGTGCGGGTGGCAGCCACTCGATGTGTCCCTTTCACGTCGTTGTTTCTCTCTCTCTGTTCCTCTCTCTCTCCCTCCCACTCTACCTGGGCAAAAAATGAAAAAATGTCCTCAGGTGAGGATTAAAAAAAAAAGAATAAAAACAAAACAGAACAAACTATCAGAAGACTTCTAAATTATAGAAAATAGTTCACTGTCATGGATTCTATTAATAGCATTTCTGACATGATTAATACTTCAATCTTTCTCAAAATTTTCAAAAGGAAGGTAAAGTGGGAAAAATCAACTGACAGTTTCAAATTTAAAGTTAAGCAAAATTTCTATTGCATGTTCATGTATATAATCAATGTCTATCTGTTCCCGATAATGGTAGGATATCACACAGGTCAACTAATTTCAAATAAGCCTCAAAACCCATTAAAGCCAATTATGGAGCATTCCAAGTCTACTAATTATACATGAACTATAAATTACTTAATTATGAATTTTAATCTACCTAAATTTTTCAGCTCTATCTCTAAGAATTATATAGCCTAAATTCCCTTTGATATCAATTGCTCACACAAAAACAATTCTGGCTCTCTTCCCCACTAATCAAGATCAGACAATCACAATTCTTTACTGGTTCCAATGCTTCATGATAGAACATGTTCTTTTCTTTACAGCCTACCAAGCACTTTCATATACATTAATTATTTCATTTAATCTTCCAACAATTCTATGAGGTAAGACAAGAATTATCACCTTTATTTCATGGCCAAGATAGAGATTTAAAGATGTTCAATACGTAGCTTGTACAAAGTTCACTGCTAGAAAGTAGTTGAAGGAAGAATACAATCCACATGTCCTGACTCCATGTCTAATTTTCATTCCACAATGTCACACAAATAAAAAGTACTGCTAAAAATCACTGAAGTTAAAAAACTACACTTTTCTTACTTAATCAAACCCTCTGTAAATATGAGAATTAAAGTTAAGATTCTAAAGCAAATGCAAACACTAAAGAGAATAGTCTATGCAATCTCCATCCTATAACATACTTTGAAAGACAAACATAATGTTCAAGAGCTGTTCAACTACTACAATAAAAACAACTTCAAGTTAAAATAATTCTACTGTATTCACCCTATCACATCACACACAACCAACTCTGCGTAATGTATGCTAGTAGACAATAGGTGTGGTTATTATTATATTATATTTGACTTAGAATAAAAATGTCCAAAAACCTTCACTTTTCCTACTCTTAACTTCCTCATGGCTTGCTACACTCTAGGAATGTCCACAGTGGAATGCACATGACAATCCACTGAAATATAGGAAGAAATTATTAGAATGCTGTCTCCATTTGACTAAATTTACTGTATGCACTGATACTGTCACCCTCACATAAACTCAAAAACACACATATAATGAATAGGGTGGGGTAGGCTCAGAACTTTTTCACACAAGAGATTCCTACCGAAGAAAATTTAGAGGCCATTACTACAAACAACGGAAAAGACACATGAGTGCTAGGAGACTAGATGGCTCGGATGGCATCAAATAATCAAAAACAGAATCTATTTAAAGGTATTCAATATCCTGCAGTGCCTATAAAAATAAAGATTTTTTTCAACTGCATTTACATAATCCATGCTGATATAAAGAGAACTTACCTCATCCTGGACTCCACTGGTAGTAGTCAATTTGCTCCCATCAGTAATTGTAATAATTATTGCTGGCTCCAAGAAAAAGGGGTTTCTTCCCTAATGTCAAACAAACACATTAATCATATTAAGGTATAGGCATTAGCTTGTTTTTTCTGAGTAAAAAGTCAATTTTCAGAACAGTACATAAATCCCCCTTTCTTGTTGTTAAATTTTAAATATAGTATATAACTCTTGTATCTTAAAAACAATTAGAAGGAAACAAAGTAAACAGGATAACCTTAAAAGAGTGGAAGAAAAAGGTGAATTTTTCATTTCTTCCATCATTGTTTATTTTTACAGTGAACATTTATATTTATGTAACTAACTAAAAGTATTTTATTTCTTAAAAGGGACTCCACAGTTCTAATAATTTAACATATTTAGATATTACAAATTAAAAGAATAGATGGTATTTTCTGAGAAATTTCTTAGAAAAGAAGACAAAATAGTAGGTGAACATTACCATGTAATTTAATCTAAGAGTTGTTTCCATGGAAACACTAGGGCTACTCTGAGCTTAATGAAATTAGTAATAGTCCAATACAAAAAATTAAAATTAAGAAGGATGGTTACTTGGAGAACAGTACAAAAACAGTAGCAGTGACAATGGAACACAGTGGCAGAAAGCTCTCAAAAGCTCTATAGCCCAGTGGTTCTCAACCTTCCTAATGCCGCGACCCTTTAATACAGTTCCTCATGTTGTATGTGGGAGTAACTGCATGTGGCAGACCCGCCTGGAGATGGATAGAGGAGCGGTGTCTCGGTTCCTAAGACCATCGGAAAGATGTGTTTTCCAATGGTCTTAGGTGACCCCTGTGAAATGGTCATTCGACCCCCAGGTTGAGAACCGCTGCTCTATACATAAGGGGCAATAACTTCAGTAAGTTCCATTCAAATCTGTGGTCAGGTCATTCTATGAACACTGTTACTGATTCCAGGTGACATATCTCCTGAGGGGCTCCGATAAGATAACCTGATCTTTTACATATTAATGGTTTTCATTTGAGATATTAAGCACAGTCTGTATAAAACTATAATCAAAGGGTAGAAGTTTCAAGAGGGTAAACCTGGTGTTTGAAATCAAAGGTATTAAATTCTCACCATTCAAGGACAGAATGAAGTTTTACTGAATATGATGTAAAAAAGCATATGACAAATTTTAATGTGCACATGGAGCACTTGGAGATCTTGATAAAATTCAGGTTTTAATTCAGGTCTGGAATGGAGAGTAGAGTTCTGCATATCTAACAAAGCTAGGAGATGCTAATGTGCACAGACCATACTTAGAATAGCAAGGATATAGAAGGGTTTTATATGTACTATTCTATGGGTCTATAACATTTCCCTTACACTTTTTTTTTTTTATCCTCACCCGAGGACATTTTTCCATTTTTTTGTTCAGATAGAGTGGGAGGGAGAGGGAGGAAGAGAGAGAGCAACATCGACGTGAAAGGGACACATCCAGTGGTTGCCACCCACAAGACCAACCAGGGCCAGGGACAAACTGCAACCGAAGTATGCACCCTTAGCGGGAACTGAACCTGGGTCTCTCCGGACCACAGGCCAATACTCTAACCGCTGAGCAAAACTGGCCAGGGCTCCCTTACACATTTATATAACTCTCAATCACTAGCTTATTACAGTACATACTCATTATTTGTTGAATTTACAACACTTTTTCACATACAGTAATTGTGATTATAACCTAACCATCATAAAGTGCTCAGGGTGCAGAGTCCAGTAGATTACATTTCTTGATCAAGTTACACAACTTGTAAGTGGCATATACATTTTTCAAACTGGTGTCCAGATCGAGAAAGCTTCCTCTGATCAAATAAAATATGTTGGATATAACCAGAGAATTTCAAATGCAGTTGCATTCAAATGTTACAGAAGCTTTGCAGGAATAAAACATGAATTTACCTACCCTTCCTCCTCTACAATATTCATGGTAAATAGGACACATTTTTGGAAATATTACATTACACTCCATTGCCTCTCATACCATTCACTCCCAACAACAATAATAAATTCTAATACAGATCTTCTCATGGATCTATAACCAGGCAATGTTCATTCCTATCTCAGGGCTTTGACTGCTTCCCTCAAGTTGAATGCTTTTCCTTTTACCTACCTACAGCCTATCCAATTCCTAATCATTTTTTAAGGCTCAGTTTAATTCTTCCTCTTCTCCATGAAATCTTCCCTGGTTACTCTGTCCTTAAATGATTACACCCATCTCCTTTTCCAAATTCTAATAGTAAAAATTTTCAAACCAAAGTTAAACAAATATAATGTATTCATATTATACTTAACATAGATAAATATAATATAAATAAAATGTTTCTTCAAATATAATTGGATTTAGAGTGGTTTCATGGAGTACATTTTGAATACCACTTCCCTATAGCATATATCCTCTCCTTAACAAGTTATTTTAAATTAAAATACATAACACCTTGTACAACAATGTGAATATATTTAGTACTATTGCACTGTACACTTAAAAATGGTTAAGATGGGCCCTGACTGGTTTGGCTCAGTGGTTCAAGCGTCGGCTTGCGGTCCAGAGAGGCCCAGGTTCGGTTCCCGCTAAAGGCACGTACCTCGGTTGCAGTTTTCTCCAGCCCTGGTTGGGTCGTGCGGGAGGCAGCCACTCGATGTGTCCCTTTCACGTCAGTGTTTCTCTCTCTCTTCCTCTCTCCCTCCCACTCTATCTGAACAAAAGATAGAAAATGTCCTCAGGTGAAGATAAAATAAATAAATAAATAAATAAATAAATAAATAAATAAATAAATAAATAAATAAATAAAAATGATTAAGATGGGCCCGGCCATCAGTAGATTGAGCGTTGTCGCATGGACTGAGAGGTCCTGGTTCCATTGCTGGTCAGGGCACATGCCAGGGTTTCAGGCTCGATCCCCAGTAGGGGGCGTGCAGGAGGCAGCCCACTGATGTTTCTCATATCAATGTTCCTCTCTTTTCCTTCCTCTCTCAAAAAAAATCAATGAAAACATTTTTTAAAAAATGGTTAAGATGGTAAATTTTGTTGTGTGTTCCTACTAAAATTTTTTCAAAGTACACCACCTTGTATTATTTGCTATTGTTTCATGTGTTTCAGTACAATGAAGGCAAGGATCATGTCACATTTCTTCCTCAGCCCTGAGCACAAAATTTTAAAGCACCAGGCACATAAATATTCATTATTCACTAATTTAAAACCTAATACAAACCTGTCCAAGTTCACAGAACCTTTTAAAATAACTCAAACTCCAATAAACTTAAAATGTATAGTTATGCTGTTACCTTGACCTCAGTATAAATGAGTGCTTCCCAAACTTAACACATAACTCATGAACTTGCTAGGCTACAAGGGTACACTACCTCCCTCCTCTATCTGTCCAGCCATAACAGTCCATCACATTCATGTTTGTCATTCAAACACCTACCAGTGGCTACCATACAGCAGGCATGCTATTAGGTGTGTAACACATAATCTCTATTCTCATGCATAATAAATGTATGTACCTTTGTACATATAACAATGAATTTTCTCTCCTGGTCTCTACAAATACCATTGGAGCTAAAATATTGGCTAAGGAAGATAAAGAAAACCAAGATGTCCTAATATCTTCAAAACTACTGTTTCTTGATTTCACCCTTAAGCTAAAACTTTGACTTGCCTTTCAAAAGCAAATCAGCAAATCTCTTAAAGCCACCACAGCATGGACCAAAGACTTGCTGTAGTGTCTCTGTACTTTTTGTTGTTGTTAATCCTCACCTGAGGATACTTTTCCATTGCTTTTTAGAGAGTAGAAGGGAGGGAGAAAAAGGAAGGGAAGGAGAGAGAGAAAGAGTGAGGGAGAGAAAGAGAGACAGAGAAACATCAATGTGAATAACATCAATTGGCTGCCTCCTGCACTGCCCCCACCAAGGCCAGGGGTCTAACCTGCAACCCAAGTATGTTTTCTCGATAGGGAATCAAACCCAAGACCCTTAGGTATGCAGACTGACACTCTAACCACTGACATACGATGCTCTAACACAGTCCAGGGCTCATATCTACATTTTAACCTAAGTCAGTAATATTTTCTGACCAAAAGTATGACATCCATCTATTCTTATTTCTATATAAGCACACTGAAAATTATATTCCAGAAACCAGAGAACTGGTCATATTTATAATTAAAGAACAATGATCAATGGTGTATTAAGAACTTTATAGATGATGATATCAATCTAAAAACTAACATACTTTCTTAAGAACCACAATGTCTAAAAATCAAGTTAAAATGCATTCAAATTTAGCTAAAGTCTGTGAGTTATTACATTTAAGCTAAATTCAAACACTAAATTCAGTTACTTTTTCCTTGACAAAAAAGTGAAGTTTTTAGTTCAAATTTTACTACAGTTTTATATACATAGTACTTTCTCCAGAGGCTATTCCTGAACTTACTGTAATAACCATGTATTTAATAATAATATTAACAATAATAAAGAATTACCTCATTTGATCCTAAAAAACTTGGTAAGGTAAGTAAGTATTCAGAGAGATTAAATGATATAACCTAGAGTCACCTATCTGGTAACTGGCAAAGCCAGAACCTTAATTCAACTCCAAATCACAAGATCTTTCAACAGCACCTGAAGGTCCTGTTGGTAGCAGCTAATAATTCTACACCAACATGGATTATGCTATTATTCACCCAACAATGAATGGTGTTACAGTTTAATTTTATTTAATATATTCTATCTGCAGCAAAATTAACTACAGGACTATTCCTTTACTTGGTTTCTGTTGCTGTAATTTCTTACCCATCAATTCTTCTATAGTATATAAATCAATATATCTCCCAACAAAAACACACTGAAACAAAATGTAATATATATCAGTGTTTACTTTTAAAAACTATAAAACTTCAACCAACCTTCAGAGAGTATATACACAAATAAAGATAAAATATGAAGTTCTTTAATGGCTTCAAATTTTTCAAAATTTAGATAAAGATCAAAGGTAGAAATAAGGTAAAGAAAAATATGATCATTTTCATTCCACCTATGGATTTGAGATATTCTCAAATCTTTACCTTTAGTTGTTAACTATTTTAAATTTTTATTCTTAATAAGTATGTTTATGAAACATAAACTGGGAAATAGTCCATATTAGAATTTCCCTCAAAATTCACCTTGGTCATAAAGTTATAAACAGACTTTTGTTTAGTTATTATAAGATCTAAATAAATAAATAAATAAATAAGCTCTGCTGCAACAAAGGCAGCCAGTAGAGGGACTAAAAGTATACTTTTGCCATTAGCAGAATTAAACTCAAGATTTTTTACTCTGAAAGCAGTGGTTCTTGGCAAATCTAGTGCAAAGTATAATATTCTACCTCTAGAGCTATTTGCTAATGGAAATCCTGTCACTTAAAAAATTTCATTTTAGTATTGGTCAAAAGCTTCAGGTAAAAGAGCTTTTATAAAGTAAAAATTTTCATTTATATACTCTCAATAACAATTCAATTAAGGCACAGTACCAATAAGAAAATTAAAGAACTTACCTACTTAGGGACTAGAAACTATTTCATTTTTGTAAAAAAAAATGCTTTTGAAATGTTTAAACCTTTTGCAAAGAAAATGTATAAATAAGGTTAATTTCTCCTCAAATATAAACTAGCCTGGTTCTCAAAATCAGAATTTTAAAGTTTACCCCCAAACTATCAATGTACTTGGGGGAGGGGACACAGGAATTTTATTGCCTTAAAACAAGTCTTAGCTATTGTCTTCTGAAGCAAAAGGAAGGCAGCCCTGAGCATTTAGAAAACTTTGAGTTGCTACTCTACTCTAAGACCAAAGGGCTCACGTTTTCTTTCACTGGCACCATGCTACCAGTCCTGTGAACAATCCCACAAGGACAACCAAGTGCCCATGTATGCTACACTTTTCCCATGGCTTAAGGCTTCTGCTGGGAAAATGTGTACCAAAGGTGAGTTCTCTGGCTCTCCTGTGGTAGCATATTCAGTTAATCTACACCTCTTACTTACTATCTAGCTATTTTGCTATATGCTAGGAAAGCTTTGGCCAACAGCAATCAACAAAATAGATGTTAAGATGTATTAACATCTTATACACCTAGGCTAAAATAATATCACTTAGCAAAATATCAGAACTTTCAGATACAGTCTGGGTTTTTTCAATCTGAATCTTCCTCTTCAAGTAAATAAAAGAAACAACAAGCAAAAAAGATGGGAAGGGCCGCCTTGAGAAATACCTACTACCACTAAAGGTTTTCATGCATATATTGAACAAGTACTAAGCAGGACTGCTCTTAAAGTTCTTATAATGGTTAAGTAGCTAGATTAGATCTTTAGGTTTTCTTTATTTACATCTTTATAGAATCTACTTCAAAAATAAAAATATGAAATGAAACCTGCTTTTTCTATCCTACTTTCCTCTACTACCATAGATAATAAAGACAAAATGTTTCTTAAAATGTGACAAACCACCTCATATTCATTTAGAAACTTTTTATATAATTCCTATAGAATTCAGATTCTATAAAGAAAATATAAAATATGGAAACATCAATAATAAATATAATATTCTTCTACTTTAAACCTATTTCTAAAAGTATTTAAGGATACAATTCACATCCAAAAACTTACTAATTATAATACAGATAATAAACACTATTACAACTATACATAACTGAGAAAAACTTTTAATACATACTTTGCAACACAACTAAAATAAATAACATTTAGTTCAGTATTGCTCTTTCAACATTTGCAAAACACAACCAGAATATTTTCAATCTTATTATGACCTGTACTAATATTTACATATTTAATATTCTTCAAGTCAGTTCCATTTTTTTATTTTAGCCTAAAACTGTAGTAGTAAGATCTATGAAATCACAGTCCTAATTATATTTAATAATTATATTTTTTATTCAGTAATTCATTGTCATTAATACCGTGTAGCCACTTTTTTAAAGGTTGAGGAGAATCATTATATTTCAGGGGTGAATATACAACAGGTTAATTACACATTCCAAGCAAAAATATAATATATAAGTCAATAAAGGCCTGAGAGGTGTACATTTAAATCAATATTCCAAGGCCAAAATGACCAATTTTATGTTTATTTTAGAATTCAGCAAGATTATTATTTATAGTTAATTTTTCAAGTGGTGCAGCATTAATGAGTCTTTTGTTGTAAAAATGCTAAAATATTCATGTTAAAAAATTAGTGCTTTTAAAGTAATACCTTTGACTACATACAAAATCTCTCTAAAAGATACGTTACAAACTGATTAATATGGCTGCCTGTGTAGAATGGAAGTGGGCATCTGCGTAACTGTCTATACTGCTTGAACCTTCACCCATGGCCATTCAAAATTAAAAGGTGCTTAGTATCCAAAAGTAAAACTTAACCTGCTAGTGTAAAAAATCTAGGATCTTAGAATATATTAAGGTCTATAGCTATTTAAAAAATGTTAAAACTCTACAGTAAGCCCTGGCCGGTTTGGGCATGTACCTTGGTTGCAGTTTGTCCCCGGCCCTGGTTGGTCATGCAGGTGGCAGCCACTCAATGTGTCCCTTTCACATCAATGTTCTCTCTCTCTCTCTCTCTCTCTCTCTCTCTCTCTCTTTCTTCCTCTCTCTCCCTCCTACTCTATCTGAACAAAAAAATGGAAAAATGTCCTCAGGTGAGGATAAAAAAAAAACCAAAACAAAACTCCACATTAAAAGAAATATATTTTTAGTTTCAAGTAATTCCATTATACAATTGTATATCAATATGGTTCCTTTACCTAACCATATAATTCCTTGTGTTAAAAATATAACATTAAAAACAATGAAAAATTAAGACTGGGAAAAGCAGGAGAGACTCCCATATATTTATTTAATATAATGACTAAGAAGCAATATCCTGGAATTTAATTTAAATAATAAACCAAATAGTAATGAAACAAGAAGTATCAACTACAAGAACTAGAAAACTGTGTGAAAAAAATTAAGAAAACTCAATAATTGATAAAGCTAAGTATTACTGCATCAAAGGACAGTAATGTAAATTTAATATACTTAAAATATAAAATACTTAATTTCACAGAATTTGAATTTTACATTTGAACTGGAATACAAAATTTGAATAAGATTACTCTAGCAAATACTGGCAATATTTAAAAGTAGTAGCAGCCAAATAGCGTTTATACTGGCATTTAAAGAGTAATTAATGGTACCAGAAATATAACTTCATAAATACCAACATCTGGATAAAGAACTTAAGATATCCATTATATGAAATGGATTGGATAATATTAATTTGGAAAAAATTATTCCAACAAACTATGTAATAATAAACATCTTAGAAACATGGCCAAAAAAAAAAAAAAAGTAAAAAAATAAAAGCCAAGATAAAAACAAATTTTCTAAGTAAAGTTATATAACAATGATGTTGAAAATTAATCTGACTACAATAAATCATACAGATCTGCCTATTCTATTGAGATTAATCATCTACTTGGGTTATTGATTACCACTAATCTACAGATACTACCTTTGCAGAAGTCTGGTTATATCACACCTTTAACCATTATGGTTACTTTCTTCTTAAAAACATGCACACTCTAAATATGAATATGCTCTCAAAGCATTCACATACACAACAGCTGTCGTACAAAAAAGATGGAATTCAACTATAACATTATCTTCAAGACACTGAAGCAACTTATCTTCAAGCAACTGAAGGCAACTGCCTAGTAAGTGTTGCATATCAGTAAATTTAGCAATAAAGCATGCAATTCAATAATAAAAAAAAAAAACTCATGACAAGTACTTGGGAAAACTGAGTCTATAGTTTCCCTTATACTAGAGCTGAGGCCAATCTGAAAATAATTTAATAAAATAAATCATAATACATGATTAATGTTAAGGGGCCCTATTATAAAAAACAACAACATGGTTTTTCATTTTCTAGGACTATGGGTAATAATCTAATTTCAGTAAGATTTTTTTAAAGAAACATTTAAATTTCTCTAAATCCATTACATACGCATAGATACTTGAGCAACAAGTTTCTAGAAATCCATTCTTGCTAGATTACAATTCAAACATTTATTCATGCTTCTGCTAAATACCTTCCAAAGTATATATTGATTTAAAATTTTCCAAGTAGATGACATTTTGGAAAAACTATCCACATATTTGTGCCTACTGTTTAAAAAAGTTTTTATAAGCCTTCCTAACTAATACATATAAATCCACAAAGATTTTACCTTGGAAAGGAACTCCTGAAAAAGTAGACATCATACATAGATGACTGCAGATTGTTACATTTTAGATTGGAAATTCTAAGAACATGACAACTTTTTTACATTAGGATTGACATAAAATAGAGAAATCTTGTTTGGTATTACACATTACCCATTACGGGTTAACAATACAATTTAGATGTAAAGACCTTTACTCTTTCTACTACCTAATTTAGGCCCAATGTTCTGGAGGCAATTTCTTGGTTTTTCTTTGTAATTTAACAATTTGAGAAATGGGCCTGGCCGGTGTGGCTCAGTGTCTGAATCACTGGTGTTCCCTCAAAATGCATCATTAAACTAAATGCATTTTGAGTTCAGCTAGTGTGGCTCAGTGGTTGAGTATCGACCCATGCACCAAGAGGTCACTGGTTCGATTCCTGGTCAGGCCACATGCCCAGGTTGTAGGCCCGATACCCAGGGGGGGCATTCAGGAGGCAGCCAATCGATGTTCTTGCTCACTAATATTTCCATCTCTCTCTCCCTCTCCCTTCCTCTCTCTCTAAAATCAATAAAGAAAAAAATTTAAAATAATAATAATAATTTGAGAAATGGGACAACAAAAATTCCTAATTTTACATTAGTTGTTACCTGCCAAAGTACATAAATGATCAAGAATCATCACAACTAAGGCATTACCAGAGGCCAAGACTGTTTTGCTTATTCCTAAGAATCCAAAGTACTACAGCCTGTCATGATCTTACAGACCTAACCTTTGTAACATCACCCACTGTGTTTTTTCATAGCCAACCTTTCACAGAACACTGAATACTCAATCATCTTCAATCCCAGTGATTATAAATAATCTATTATCAAAGACAATAACCTATTGTTTTAATCCTTTCAGAATAATTGTTTGGATGCTTCCAGTGTTTAAATTTCATAATACCCGGAAGACCTTGTTGGTGTTTCCTAATATTTAATTAGGTTTACCAGGTTTAAGACAAAGGGAAAGTATTCATTTAACATGCTAGTATCAATCCTTTCACTAGTTACAAATTATATTACTTAATAGCTATTGCTACAATCTCTTTTTTTTCTTTATCCCCACCAGAGGACATTTTTGCATTTATCTTCAGATAGAGCGGGAGGTGGGGGGGGGGGGCCTTGATGTGAGAGAGACACATCAACTGGTTGGTTGCCACCCACACGACCCCAACCACGGCCAGACACAAACTGCAACTGAGGTATGTGCCCTTAGCAGGAACCAAACCTGGAACTCTGGTCCGCAGGCCGACGCTTTAACCGCTCAGCCAAACTAGCCAGGGCTACAATCACTTTTTCTCAATACTCAGAACTGTTTGTATTTCTACAATAAACTAGATGATTTAATCCTTCCAAGGACCTTCGCCAATGAGTCCTCTAGCTTCTCTGTGCAAAACTATGGATAAAAAAATATTAAAATGTCATACCCTTTTAAGGCACAGATAAAAATGGTCAGAGTACATAGAGACTGGTGCTAAGACATTACTAGGCTGATATAAGTTTGTCCTTTGACTACAACTAATCCTCTTAATTATAAGTTAAAATACAATTTATGTACAACTATCTCTCAATATACCAATAATCACATTTCAAATCACATATGCCCTAAAAAAGAAATATCGTCACATAAAAAAATCCTTCCTAGGCTTATCCTGTTTTGTTTCCCCCCCATAATAAACCTACATTAGACATTTCTTCTGGACAAAAACCTCCTCCCTTCTCTCCTATCCCATCCATCACCAACTTGAATTCTAAAACACACTGTTACAAAGCCCTAGAAATGAACTTGGATTTAAATTTCTTCAAAGAAGCTTAAAACCTTTCTTGCTCTGAAAGTCAGTGACTTTTTTTAAGTGCTCACTGTTATTAACTGTTTTTGAACAAGAAACAGATTTTGTGGAAACGACCTCTGTAACACCAACAGGAAAGTATTTTATAGAGCTTCAATTCAAAACCAAAAGCCATTGTGTATCTATGGCAAGAAATTTCACTTTAGCTGGACCCACTGAATAGCTAACACTAGCTTCTAATAATGAATTATACAAAACAACTTTTACTGTTTTTTTTTTCTCAAAGGTTTCAAATTAGAAGGCTTTACCCTATTAAATGTTTACCATACTATTAGAGTTGATGGTAATCATCATCACCTGCATTTCTACCATATCTCAAACATGCATGACAATTAACAAATATTTCGCCCTGGCCGGTTTGGCTCAGCGGTTAGAGCGTCGGCCTGCGGTCCGGAGAGACCCGGGTTCGGTTCCCGCTAAGGGCACGTACCTCGGTTGCAGTTTGTCCCCGGCCCTGGTTGGTCGTGCGGGTGGCGGCCACTCGATGTGCCCCTGCACGTCGATGTTTCTCTCTCTCTCTCCCTTCCTCTCTCTCCCTCCCACTCTATCTGTACAAAGAATGGAAAAATGTCCTCGGGTGAGGATAAAAAAAAAAAAAAAAAAATTAACAAATATTTCTACATAGTTGAGTTTGGATTTGGGATTCCAACAACAAAAGTCTAAATAAAATTTTTGACCTGGCTGGTGTAGCTCAGTAGTTGAGCATCAACCCATGCACCAAGAGGTCACCAGTTCGATTCCCGGTCAGGACACATGCCCAGGTTGTTGGCGCGACCCCCAGTGAGGGGCATGCAGGAGGCGGCCAATTGATGTTCTCTCTCATCGATGTTTCTCTCTCTCTCTCCCTCTCACTTCCTTTCTCTCTAAAATCAATGAAGAAAAAAAAATTTAAATAAAATTTTTGTAAAAAAATAATTTCTATTCTTTCTAATTCTTAGAAAAATTTTCAAGATTGGTATCATCACCATTTTGTGGGTAGGGAATTTGAAACTCAGTGAGTTAAGGGATTTATAAATATAACATAAGCTAGTAAGTGGCAGAGCCAGGCACAGTCTGTTCTAATGAAGCAGTTCATCCAGTATCATACTTCTTGTTCTTAAAGAAGCTGGAGAAATACTCTATGTAACCATAATTCCAATTTTTAAAATTCAAATAAAAGAAAATTCACAAAAATGGTAATACATGTTAAAATAATACATTATGTTGCATATTACTTAATCTTTACCACAATAATTCAAGATATATACTTTCATCCCATTTCCCTAATGAGGAAAACTAAGGCTGAGAGGTTACGTGACTGGCCTAGAACTCATGGGGATGCAGTGGGAATTCATAGAACTAAGCAGATTTTTCTGAATCTTAAAACACAACGATTAGAGATTTCCAAAATTATCTTATGTGAAAAGAAACATAGTAGTTAACTAATTACAAAACTGGCCAAGAAGAAAGTTAAAATTATAGCACTAATATTGGCTGGCATACTACAGTGGAAAAGTAAATTAATTGACTAGCTTAACAGTTAGTTCTATATTAACTAACTACATCAGAAATGTAATAAAGTAGAAAATAAAAAAATCAAAAGGTGCCATTAAATATATACATATATTAGCATCTAGGCCTTAAACTAATATTAGTAAAAAAAATTCTGTCAACTATCTTCCACATTCATATTCTTATTTTTCCCAAACAAGGGAGTGGGGGAGAAATCCATCTGAATCTAACCATATTTTAATAGGGTATTACAAGAAAGACTAAATGTAACACACTGACAAAATGAAATGCCTGGTTTTCAGAGGAACTGAAAGAATGCATATTTCATTAGAGAATTATAGACATACCTCTCAAAAAAAGGGCTCAATTCTACTGGTTATGCCTTTAAGTTATTCTTAAATATTATATAAATTACTAATAACATCTGCATAACTATTCCATACACAATTGCAATTTGTTTTTTCTTTCTTGTTTTTCAATCCTCACCTGAGGACATTTTTTCATTTATCCTCAGATAGAGTGGAGGGAGGGGAGAGAGAGATATATCAGCGTGAGAGAGACACATCAACGGGCTGCTTCCCGCACAACCCCAACCAGGGCCAGGGACAAAGAGCAACCGAGGTATGTGCCCTTGACCAGAATCGAACCCATGACTCTTTGGTCCACAGGCTAACGCTCTAACCACTGAGCCAAACCATCAGGGCTATAATTTTTAAAATATTTCAGAAATATAAAGAAATCAAGTACTGTAACTTCTCTAGGCCTTACATTCTTCATCTATAAAAAGAAAGAGATGGAATAAACTCCTAACATCACTTTAAATTCCAAAGCCCTATGAGACAATAACCATAATACTTATAGAAAATCCAACGAGCCCTGGCCAGTTTGGCTCAGCGGTTAGAGCGTCGGCCCGCGGTCCAGAGAGACCAGGGTTCGGTTCCCTCTAAGGGCACCTACCTTGGTTGTAGTTTGTCCCCAGCCCTGGTTGGTCATGTGGGTGGCAGCCACTCAATGTGTCCCTTTCACGTTGATGTTTCTCTCTCCCTCCCACTCTATCTGAACAAAAAATGGAAAAATGTCCTTGGGTGAGGATAAAAAAAAAAAGAAAGTCCAACAAAAAGTTCCGTCAGTAGATGCACAGTTCAATTTTTTTCAAGAGTGTATATAAAAATTCAGACTAAGTTTCAGACTTAAGAACAGTATATTAAGTTGTATTTCAATAAAAGGTTAATGAGAAGAGAGATCAGGGAATAACTACAACCTAAAACAAAACCAAAAAAACTTCGGTATTTTGTTTATGGTCTAAAGAGCATGCTTAAGTTAAATAGATTAATAATACGACAAAACAAAAACTAAATTATATAAGGAAATTGTTTTAATTAAAAAAAAAAAAAAAAATGGCTGGTTTATGTGACCAAAAAAAAAAAAAAAAAGCCCACCAAGACTATTTTATTTATAGATTATAAATTTGGGTCAAGGATTATGATGGCTTTACATAATTTTTAATATTTAAGATCTCAAGTTATAAAATATTGCACAATCTCTTTGAAGAAATCCATGACATGAACATAATAAACTTTCCTTTTAGCTAATTCTGACCACAAATGATCTTAAATCAATTAAAAATACTTGAATAATTCTTTCATTCAAATATTAGATTTATTCATGGCCTTTTTTCAGTTGTACATAATTTAATACATAATTATTGACATCCTCTTGTATGAAAGAAAAATAAAATTCTCTTTGAAGAGGAAGAACCTATTACTTTTGCCTTTTTTACTTATTTCTTTTTAATTATTTCTAATTAAGAATGCAATGATGTCATTTTTGTTTTCCACTTGCTTTGAAAGATTATGACAGGGTAGTTTTTGATCCTTTAGAAAATAGATTTAGAGTGTAAACTTATGAAGAAAATTTATAGCAAGTGTTTTCAAAGCAAATAAAATTTCCCAATTTTTTAATTTAAATTACCACCTTTAAAATTAATGCTCAATGGAAATAAATCATATCCATTTTATGCTACTTTGAGCTCAATCTAACCTTATTAAAATATCCCTTGATTTATCCAACAAATGTGCTACTCAAAGCTTCCTTACAAATCAAAACTTGTGTAAATCTCATATTAAATTCACTAGGGGGCGCTCCATCTTTGAAAGAATCCTAAAGCATGTGCTGTAAAACAATGACTTCCTGATTTACCTGCTGTACTATTTATATCCAGCTTTCACTTAACAATTAAAACAAAAAACAAACAAAAAAATCCCCACTATCCCTGTACTTTATCCCATTTATCAATTGCCATTATGACAACTGTGGCCAAGTTATAGTATTTACTTTTCACACTGCTTCCCAAAAAATACAAAGCCCAATAAAAAATAGACACTTAGCCCTGGCCAGTTTGGCTCAGTGGCTAGAGCAACAGCCCACGGACCAGAGAGTCACGGGTTCAATACCAATCAAGGGCATGTACCTTGGTTATGGTTCAATCCCCAGCCCTGGTTGGGGTCGTGTGGGAGGCAACCAATCTGTCTCTCTCACATCGATTTCTCTCACCCTCTCTCTCTCTCTCCCTCCCACTCTATCTGAAAATCAACAGAAAAAATATCCTCAGGTGAGGATTAAATATATATATATACACATATACATATATACTTATATGTATATATATATTTATATTTATATGTGTGTGTGTGTGTGTGTAGACACTTACTATACCAGTAATAGACTTTAAACCATGTAATAAAAATCAGCTTAACATATCACTTGATTTTATAATTGTTAACTTCAAATTTTAAGCTGAAATCTAACAGAAAACTAGAGGTAAATAAACTAATCTATTGATGGGAAAAGTATGCTTTGTGTCTTACTGAGCAAGCACTTCATAATCTTAAAACATTTTACTATACCATCCCATTTAATCCTCTCATCAAACTTCTCATTGATTCTATAACAATACAATGGCTTCATTATTGGCAATTTGGAATATGAAGCAGCAGAGAGACGGGGTGGTCAAGTGACTGCCCAATGTTACCAAGTAATGCAAACGTTAAGGTCAGGACTGGGATTCCAATGTTCACATTCCTGGCCATTCCTCTTCTTTCACAAATAAAGAGAAAAAACATTTAAGCGAGCTTGATTGTAGAGTCCTCTATCAGCCAATAATAATTATCGAAAATAATTTTAAGAGGCTTAAAAGTTCAGGGACTGCCCTGGCCAGTGTGCTCAGTGGTTAAAGCATCGGCCCATACAACAAAAGGTTGAGGGTTTGATTCCTTGTCAAGGGCACATATCTGAGTTGCAGGTTCGATTCCCAGCCTGGTTGGGGCATGTGCAGGAGGCAACCAATTCATGTATCTTTCTCACATTGCTGTTTCTCTCCCCCTGCCCTCCCTGCCTCTCTCCCTTCCACTCTCTCTTAAACATCAATGGAAAAAATATCCTCAGGTGAGGATTAACAAAAAATAAATAAAAATGTTTTAATATAATAAAATTTAAAAAAATAAAAGTTCAGGGACCTGTCAAGACCTGAGTAGAGAAAGGACAATCTCAACAAATGGTGCTGGGAATACTGGATGTCCACACGCAAAACAAAGAAGTTGGAACCTTACCCTACACCATATATAAAAATATACTCAAAATAGATTAAAAACTTAAACGTAAGACCTAAACCTAAAACTCCTAAAACAAAATATAGGGAAAAGCTTCAAAGACATTGGATCTGGCAATGATTGCTTAGATATGACACCAAAAGCACAAGTAACAAAAGAAAATATTGATAAATTAGACTAAATCAAAAATTAAAACTTCTGTGCATCAGAGGACACAATCAATAGAGTAAAAAAGGCAATCCCTGTGGAACATGGGATAATATTTGCAAATTACATCATCTGATAAGGAATTAATATCAACAATCTTAAAAAAAAGAGCAAGGGCCTTGAATAAACATTTCTCCAAAGCCAATAAACAAAAGTCCAACCAGTATATGAAGAGATGCTCAACATAATTAGGTAAATGCAAATAAACCAATGAGATGTCACCTGACACTCATTAGGATGACTAATATGAGAAAAACAAAAATAAGTGTTGACGAGGATGTGGAGAAATTGTAATTCCTGTGCACTGGTAGTGGAAATATAAGATAGTGCAACCACCATGGGAAGCAATATGGCGGTTCCTCAAAAATTTAAAGTTTTACCATATGATTCAACTGCACTTCAAGGTATATATTCAAAAGAACTGAACACAAGACCTTTCACATTTGCACACCATGTTAATAGCAGCACTATTCACAATTGCCAAGAAGTGGAAGCAACCCAAGTGTCCATTGACACATGAATGGATAGCAACGTGTAATATAAACATACAATGAAATATTATTAAGCCTTTAAAAGTAATGAAATCCTGACACATGCTACAACATGTATGAACTTGGAGGACATTAAACTCAGTGAAATAAGCCAGTCGCAAAGAGAAAAATACAGTTGACCCTTGAACATGGGCTTGAATGCATGAGTCCAATTATGCTTGTTTTTTTTAATAAACTTACTGTAAACGTCTTTTATGATTTCCTTACCATTTTTTCTCTATCTTACTTTATTGTAAGAATACAGCATATAACACTTACAACGTACAAAATATGTGTTAATTGTTATCAGTAATACTTCCAGTCAAGAGTAGACTATCAGTAGTTAAGTAATAGGGGAATCAAAAGCAGGGATAGGTAATCCCAGCATTGTTCAAAGGTCAACGGTACTGTATGATTCCACCTATAAAAGGTATCTCTAGCGTAGTCAAATTCATAAAGACAGAAAGCAGAATGGAAGCTGCCAGAAGCTGAGGAAGGGAAAATAAGGAGTTATTGTTTAATGAGCATAGAGTTTCAGTTTTGCAAGGTGAAAAAGTTCCACTGGTAGCACAACAATGTGTATGTACTTAACATTACTGAACCATACACATGAAAATGGTTAACACTGTAAATCTGATGTTATATATTCTTTGACCACAATTTAAAATTTAGGAAAAATATTCAGGAACTTAAAAAATTTACCAAATATAATCCACCACTGTGTTTCCAGTTCACATTCAGCACAGTAGCATGTTCAAGTATAAACTACTGTGGTTTGAAAGGATGTCTATAGGTCGATAAATACCAAACTATTGTCAATACTTTTGTTGACAGCCTATGGGAAACCAAAAATCCAAATGGGAATCAAATGTTCATTATTTGACCTACCAATATTAAGAGAAGCCTGTATTTTGTACTATCTGAGTACTAAATGTGCAGTGCTTGGGTAAAGAAATGGAAAAAGTATTTTTAGAATTCTATCTGAATTTCCTGCTAAGTTCACAAAATGTTCTTTATTCTGAAGATTAAAATTATTCTCACTAAGATTCATTCTATTTAATCTTGTCCAAAAGCCACCATTTTCCAATGAAGTGAACTCTTGGCATTGAAAATCCTCAAAAAATTAAACACGTGTTATATCTCACTTCAGGGTACTGGTCAAAGATTACCTTCAGAGAGGACACAGAGTAGTAGGTCAGGTACCATTCTACATCCTGAAACAATCTAATCCACAGTATATTAAGTAGTAGGAGTATGGAATCAGTTTAGTGACAAAAACGATGAATTACAAACCAGAATAATATTTAACATCTCAATCTAACTGGAACCTAATTTTAAAAGGGGGGGTGGGGGACAATGTTGAAAATTTGTAGAAATATCAGCAAATAGTACTGATTATCAAAATTAAATATTTATAAGTACTTGTATATGCAAGGAATTTTTTAGTAGGATATCCAAAGTACTTGAGGAAAACACCAAGAATCATTCTTGGTCTCAGCTACTCTAACCTTACTGAGGCCCTGCCAATTCTGTTAGTATCCTAGCTAATATCTCAAAGATGTTTTATTTGGAGGTATGCTAACTAAATTAACAGATGGAACAGACATTAAAATTACTTTGGTTATGGAAAAATCATATATGTGCATGTATGTGGGGGGAGCAGGTGTGGCAGTATCTATGCCATACACACACACACACGCCCACATTTAGATATTTTAAAAAATTTATAAACCTAATAGTTTTTCAGATACTCTATAAAATCAATATGCTTTCATCTAGGTCAGCTTTTTCTCATTTCCTTCAATTATTGTGACTAGATACAAGTATTTAGCACTGTGGGCTCAACCAATCCTAATATAAAGTATGTTGAAAGGAAGTATTGATGTAAAAACAGAGATTACAGAATAAAGGTATTCCACAGAAAATAGACAGATACAAAGTACTTTTACAAAGAATGCATGAACTATATTTAGTATTAATTACTTGAGATATCCAAAATTCTTCAGTTTATCCTTTCATTGAATTATAAATGTGTACTATCTAAATTAGCAAGAGAAAGTCTTATGATGAAAATTATCTTCTGGAAAAATGTTTTCTTTTCACTAAACACTTCACTCAATCATTTTCATTTGAAAATTGTGGCTTCCTAAATTAGTTTAATATTAGTGTCATTTTTATGTTCCAATTCGACTTAAGTATTAATGTTACTCCTTGCCTCTTTCCTTATTCATCAAAATTAACTGAGAAAGAGATTATTATCTCTCCCCCTTGTTAAATTAATAAATCTTTATATGCAAAAACATCCTAATCTCCAGGTTCTTCTCTTGGTCAAAGTGTTAACAGCACAGCAGGACCACCTTCAACCTCAAACTTTCTGTAAGCTTTATAGATAAGAACTTAAGTGATCTCCACTGGAAGATGGCAACTAGGAAAAGGAAAACACAAGTTTAAATTACAAATGTCCTCAGCCTCTCCATGATAATCAGTTTTTCTAAGGAAGCACCCTAAGAAACATTTTTAATTAGCTTGTAGGAAGTATATGTGTCTAAATGCCTTTCAAACTTTTGAAATGTGATGCAGAAAAACAGGAAATCAATAGTTCTGCTATATGCTGACAATCTGACAACCAAAAAAAAAAGGATAACCAAATAATGGCAAGTTTCAAATTTGTATTTGAACTGAAAGAAATTGCTATCAAATCCTTAACCAATGGAAGATTGTATAGCACTACATATAACAAAGAAATCTGAAAGGGAAAGAACTACATTTATAGAAACAAAGTGAAAAATTCATGGCAAATCTGCCTAAAATACTGAGTTGCAAAATAAAGCAACACAGAGAGAGGGAAACAAAGATTAATGTGGTAAGAAAATACACATTTACTTAATTAAACAATGGGAGTGCAATTAGATAAAAATAGAAACAAAGTGACTCTGAATTGCAAGGCATACTTTAAATGCTATATGGCTAAGTTACCCCTAAGAAGTACAGTGCAAACATTTCTAAACCAAGGGAATAATTCTATTTCTTTCTATATAAAACCACCACAAGTTGTAGTAAGATTATTTGCCCCTGAAATTCGTGAAACTCATGATAACTGTGGCTCACAAAACTGGAGAACAAGAACAAAATGTATACTTAAAAGTATCATTGTGGTTGTAATAGTGCTTTGCACTACAGCATAAAAATTAAACTCCTTGGATTTAATACTCATCATGTGTAACACAACACATAACTTTTATTTTCCAGGCCTGCAATCTCCAAAAGCTACAGCAGACCACCTTACATTATTCCATAGTGAACCATCATGATTTAAAGCTCTTGTCTCATCTTTAAATAAATAAAAACGAGTGCAGTAGAGGGCGAGGGGTAGAGAAAGGGGTAAGGGAGTAAAGAAAGGTTCTTTCATATTTTCAAACAGCCTCTTCTCCAGATTTTAGAATTAAAAAAAAAGACACCACCACCACCTCTGGACCTGCCATTTAATTCAAAAATAAATTCAGAGTTCTTCTTGCATAGTTAGTTGCTTATTGTATTAGCTTCAAAAGCTGAGAAATCAGAATATATTCAGTCAGTTAAAGCTGAGAAGTCAGAATATATTCAGTCAGTTACTGCACTCCAATGAAGATCTTGCCTTTAGTAGTTGTTATACAACATGGTTAAGTTAAACCCTGATACAACAAACAATAATTTCCCCTAACATTTTTACTAATATAGACACGAAGACTACTAATCAACTGGTGTCTGTAAGTTATTGCAGACTAATTGCCTGTAGGTATAGAATCAGAGAAACTGAGTGTGGTGAGGCAGGATATTTACTCATTTATGCCATGAGTGCTAGGTAACGAATACATTTTAAGACAAAAAAAGGGGGCAATAAAGCATACAGCATGATCAGAGTTTCACTTCTGTATTATGGGCAAGTTGTATTTTAATCTGAAATGTTTTATACTTGTGTTTCATGTTATATAGTTTTGGACTGGACTATGTTTTTCCACAAAAAGAAAAATAAACTGTTTTCCACCTTAATAGTCAACCTACCTGCCCATAGTTGTCTATGCCAGTTACTAATCTATTTAAATTTAATAAATCAAAAGCTGTCCTTAGGGATTGGCCAAGAGTTGTAAGTCCTTCAGCCTGAAGGTTTTTCAGTTCATTCATAAAGGTTGCATGGTTTTCTTTCCATCCGGCCTAAAAAGAAATATGTAAGAATTTGTTTTCATCTTTTAAAGCCATGTATACACGAACAACCATTACAATCTGTGGTTAATCAAGTAGGTGCTTCACTTAACACTATGGTTTGATTAACGTGTTAACACCTTACCACCGCTGAAGAAAACTCTCTTCCAAAGGTGGCCAAGAATAAACCTGTCTGCTCTACAGCTTTGGACACCCTAACTACTTTATAACTTCCCTGGGCAATTTACTCCCTATCCTAATATCCAAAATTGGGGGATGCAAAGTGCTAGCGGAAAGCAGACGTGGGCAGGACTTCTGAAGTTAACCTACAGCTGCCCCACTGACCCGCGGCCTCTCAGGAAGAATCTTAAGACCAAGCCCCAACAGCCCCCCACCCCACCCCACCCCACCCCCCAACCCGGCTCCCTTGCCAGCCTGGCGAGAGCGGCCAAGCCTCGGGCCGATTCCCCTTTAATGCAAACCCAGGCTCGGGGCGGCCGGGCCCGGCTGTCACTCGGGCTAACTTGAATAAATATCCCCCACAGTTCATTGCTGCCGCTCACGCCGCGGAGGGGAAATGTCGGCCATGTTGATCGCAGCGCCGCCGCCGCCGGGCCGGGCTGGGGAGGGGATGGTGGTGGCCCCGAGACTCCACGCCGCTCCAGGGCGCTCCGGAGCGGGGGAGGGGGTGGGAGCCCTTAGGGAAAAAGACCTCAGCGCCTAGAGCACAGCGAGTGGGGGAGGGGAGCATAATGAAGGGTGAAGGGGGGCAGGGCGAGCGAGGAAGGAACAGGGAAGGGAAGAGGGAGGGTGAGGGCTGTTACCTTGATAGCATAGGGCGGCTCTTCGAAAGTGACCAGCATATACCTGTCTCCTCTGCTGGCAGGATCCCGGGCTCGGAGCTGCGGGAGAGCGGGTGGGGGACGGGAGGAAGAACAGGGCGAGCGAGAGGGAAGCACAGACGCGAGGTTACGAGGCAGAGAAGGGGCGCCCAGCGGCCCTGCCGCCGCCCCCCCCCCCCAGTACCGCACATGCCGCGGCCGCCCCTCCACGCCGCCCCCCACACACAGATCGGCTCCTACACACCGCCTGCGGTCGGGGCCCGGGCCCGGGCCGAGACCGGCTGGCAGCGCACGCCCGCCCGCGCGGTGGGGGAGGGGGTCCCCGAGCCCGGCAGCTCCCGCAGTCAGGTCCCCGACACGTCCGCCTTGCCGCCCCCGGCCGTGCTCCCCGCCACCCCTGCCGCCCGCGGGCCGCCGGGCCGGGGTCGACGCCCAGGCTCGGTCAGTCGGTACCTTCATGAAGGTCTCTACCGCGCCTTTGGCCGTGTCCAGGTAGGTGGTGCCCAGATGGCTGCGCTGGTTCATAGAGGCAGACGTGTCTATCAGGAACAGTAAGATGGGCATAGTGCTGGCCAGGGACACCGGGGCCCGAGGTGGCAGAGAAAGAGAAGATGATAGAGGTGGAGGCGCCGGTGGCCGCGGCGGCGACCGCCGCTATGCGGGGCGGGGGAGCGCGGCCCCCTGGAGGAAAACACCGTCTGGGTCTTTCCTCCGGCTGCGGGGAGTTTCTCCCCCGATAGTTGAGAGGAAACTCCCAGACCCAGTCCTCCCCGTCCTACCCCCGTCTCCGCCTCCTCCTGCCTGCCTGCCCGCTGGGGCGGGCGCCCGGTCGTCTGTCTGTCGGTCAGTCCGTCCCCCCCGCCTCGGGGGTCCCGTCCCCGTTCCCGGCCCCTGTGTGTGTCCCAGCGGGAGACGGGCCTGGCTCCCCACCCCACCCCCGAAGCAGGGAGTGGGGACCTGGGAGCTGGCGAAGAGGGGAGTGGGCTGAAGGGAGATTGGCCCTGGGGCTGTTGGGAGAAGTTTCAGGGACTCCCTCCGCACCCCGGCGGTGTCACCACTTTCTCAGCCCCTCTCGCTACTGAAGCGCTTTTCTCTCTCACACTCTGGTTTTAACTCGGGCAGGGGCTGCAGAGGCACCGCCCCCTGACACGTCCTCGTGCCACGTGATGCACCGCTCCGCTATTCTATTGGCTAGTCCGTAGCCTTTCATTAGCATATTCAAACAGCTCAGGGGCGGGAGAAGCTTGTCGGCCGGCTCCGGGAACTGCTATTGAGCACGCGTGAAGGCGGGGCGTCGGGTGCGCGCGCGAGCGAGCGCGAGGGGTGAGCCGGCGGGTCGGCAGACGCGAAGGCGGGCTCCGGGAAAGGGCGGGGACAGACCGCGGAAGGATCGCGGGGGGGGGGGGGGCGGATGCTGGAGCCGCGTAGGCGCGCGCAGGGCGGCTGCGGCTGTGAGTCTGCGCGTCAGTGCCGCGGGACTCTCCTTGGCTGTTGGAGGTGATTGGGGTCGGGGGAAGGGAAATGGACGCTGGCCTCGATTCCCCTTTCGAGGTCGCTGTAGCAAACCCCTTGCCCCGGGGGGCGAGTGAGGAAATAAGCATCAAACACCCGGTTAAGGGAAGGAGGCACGCCCGTGGTCGGCGGAGGAGTTACCTTGAGCCTCAGAGGGCCGGCCCCAGTGTAGGCGGACCCAGGGCGGGGGGAAGGAAGTGAGAGGTTGTTTATGACCAGGGACTAATCTTCGAGAGTCCCACCGCTCCCGCTGGAGCGTAAGGGCGAGGACCCGAGCTCTCCGGCAGCAGCCTCCCTCGGCCTTGGAAGGCAACAAGGGGTGAGGGCTCACCCAGAGCAGGCCAGGAACCTTCTCGTTGGAGGACCCACCAAAATGGGAACAAACCACTTTTTCCAACTCTGCCCTGAAAGGTCATGGCGGAAGGCTAGACAACCGGTTTGTTGTCCTTGTTAGTTTCAGGAAGAAATAACCGGTACTACCCAAAGAAATACCCACCTCCAACCATGTTTACTTATGGTCATAGCCTATCAGTTTCAGAGCTAAAAGAGCCCTTGGCAAACCCTGGTCCATTACTCTTCTTTTTAAATGACAAAACTGACTTCAGCTTGCTCAAGTGACCCAGAGAATGGGTTCCCCATAACCTTGCCTCTTTCTTTTCACTATATATTGTCTCTCAGACTTGTCTAGATATTGTATGAGCGAAGAAGTTCTAGGTTAAAACAAACCCGTGTCATCCTGCCTGAAGTAATGCATCCTCTCCTAAATATCCAAGGAAAATAGTTTTCTCAAATAACACTAGTTAAAAAACGGAAGAATGCCGGAAATACAAGTTGAATTAGGGACATAACTCTTAAAATACTATGTAGGGCCTCTCCTACTAGCCTTGTATTTTTTTTAACTGTTTACCTTAAAATTCTTCATTATTCACCTGACAATTTTAAAGAATTGTTCCTATGACATTAACACAAAAGAGACATGCTTTGTGACACTTCGTTTAAATCATGAGTATCATAACGCACTTTTTCTAATATTTAAGACAATCAAAACTTTTGGCTGTAATAGGGCTGTTTCATTAATATGTTGTATGCAGCAGAGAAGAGTGAGATCTTTTTGAGAAATTAGAACTACAAAATAAGATGAGATACAGGTCGTACATCCAGTATTTGCTAAGCACCAGTGGATTTAAAAAATGATTAACATATGGTCCCAGCTTTCAAAAAGCTTACGACTTTTCTAGAACAATTTTATATACATATTATTAGCTACTACAAGGCAGAAAGTGATTAGATGCTAAAGTCAGAAAAGAGAAAAACGTATTACCCTGCAGTGATGAAAACATTTTCTAGGGTCAATATATTTAAGCTGTGCCTTAAAGCAGTGTTTCTAAAACTAGGCTCTTGGACCTGGAGCGAAGAACCAGAGTTCTTGCATGCTTTAAAATTTTTGTTTTTGTTTTAACAATATAGAAATTGTTTCACCAGTTCTTAAGACAAAATTACTCTTTCAAAGTGATAATTTGCAGCTGAAAGGTTTTCATAGGATTACTCTTCAGTTCTCCCTATCAGTTCTTTTCAAATAGGTCTATGGACACCTGCCTGTCCGAAAATGTATTCTGTAGAATCATAGTGATTTATTTTACATTACTAAGGTTTGAGAAGTACTACTTTGAAGGATTGGTAGAATTTGGATACGTGGGTAAAGGAAGAGGAAGCTGCTGGTGAAAAAATCCTTTTAGACACTGCAAATGAATTGAAAAAAGGAAGTTAGCACACCATTGCCAATGGCTTTCTGGAGAACAGTGAAGTTCAGCAAGGTTGGAGCACCAGCTACACAATGAGGAGCATAAGATCCAGAAAGGTAGGTCATATCTAGAGAATAGAGGGCCATTATTCCAGACTAAGGATTTTTTCCATATAAATGAGAGCTTTCAGTTGGGGTGCTGTGTACAAAGCAGTGTTTGAAAAGAAACTAGACTACTGAAGTAGATGAAGGTGCATTACAAGCTACCTTACCTATTACAGTTTTTTTAAATTATTTTGGAGCCATCATGGCTCTTCTCTGACTTGTTGGAGTTAACAGATTGGCATACTAGAGTAATAAATTGAAGTGTATGGTAGAGCCAGGATTAGGTAAAGAAGAGCCAAGTCCAATGAGCCAACCTGGAATATATAACCAGAACCTGTGATTTTGATGGCACCTGAGATTAAAGGCCAAGTTTCCAGTTCAGAAGTCCAGAAGTGCTGGAGGGCAAGGCCTTGAGATAGAATAGGAAAAATATCAGGACATACATAGGCAGCAAATCTAGAAACAATCAGAAACCAGAAGCATTGACTTGTCCTGAGATAAAATTGTGAAATAGGCCAAGTTTATTCTTAGTGATTCTGGTAGACAGCTAAGCAACTGGTTGATGGTGGCTTAAAGCAGTGGTTCTGGGCCTGGAGGTGCCCATCAGCATTACCTAGAAGAAAATGGTTCAGTAGAATTGGTATGGACCTTGGTCACCTCATTTTTTTAAAAGCTCTTCAGGTGATTAAGAACTGTATACTTCAAGCGTAAAAATTATGTATCTAGCATCTAGTATTACCCTTACAGTTACAACATTTCTGCAAACTAAAGAAAAAAAACTATAAATGTGACACCAATATAGCTAGCTAACAGTGGATTTGCATTACATGTTTATGTAAATTATTTGAATTAAACTATGCTTGACAAAAAATAAAAAGAGAAAACTAAATAGTGCTGGAGATTCCTACTGTTCCGCTTGGTGAGCTTAGGCCTTAAAGTAAAGCATGGGATGGGAAACATGAATTTCTTCTTCACTCAATATCTGATTTTAGAAAGATTCTGGTTATGTGGTGGCTTATTTTTGTAAAACATGACCTCTGAATGCAAGCCAGGTATTTCATTAGATTCAACTGAAGAACAGTAAGTTCTTACAGTGCTAGGGGGAGAACTAGTTGGAGTGGTGTGTGCTGTGGCAGTCTAGGGGATTAGGGAGATTTTTCTGGGAGGACATTAGTTAAAGAGGTAAGTGAGGGAAAACTTGTTCTTTGCTGCTGTTTTTAAAGTAATGCTATCCAAATGCTATGGCTCCAATTCTAAAGGGAATGAATAAATTATATGACATCCGAAAGAATGTTGACTAACTTGTTGAAAAGCTATTCTAACGAAATTAAAATCTGACGAATTAGATTAATTTGTAGGAGCTAATCAGAGCCCTTTTAAATTATTTTAAACCAATTAAGCAGGGTAACATGGTTTTTAAATAATTATGTGCAATGACTTGGCTTATGGTATCTAAATGTGCCATCTGAACAAAATAATCAGATAAAACTAGTGTTCCTCATATGTAACCTAACAAATTTTCTTGTGCCTGTCTTAACATTTCCTTAACTCTCTGCTTTACTCCTTGAAATCACAGTAGTCAATAATATTGAAAACAAAGGAGAAGAAGAAGTAATAGGCATAAAAAATTAGATATGAAACTATGCAGCAGAAGGTATCCAGGTAATACGTGTATAAGAAAATATATTTTGGTCATCATAATATTATATAATATCAATCCTCAGGGGAAAAAAATGCTACTAGGGACTAGTATTAAAAAGAAATTAGACCTTTCCAAAGAGTAGTATTTCAAAATAATAATTGAAGTCTGAGATTATTCAAGATTAGTCTTGAAAATGGACATATCCAAATTGACAGAATCACAGTGGAACAGCTTCTGTAGCAAAAGAGCATGAAAATTACAGTACTTTTTAAATTAATATTAATTGTATACCTACTATATGATAGGCACTATGGTAGGTCATAGAGAGTTTATAATCTATAGAAAGACAGAAGACAGATAAACATAATGAGAATACTCCATTATGATAAATCAGCAGACCTCAGGCACTATTCAATAAGACCTATCTTAAGGAATTGTTTTGAAAATGCAAGGTAATACACCATATTTCATCAATGCTGAGACACCACAGGTTCTAAGAAATATGATTATTTTTGTACCACTGAAAGAAAAAATACTAATTAAACTATGATACAATGATTTCTTATCAATTACAATTTATCCACACAATATTAAGTTCCAACCAGGAGCATTAGTAATGCAACATGTTTTAAAAGAATACTTCGCTATTGTCTTTGGTATTTTCTCCCAAATCATTGGCTTCCATTCTATGAGTTTTGTTGCTGGTACCTTCTTGATCCAACTAGATGGTATCAATGAGAGATTTTCAGACTACAACCAGGATTTATACCCTTTCTTTCAATGGTTGACTGAAGTATCTAGGGTTTGCAATTGTCTAGTTGTGCCACCAGGAATGACCACAACATTTGCACATGTATAAGCTGTGAGAGCTACATCACAACTGCTTTCTGGTGACAGCATTATGAGATACCATTATTTCAAGTTAAATTCCAAATTCAGAGGTGTTAAAATAGAAATGTACATCTTAAGATCAGTAAAATACCATTTAGTGCTGGTAGCTCTTAAAATAAGTGTCAAAGGGCTCTGTGAGCACTGAGGATAGGCCAGCGAATCTTACAAATTAAGTGATATTTCAGCAGACTGAAATCATATGGGGCTGGAACAAACATGGGAGAGTGGTAGGGATTAAGGCTAGGTAGGCCACATCATAAAGGGTTTCATGTGCCCAAGAAAGAAATTTTGAATTTTACTTTTGGGTGATAGGGAGACAAAGTTTTTAGAGTTAATTGATTTTTTTTTTTTTTTAGAAAGAGAGGAAGGGAGAAACATTAATGAGCTCTGGCCAGTTTGGCTCAGTGGTTAGAGTGTCGACTCTTGGACTGAAGGGTAGTGGGTTCGATTCCTGGTCAAGGGCACGTATCTGGCTGGCAGGTTTGATCTCTGGCCCTGGTTGGGGTCATGTGAGAGGCAACCAATCGATGTGTCTCTCTCTCACATTGATATTTCTTTCTCTCTCTACCCCCTCCCTCCCTTCTGCTCTATCAAAAATCAATGGAAAAATACCCTCAGGAGAGGATTAACAAAACAAAAACAAGAAACAGCAATGAGCACAGCATAATTTGGCTGCCTCCTGCACATCCCCCTGCCAGGGATCAAGCCCACAACCTGGGCATTTGCCCCAACTGAGAATTGAACCAGCAACTCCCCAGTGCATGGGAGGACACCCAACCAACTGAGCCACACCAGCCAGGTTGGAAAACGAAGTTTTGGGTCAAGGAAGTGATATCAGATTCTCATTTTAGAAAGATAATTTTTTTTTAAATTGAGAAGGTAGGTTAGAATGGGAAGACAGGCCCTGGCCGGTTTGGCTCAGTGGTTAGAGCGTCGGCCTGTGGTCCAGAGAGACCCGGGTTCAGTTCCTGCTAAGGGCGCACACCTCGGTTGCAGTTTGTCCCCGACCCTGGTTGGTCGTGAGGGTTGCAGCCACTCGATGTGTCATTTTCACGTCCATGTTTCTCTCTCTTCCTCTCTCTCCCTCCCACTTTGTCTGAAAAAATGAAAAAATGTCCTCGGGTGAAGATAAAAAAAAAAAAAGTATAGAATGGGAAGACAGTGGACAAGAAGACCAACTAGGCAATTTCTGCACTAATCCAAGGAACAACTTTGAATCTCTGTTCAGACAAATATGGAAGTGGCAACGGGAAAAGTCAAGAGAAGATTATAAAGAACACAGAGATGATAGAAATGACAGAACTTGATGAACTGAGTAGATGCAGGCAGAATCGTATTTTTTAAAAATATTTTTATTGGTTTTTAGAGAGAGGAAGGGAGTGGGAGAGAGAAAAAACCATCGACTACCTCATGTACACCCCCTGCTGGGGAGCAAGCTCACAACCCAGACATGTGTCCTGACTGGGAATGGAACCAGTAACCTTTTGGTGCAAGGGACAGTTTTTTTTTAATAAGAGGGGGTTCTGATGTTTTTTTTATTTTTTTCTTTATTGATTTTAGAGCGAGAAGAAGGGAGAGGGGGAGAGAGAGAGATGGAAACATCGTTGAGAGAGAACATCGATTGGCTGCCTTCTGCATGCCCCCCACTGGGGATCGGGCCCACAACCTGGGCATGTGTCCTGGCTGGGAATTGAACTGGCAACCTCTTGGTGCATGGGTCAGTGCTCAACCACCGAGCCATACTGGCCGGATCACACTTGTATTTTTTAGATGAAATCCATTTTGTGTCATGTAAAGTAAGTATTATCAAACTCTACTGGTAACTACAAATTGTAATAACAACCAGTGTTGTTTATTCAATCATTTGTTCAAATATTTATTGAATCTCTAGTATGTGCAGGAGCTGGGAGTTGAGCAGGGAATAAAACAGGAAGGAGAATGCCTGTCCTTATGAAGTTTTCCTTCTAGCGGAAGAGGTAGACAATATGATAAATGATTTGGTATATTTAAGTGCTTATGAGAAAAAATAAAGTGGAGGAGGGTGACAAATATTACAGAGGGAGGAGAGTTGCAGTTTTAGATATGGAGAATAAGGAAGGCATCACTGAAAAAAAATGACATTTGAATAGAGATCTGAAAGGAGATTGCCATGAAGATATCTAGGAAGAGACAGATTTTATGCATTTACTTTACTGATGTTTATTACAACATTTTTGTTTTGAAATGCTGATACATATTATAAGTTTTATGTGTTGATATGTATTCTTTGCTGATACTTAATATATATTCTTATTAATAGCAGTATTTTAATTAATAATTAAGTATTATTTGCCGATACAAGTTCTCCCTGATAGGCAGAGTGCGAGCTATTCATTAAATACTATTGCGAGATGTATTTATCTTAAAGTCAACGAGTGCTGTTTTAGATTCTGGAGGTTCAGTGTTAAATGAGAGAGACCTCATTAATACCTACCCTCAGAGCATTGCCAGATAAAATACAAGATTCAAAATCAAATTGGAATTTCAGATAATGCATAATTTTTTAGTATATTTACCAACTATTACATGAAACATACTAATACTAAAATTGTATGTTGTTTACCTGAAATTTAGCTGGACATCCTGGATTTTACTTTGCTGAATTTGGCAATCCTAAATCCTCAATGAATTTACAGTCTAACTTACTAGAGGCAGAGATTAGTAAACAAAATTAGCATAACCTGGGAAGACATGAAATGGAAGGACCTGGAACTATAAATGTGTGGAGGGAACCTGTCTGCTAACCAAGAACACCCACTGTTAAAAGCAAGAAATAAACTTGTCATATTTGAACCATGTGTTTTGGATCCATTGGTACAATGATCTCTTTATACCAGCCTAGCCTTATTAATGTGTCAGTCCATGAAATCTACCATGCCCAAACTTACCTTAGCATCAAAAGTTTCCACATACTGTATGAAAAATGAATAAAAAATATATAAATAAAGACAACAGAGAGGTAAGCCTTTCCTAAAAATGCTTGAACTCTAGCCATCATTCTAAAATAGTTTCAAATGTGAGTATTTTCAAGGCATCATGAGGGACATCAGATCACTATTAAGAAAATTACATAATTTAATCTTTTTCCTAAGCAAATAATAGTATATATTATTTCTGGCATTAAAACATTGCCAATATTTTTTTCCTTTAAACAGTTATTGAATATAAAGACAAGTGTTGAAGGGTCTGACTATTATAAATAAGATGATGTCTGACTTAAGAAAGCGTAGGGCCTAGTAGAGAAAATACAGATACATGATACTAGGCAGCATATGATCAGTGCCAAAAGGTAAGTGCAAGTCATATCTCTAACTGAAGTGATAAATCAAGACTAGAGAAGAGAATAAAGAAAATGAATGAAGAAGCATTTTTTTTCTTCAAAGCTTTACAATTTTCTAACTTTAAATTTTTTTATTGGAAAGATTTGTCAAAAAGTTCAAAAATGCAAAAATAACAGAGAAAAACAAAAATCACATTTAGTCTCTCTACCCAGACATAGCCACTGATAACACATTTTAAATAAAATTGGGGTCTCTTAATATTTTATTTTCCACTTAAATTAGCATTTTTATTAAATATTTTTTAATGACTTTTAGTAAATGCATACTATTCCATCCCATGGATGTATAATCATTTATTCTCTTATTACTAGATAATTTTGTTTATTTCCAGATGTTTTGCTTTTATAAATGATGCCTTGAACAGCCCTATATGTAAATCTTTGTATTCAAAAACTATTGTTTGAACACTAGTTACAGCTCTGGTAGTTAAAAGATACATTAGTGAACAAAAGGTCCCTAATCCCTGCCCTCATGGGAAGGAGTAAAAAGAGATAATAAATATGGAAACTATATACTGTGTCAAATAGTAATAAATGCTCTGGACAAAAATAAAGCAGAGAAGAGGAATAAGACGTCATGGGACTAGATATTTCCATTTTAAACCTATATTATAGAAGTGACTTAAGCATGGAGTGGCATTTGATAAATGCCAGAAAAGTTCAAAATGCTATGAGGAACATTTACCTAAGAGGACAAGTCAAGAAAGAAAAACCAAAATAATTAGAGAAGGTGGGCAACCAGGAACAACTTGCCAAAGCAAAGAGAATAATTTCAGAAAGAATTTTTTTTTAATTATTGAAACATCAAAGTGAAGACTGAACAAAAGACAGATTTGAGAAAACTAGAGTTGAATTTTATAAGGGTCTTGTTAGTGGACTACAGAGACAAAAGAAACAATGCTAATTAGAGCTCCAGGGATTTTAGGAAATGACTGAAGGGAGAGGCTATAAACTTTACTTTTACAGTAAACCAGAGGATGGGATGGCAACTCAAAGGACCAAAGAGGACCCTTATTTTAAGGTCAAGGAAAAATGCAAACAAGTTTTTAGGTAGAGAAAGAACAGAGAAAAAGACGTTGGAGATGTATGGCAGGTCTCGGGAACTGGAGGGGACAGGGTAACGACCATAGGTGGGAAGATGGCAGCAAAATAGGTGGAGGGTACATTTACTTCCCAGGGCCAAACTGGAGTTACAACTGAAATGTAAAACTGTCATCCTGAATAACCAACTGAAGACTAGCTGAACATAAGTCTTATAAGCAAGGATTTACAGAGGAAGCCACATCAAGACTGGTACAAAAGGCAGAAATGAGAAAAGGGTTGGCCCTGCTCCCACAGGCAGTGACTGAGATTATAGAGGTATAGCTCAGCTGCAAAGGTTCCCCCTGAGGAGTTCCCCAGCCTAGAGCACTAGAACTGGGAAGAGGCACTCACATAACAGGATGTGAAAATTAGCAGGAATTCTGTCTGCCAGGAAGAGTCAGGAGTCTACTGACTCAAAGGTTCAGCACACAAAATCTTGTATGCAGCCATTTATTCTAGACTCTGGCAAAGGGAGGGCAGAGCCAACTAATGTCCTGTGAGGAGAGACTGGGGTGTGTGGCACTGGTGAGAGAGCTGAAGGGCCAACCACCAGGATTCCTGTGCTGAGTCCCTCTCCAACACCATGGACCCCCATCTTCCTTGGATGGGGCATTCCCCTCCTAAGAGCATCATCAGCCTAGGGGAATGTAATAGCCCCACCCTCTGGACTGCCTTTTACCTTAACCTGAAGAGTTCATGCCCTGCTGAGGAGTCAGCTACTTTGGCCAGGGTTTAAAGGTTTGGGACATTCAGGGACTGATATGTGTGGCTTTGGAGATGAGAGCCACCCCTCCCCTATTTTCCATGAACCTAACTGGCACCTTCCCCTCATGAGATCTGCAAGCCCTAAGTTCTGGGCTCCCAGGGGCCCTACCCTCCTGACTCCTGGTGGCTGGCCCTGCACTGCCAACTGGGCTTCCCAGGAGATCTGGGCAGAATCCAGAAAGAAGTAAAAAAAAAACTGGTTTGTGTTGTTCTGGGGTGGGGTCATTTCTCTCACCTTCCCCAAACACTGACCAGTGCCTTCTGCTCACAGGAAATCCACTAGCCCCTCCCAATAATTCCCAGTGGTCCTGCCCTGTAGAACAGGGGCTCCTGGCAGAATTTGGGACAGAGTTGTGTGGCTCTAGGGTGAGAGTTTTTCCCTTGCACACTTGTGCAGAGCCCTGTTTCACATGGCCAAATCATGGTCTATTTGGGCCTGATAAACTGCTGGCCTCAGTTGAACAACTCCCCAAGATCTCCACCCCACCACAAATGTCTGCAAGTACCTAACAGGTGGCAGATAAGCTTGTTATACTTTGGGGTTTTTGCTGAGTGGTCTCAGACCCAGCACTGACACCGAGTTTTAACCTGTATCAATCTGGTGACTACCACTAGGCCCTACCTGGTGACCTACTGAGAACCTACCTATATAACTTAATACTCAGTGACTGAGCTTAATAGGCAACCAGCATATAGAGGCAGATCTCAGGGTGACGGGCCTTTTGCTGACCTGCCACTGAGCTCACTGGTGGAAATCAGGCTCGGTGTACAGCTTGGTCCTTCCCATGCAAACCCAGGCCCAGCAGAGTCAGCTACAAACTGGGTTGATTTGTAACTCCAAACAGTTTGCTCAGAGCCAGTCATAGGCAGTGTCTGACATTAACCTGTACCATAGTCCTCAGAGGCCCCAGAACCCAATACACCCAGTGGCCAGCTTCGGAAAACATCAGGGCAGGATCCAATTAGCTAGGTTCACAAGCAGCATATCCAAAGAGATCTCAGCAGACACCAGACCCTGCTGAGATGAGTTCTGCTTTGTGTGGTCAGCACCAGCACAGCAGTTAATACACTGGTTGGGGTCAGTCCTCAGCCAGCCAGCCTGAGGGTTGATCCCACGCATGAACAGGCCAATGGCAGGAGGACTCATACAACCAGACAATGGACATTTCTGGAGCACACAGTTCAGGTGATCAAGGAGACTACACCACTGGTTCCCACAGAAGACATATTACATAAAGCCACCCTACTAAGACTGGTATACATGGCATGTCTACCCAATACATATAAACAAACCCAAAGAGGCAGCCAAGATGGGGAGATAAAGAAACATGCCCCAAATGAAAGAACAAGAGACGTGTCCAGAAAAAGATGTAAAAGAAATGGAGATAAGCAATTTACCAGATACACAATGTTTAAAAAATGGTTATAGGGATTCTCAAGTAACTTAGTGAAAACTTCAATAACTTAGTGAGGACTTCAACAGCATGAAAAAGAACAGAAACCATAACAAAGATCCTGTCAGAAATGAAGAAGAGAGTATCTGAAATTAAGAAGACACCAGGAGGAATAAACAGTAGATTGAATGAAGCAGAGTATCAAATCAGTGACTTGAAAGACAAGGTAGCAGAAAACACCCTATCAGAACAACAAAAGGAAAAAACTATTTTAAAAAATGGGTATAGTTTAAATGACATTTGGGGCAGCATGAAGCATAACAGTTATATCACAGGGGTACCAGAAGGAGAAGAGAGAGAGCAAGGGATCGAGAACCTATTTGAAGAAATAATGACTGAAAACTTCCTTAACCTGGTGAAGGAATAAAACACCAAGTCCAGGAAGCACAGACTACCAAACAAGATGAACTCAAGGAAGCCCACAGAAAGACACATTATAATTGAATTGGCAAAGGTTAAAGACAAAGAGAGCAGCAAGAGAAAGACAGTTACCTACAAGGAAGCTCACATAAGGCTTCAGCTGATTTCTCAACAGAAACATTTCAGGCCAGAGTGACTGACATGAAATATTCAGAGTGATGAAAAGCAAGGACCTACAACCAAGACTACTTTACTCAGCATGGCTATTATTTAAAATTGAAGAAAAAAATAAAGAGCTTTCCAGACAAGAAAAAGGTAAACGAGTTTATTACCACAAAAAAAAAAAAAAAAAAAAAAAAAACAGTATTACAAGAAATGTTAAAGGGCTTTCTTTAAGAAGAAGAAAAAAATTTAAAAACAGGAAGATGCCCTGGCTAGTTTGGCTCAGCAGTGAAAGTGTTGGCCTATGGACTGAAGGGTCATGGGTTTGATACTTGGTCAAGAGCATGTGCCTGAGTTGTGGGTTCAATCCCTGGCCCTGGCCAGGGTTGTACAAGAGGCAACCTATTGATGTGTTTCTCTCACATTGATGTTTCTCTTTCTCTCTCCCTCCCTTCTTCCCAGTCTATCTAGGAAAAATAAATGGAAAAATATCCTCAGGTGAGGATTAACAACAACAACAACAACAACAACAACAAAAAAGGGAACATAATTATAAAGAATAAAATGGCAATAAATATGTACCTGTCATTAAACACTTTAAATGTAAATGGCCTAAATACTCCAATCCCTGGTTGGTTTGGCTTAGCAGTTAGAGTGTGAGCCCACAGACCAAAGAGTCATGGGTTCGATTCCAGTCAAGGGTACATACCTCGGTTGCAGTTAGGTCCCTGGCCCGTGTGTCAGGGTCATGCAGGAGGCAATCAATTGATGTGTCTCTCTCACATCAATGTCTATCTTCTCTCTAGCTCTCTCTCCCCCCTCCCACTCTATCTAAAGATAAATGGAAAAATATCCTCAAGTGAGCATTAAAAAAAAAGGCAGAATAGCTGAATGAATAAGGGAACAAGACCCATATATATGCTTTTTACAAAAGAACCCACCTCAGAGCGAAAGATACACAGAGACTAAATGTAAAGGTATGGTAAAAGATATTTTATGCAAATGGAAATGAAAAAAAAAAAAGCTGGTGTAGCAAAATTTATATCAGATAAAATAGACTTTATAACAAGAGACAAGTAAGGACACTACATAAGGATCAACCTAATAAGAGGATAATATAACCCTTGTAAACATTTATGCACGCAACATAAAAGCACCTAAATATATAAAGTAAATTGTGATGAACAAAAAGGCAGATTGACAGTAATACAGTCATAGTAAGGGATTTTAACACCCCATTGAAATCAATGTATAGATCTTTCCGACGGAAAATCAACAAGGAAACAGTAGTCTTAAATTACACACAGATCACATGGATTTAATTGATATCTTCAGAGCATTTCACCCCAAAGCAGCAGAATATACATTCTACTTAAGTACACGTGGAACACTTTCTAGGATAGACCAAATGATAGGACACAAATCTCAACAAATTTAAGAAGATTAAAATCAAGTATCTTCTCTGACCATAATGTTATGAAACTAGAAATAAATTATAAGAAAAAAAAAACTGAAAAACACACAAAGACATCAAGGCTAAGTAACATGTTACTAAACAATGAATGGGTTAACAGTGAGATCAAGGGAAGATAAAGATACCTTGAAACAAATGAAAATAAGAAGACAACAATGTGGGACACTACAAAAGCAATCATTAGAGGGAAATTCATAGCTTTACAGACCTACTTCAAGAAACAAGAAAAATCTCAAATAAACAGTCTAACTTTACACTTAAAGCTATTAGAAAAAGAACAACAAACAAAGCCCAATGTGGAGAATAAAGGAAATAATAGAGATCAGAGCAAAAATAAACAAAATAGAGTCTAAAAAACAATACAAAAGATCAATGAAACCAAGAGCTGGTTCTTTGAAAACATAAACAAGATTGACAAAACTTTAACCAGACTCATCAATAAAAAAGAGAGAGAGAGCCCTGGCCGGTTTGGCTCAGCAGTTAGAGCGTTGACCTGCGGTCCTGAGAGACCCGGGTTCAGTTCCCGCTAAGGGCGCATACCTTGGTTGCAGTTTGTCCCCGGCCCTGGTCAGTCGTGCAGGTGGCAGCCACTCAATGTGTTCCTTTCACATCGATGTTTCTCTCTCTCTCTCCCTCCCACTCTACCTGAACAAAAAAATGGGAAAATGTCCTCGGGTGAGGATAAAAGAAAAAAAAAAGAGAGAGAGAGAGAGAGAGAGAGGACTCAAATAAGTAAAATAAAATAAAATAAAATGAAAGAGGAAGAGTAACAACTGGGTCCACAGAAATACAAAGAATTGTAAGAAAATATTATGAATAACTATATGCTAACAAATTGGACAATCTTGACAAAATGGATAAATTCCTAGAAACATACCATCTTCCAGAACTGAATCAGGAAAACTCAAAATCTGAATAGACTAGATTACAACTAATGAGATTGAAGTAGCAATAAAAAAAAAACTACCAAAAAAACGAAGTCTTGGCTTCACAAGTGAATTTTACCAAATATTCAAAGAAGAATTAACACCTATCCTCAAACTATTCCAAAAAGTTCAAGAGAAGGGAAGACTCCCAAGCTCATGTTATGAGGCCAGCATTGTCCTAATTCCAAAACTAGACAATGACACTGCAAAGAAAGAAAATTATAGGCCAGTATCCCTGATGACCATAGATGTTAAGATCCTTAACAAAACATCAGCAAACCGGGCCCAGCAATACATTAAAAAGGTCACACACCATGATCAAGTGCGCTTTATTCTGGGGATAGAAGGTTGGTACAATATCTGCAAATCAATAAATATGTTACACCATATAAACAGTGAATCACATCACATCAATGACTGCAAAAAAAAAAAAAAAGGGCATTTGATAAAATCCAGCACACATATATGATAAAAACTGTCAGCATGTCCTGGCCAGTTTGGCTCAGTGGTTAGAGCGTTGGCCTATGGTCCTGAGAGACCCGGGTTTGGTTCCCACTAAGGGCATGTACCTCGGTTGCAGTTTGTCCCCGGCCCTGGTCGGTTGTGCGGGTGGCAGCCACTCGATGTGTCCCTTTCACATCGATGTTTCTCTCTCTCTCTGTTCCTCTCCCCCCCCCCCCCACTCTACCTGAACAAAAAATGGAAAAATGTCCTCGGGTGAGGATAAAAAAAAAAGAAAAAGAAAAAAAAAAACTGTCAGCAAAGTGGGAATAGAGGAAACACACCTCAACATAATAAGGGCCATGTATGACAAACCCACAACCAACATCATACTCAATGGGCAAAAACCAAAAGTGTTTCCCTTAAGATCAGGAACAAGACAGGGATTTCTGCTTTCACTACTCTTACTCAACATAGTACTAGAAACCCTAGTCACAGCAATCAAACAAAAAGAAGAAATAAAGGCATCCAAATTGGAAAGGAAGAAGTAAAACTGTCATTTGCAGATGACATCATACTGTATATAAACAATCCTAAAGATTCCACCAAAAAACTACTGGAACTGACAAATGAATTGAGTAAAGTAGCAGGATAAATACATTTCCAGAAACCATTTGCAATTTTATACACCAATAAAGAAATATCAGAAAAGGAAACTAAGAAGACAGTCTCATTTACAATTGCATAAAAAATAAAAAATACTCTAGGAATAAATTTAACCAATGATGTAATAGACCTTGGAAAATTATAAGACACTGAAGAAATTGAAGAAGATAACAAATAAATGGAAGTATATACCGTGTTCATGGATAGGAAGAATTAACATCATTAAAATGTCCATACCACCCAAAGCAATCTATAGATTCAGCGCAATTCCTATCAAGATACCAATGGCATATTTCACAGAACTAGAACAAAAATTTGTATGGAACTACAAAAGACCCCAAATAGCCACAGAAATCTTGAGAAAGAAGAATAAAGTTGGAGGAATCATGCGACCTGGTATCAAACTATACTACAAGGCCATACTAATCAAAACAGCATGGTACCGGCATAAAAGCAGACATATAGATCAATGGATCAGAATAGAGAGCCCATAAATAAACTCACCTTTATGGTGAATTAATATTTGACAAAGCAGGGCTTCAGGGGTGGCCGCCACACTCAGGCCATGCTTCCTGCTGCCCTTGGCCCCACTTCCGGCCCCACTGCCACTATGGACAAGAAGCACAAGACTGAGTGGCACTTGTCATATGAAGATTACACAGACAAACCCTTGGAGAAGCCCCTGAAGCTGGTTCTCAAGGTTGGAGGAAACAAAGTGAACTCTTTGGATCTAGCCACGACTCCAGTTATGATGATAGGTCAGACCATGAATGAGAGAGGCACAAAGAGAAGAAGAAGAAGAAGAAGGAGGAGGAGGAAGAGGAGGAGGAGGAGGAGGAGGAGGAGGAGGAGGAGGAGAAGGAGAAGGATCTGGACGATGAAGAAAGAAGGAAGCAAAAGGAAGAGAAAAAGTGGAAATGAGAAAAGGAACATTGTGACACAGAGGAGGCGGCTGATAACTTTGATCCTGGGAGGAAGGTAGAGGTGGAGCCACCTCTCGATCAACCAGTTCAAGCATGCCAGACACAGCCAGCTGAAAATGATAGCATGCCTATTCAGCAACTACTAGAGCATTTTCTCCACCAGCTCCAGAGAAAAAATCCTCATGGATTTTTTGCTTTTCCTATCATGGATGCAATTACTCCTGGATACGCAATAATAATAAAACATCCAATAGATTTTGGCACAATGAAAGACAAAATCATGGCTAATGAATACAAGTCAGTCACATAATTTAAGGTATCAAACTGATGTGTGATAATGCAGTGACATACAACAAACCAGACACTGTGTACTACAAGTTAGCTAAGAAGATCCTTCATGCAGGCTTTAAGATGATGAGCAAATAGGCAGCTCTTCTGGGCAACAAAGACATAGCTGTTGAGGAACCTGTTCCCGAAGTTGTACCTGTACAAGTAGAAACTGCCAAGAAATCCAAACAGCTGAGTAGAGAAGTCATCAGCTGCGTGTTTGCGCCAGAAGGAAATGCTTGCAACTTGACAGCACAGCAGAAGAACACGTGCTGGCCTTGGTGGCGAACATAGCAGATGAGGCTAGGGACCAGGATCAACCAACTCCTTCCAAGTGGCAAAATGGGTTATCTGAAGAAGAGCAGAGATGGGAGTCAGCTCTACAGCATGGTCAACACGGCTGAGCCAGATGCTGATGAGGAGACCCACCCGGTGGACCTGAACTTACTTTCCAGCAAGCTGCTCCCTGGCTTTAGCTTCACCACACTAGGCTTCAAAGATGAGAGAAGGAGCAAAGTCACTTTTCTCTAAAGTGTCAGTACTGCACTTTCAGTGCATAATAATGTATTTAGAGACTTGAAATCAGATGAAACAGAGCTTCTGTATTTTGCCTATGGAGATGAGACCAGTGTGCAGTGTGCAGTGTGCTCTGAGCCTGCAGAAGTTTGTGAAGGATACTGGGAACTACAGCAAGAGAATGGTGGATGATCTTCTGGGCCAGATCACAGGTTGAGACCACTCATGGATGCTCTTCCAGCTGAGAGAATTGTCCCAATGAAGCCCCCAGATGAAGTAAAGGTTCTGTGTACCTACCTCCCTGATGCAGACTCTTCCATGTTCCCTCAGAACACCCTGGGGACTCCCTGGGAGATGACAGCTCTGTGTTGGATTTCATGTCAGTGAAGTTGTATTCTGATGTCTCTCTGGACATTTCCATGCTCAGCTCTCTGGGGAAAGTGAAGAAGGAGCTGCACCATGATGACAGCCATTTGAACTTAGATGAAATGACAAAGCTCTTATAGGACCTGCATGAGGTGCAGGCAGAGCATGGGGGCTCTTGGCTGTCGTCCAACTTCAGCTCCCTGTCTAACACTTCTGACAAGGATCAGTACCACTTGGGAAGTCCTTCTCGTCTCAGTGTTGGTGAACAGCCAGAGGTCACCCATGACCCATATGAATTTCTTCAGTCTCCAGAACCTGTAGTCTCTACAAAGAGCTAGCCTTGTAGATGGTCTTCTATTGTTTTTGTTTGTTTGTTTGTTTAGTTTTTATTTGTACAGAGTTTTTTGTTTCATGTCCCCTTGGCACTCAGGAAGCAGGCTGGGGAGGTGGTGAATTGTCTATAATATATGTCGACTGCACATAGATGCACTGTTTCTGTGGATAGTGCTATGAACCTGAATAGTGGAAATCCTATGTAAAGGGCATGTGACCAGATAGTATAAAACTAGTGTGGTCTGTCTCCGAGCTTCGTGGTATCAGTAAAGCCTTTGTCTGTGGCTGGTGTGGACACACTTGTTCTGCCCCATGTCCTTCACAAGTAGCCCTTGAGAAATGTGATAGAGTCTATATGTTTTTTGTTGGGGGTCCTGTATGTTCTTTCCCACCCATCCCCCACATCCCAACATTTCCTAGACAAATCATGGTGGGGCCACACAGGAGCATGTGGGGAGCTGGTTGCACACCCTCGTGGCCCTGGACAGGCAGGGAGTTGAGTGCAGCTCCCCTTTTCTTTTTTATTTCATGTGCCTGAGAAAGGAATACATTCTGCTGGAAGACTTAAGAGGTCAACTGCCCTACCAGTTACAATTAAATGTTATGTTCATAAAATGTTTTTTATTGCTGGATGCCTGTTTATATTGCCAAAATATAAATACAGATTCTAAAAAGACACACAAAGCATGTAATTGTATAGAATAATTTACAGCACTGCTAGGTGTTCACTTTTGAGTTACTTTTCAGTAAAAATCCTTTGTCACACACACAAAACTATTTGACAAAGGGAGCAAGAACATACAATGGGGTAAAGACAGTTTATTCAGTAAGTGGTGTTGGGAAAATTGGAGAGATAAATGCAAAAAAAAAAATGAAATTGTAGATCACCTTCTTATACCATACATATAATCAAATCAAAATAAATTAAAGACTTAAATGTAAGACTCAAAACCATAAAAATCCTAGAAGAAAAAAATATATGAACAAGTAGTGGTACTACATTAAGTTAAAAAGTTTTTGTACAGCAAAGGAAACCATCAACAAAATGAAAAGACAACCCACTGAATAAGAGAACATATTTGCTGATACATCTGATAAGGGGTTAATATTCAAAATTGATAAAGAACTTATACAACTCAATACAAAAATATATATATATATCCAATTTAAAAAGGGACAAAGGGCCTAAATAGACAGTACTCCAAAGAGGACATACAGATGGCCAATAGATGTATAAAAAGGACGCTCAATATCACTAATCATCAGGGAAATGCAAATTAAAACCACAATGAGATATCGATTCATACCTATCATCAATAAATCAACAAACAGGTGTTGGCGAGGATGTTGAGACAAGGGAGACCTTGGGTATTGTTGGTGGGAATGCAGATTGGTGTAGCCACTGTGGAAAACATTATGGAGTTTCCTCAGAAAATTAAAAATGGAACTACTTTATGACCCAGCAATTTCACTTCTGGGAATATATCTGAAAAAAAGAAAAAAGGAACACTAATTCGAAATAATATATGCACCCCTATATTCATTGCAGAATTATTTCCAATAGCCAAGATTTGGCAGTAGCCCAAGTGTCCATCAGTAGATAAGTGAATAAAAAAATCTGTGGTACATTTACACAATTAAATACTACTCAGCTGTAATCATGTAAACCAATTGTTTATTCTCTCTCTCTCTCTCTCTCTCTCTCTCTTTTCTATTGGTTCTGTTTCTGTGGAGAACCCTGATTAATATACAATAGCTGCCTCAATATCCATCCTCTCCACCTCTAAATTTTTCTATAACTAATTTTGTCATTCAACCTATATTTAAGCATTTAATTAATACACATACATACATACATACACTGCTGAAATCCTCACTGAGATCTTCCCTAAGATTCTCACCTGCAAGAGAAGCCTCAAGACAAAGCACCCAGTGCATGCTCTGTCTCTGGAGAGTAGCCCCACAATAAATTCCTTCTTTCTCCAGCTTCTCCCCCACAGGCATGCATCTCCTAAACTCTAAGGGACCCCAGGAGACTTGCTACCAGGGGAGCAATGGACAGCGGCAACTTGTCCCAGGCAAATCCCCTGAACCTGTTCCCCCTTTTCTCTAAGTTCCCAGAGAGCTCAGGCAGCCCAGCCTAGCTCTCCTGTTGTTTCTTCTGTGCTAAGCCCTTTCTTGTTTTACTGTCCCCAGCTTTAATAAATGTTTCCTGGACTTGTGTTGTGAAATTTTTCCTGCACAAAGTCAAGAATGCACACACTGCAGTCCAGTCCAAGGCAGACCCACCAAGGGCTAGATCCCCTTTCCAGTAACAGGCCATGGTCAACCTCTAGGAGGTTCAACAAGCATTCCGGTAAGTAGTTAGAGCTCTGAGTAAGGAATGTGATAGCAAATAACATCAAGAAATGAGAATAAAACAAGCATAGTATTGCCTACTTATGCCAGGCACTCTGCTAGAGCTTCCCATGATCTTTTAATCTTCTAACAAACCTGCAAGCTAAAGGCTCCAGTCCCTGATAAGCCTGTAGAAACAGGATACCTCACATGAAAACAAGGCAGAGACTCAGCCACAGAAGAAAATGACAGGGAGACAACAAAGTATAAGGGAGGAACTTGTTCATAAGAACAAGATAGGAAGGATAAAGAGAGCTTCTAGGATGTTAGTGAGAAGATCATTTTATTTTATTTTGCATTTATATTCAGACAGAGCAGGAGGGAGAGGGGGGAAGAGAGAGAGAGAGAAACATCGACGTGAGAGAGACACATCAACTGGTTGCCACTCACATGACTCCAACCAGGGATGGGGACAAACTGCAACAAAAGTACGTGCCCTTAGTGGGAACTGAACCCAGACTCCCCAGTCCACGGTTCAATGCTCTAACCACTGAGCCAAACCGGCCAGGGCGAGAGATCATTTTAATATTCAATTCACTAGTCTCCAAAAATTTATGTTCTAAAACAGCAAATAAAATAGCTTAACATCTGATTATGCTATCTCTATCATTGATGATAGGCATGAAGGAGCTCTCATGACATACACTTAATACGCCCCATTAATCGATGTTTCTCATTCTCTTTAAAACATTCCCATAGCATGATATATACTCAAAACTAATGAAATTCTTTTTAATATAATTGTGAACTTCTGCTCTCACTACAAATTCCATGCTTGGATAGTCAGTGGCATTTTCCCAAACCCCTTTTTACCAGTTGAACTTGTTATTAAAATTTTTTAATTAATTAAATGTTATATTAAAACAATGGAATGTGAAACAAAAGTCACTAAAGAAATTGCTGTCAAATTAAGTGAAGCAAGAAAATGGAAAAAACCTAGAACAACTGAAAATCTACAAGTATTTTCCATTTCAAAAGACTGACAAAATATAATTGTAGTTCAAGTTGAAAAGTTTAATGCATGCAGCATCTTTTTTTCTTTTTATTGATTTTTTTTAGAGAGAGAAACATCAATGAGAGAGAACATCGATTGGCCACCTCCTACATGCCCCCCACTGGGGATTTGGCCCACAACCTGGGCATGTGCCCTGACTAGGAATCAAACCAGTGACTTCCTGGTGCATGGGTTGATGCTCAACCACCGAGCAACACCGGCCGGGCTATAGCATCATTTCTTAAATGTTTTTGCTTTAATTTACTTCTTCAATCAACTAATCACCTACAAGTGTTGGATAAGGGAGCTTTTACTATACTCTGTACCGTACATGTATAGCACTTTTGTTTGTTCTTTGTACAAAAAGGCACAATTCTTCTAGAAAAGCAAAATTCAAGGTTGGCGTTTAGGATCTTTTAGTAACTCTATTCAGCATGTTTGTGTGAACCTCATTACAGAGTATAATACTATGTGTCTGTTTACACTATTCCTCTAAGTCTCAGGGATAGTAGGTCTACAATTTTGTATTGTGGACTTCCTATCAAGATGGCAAGTTGGTAAACATGGTATCGCCTCTCTCACAACCACATAAAAGTTACAACTAAACTACAGAACAACCATCATTCAAAACCACCTGAAATCGAGCTGGATGGAAGTCTTACAACTATGAAATTAAAGAAGCCACACCAAGACTGGTAGGAGAGGTGGAGGTACAGACGGGCTGGTCCCACACCTATGTGTGGTGAATAAAAATAAGGGGACACCTTGGCTGGGAAGGTCCTCCCTGAGGAGTGAGGGGTCCCCCTCCCACACAGGCCACCAGTTCAGGGTTCCAGTGCCAGGAGAGAAGTCCCCATAACTTCTGACTGTAAAATCAGCGGGAACTGAGGCTGAGGTAGGCTGAGGCTGCTGGAGCCCCAGGCAGTTCTTAAAAGGCCCACATATGAACGTACTTGGGCTTGCACCCTCCAGGCTCCAGTGTGGGGGAGGCAGGTCGAAAGGTAGCAGAGACATATGGGGGAAAACTGAGTTGTTTGGCATGGGGGCAAGGGCTGGAGAGGCGGCTTTCTCCTGGACAGACGTGCTGTCAGAGGCCTTTGTTCCTTTGGTGAGCCATTCCCCCACAGAGCAGGCAGAAGGATGGCCACCATATCTTGGATTCCAGCAACCTAGCTTACATTATTTGCCCCAAACTGGTGGTTCCCTGAGGCCCTGCCCCACCCAAATTTCAGGCCCACCCCAACTAATACCAGTTGCTTTACCAAAGAAATGGCCTGTCTCAGATCCTGCTTCAGATTTTCCTAAATTCTTACAAACAAGCAGCATCTGGTCTCAGCGAACCCCATACTTCTCATTAAGTGGCACCAGGCCTGGCATTAGAAGGAGCCAGTCTTGGTTCACAACTTGGCTTTTCCTGGGCACCTCCAAGCCCAGCACAAAAAGCAGCCATCTTCAGACTGCTTTGTAGCTTATGCCTGGTGGCCCCGGTTAGAACACAGGCAGTGGCTGACCTGGCCCCAGAGCCAGCACACCCAGTGGACAGCTTCAGAACACTGCGAAGCACCACCACCCAACCACCTCCACAAGTGACACACTCAAGGAATGGACTCAGTGGGTAGCAGAGCCCTGCTGAAGTAAGTCTTGCTCTGTATGGTGGGCCCCTGCACAGCTGATCATCCAAGGTAGTCAGAGGTTAGTGGATAGTGGGCACAGACACTCCTTGCAGCTGATCAGACTGAGTAAAACCCTCTCACTGGCCTGCCAACAGCAATTAAGACTCAATCACAGCAAAACGGTGTAAAGTCCACACAAGGGGTGCAGATGGGAGATCAGGGAGACTGTGCCACTAGACCTACAGGACACCTACTGCAATAGGCCACCCTAGGAAGCTCAGGACACATAGCAACTCTACCTAATACATAGAAACAAACACAGGGAGGCAGACAAAATGAGGAGATAAAGAAACAGGTCCCAAATGAAAGAACAGAACAAAACTCCAGGAAAAGGACTAAGCAAAATGGAGATAAGCAACCTAGCAGATGCAGAGTTCAAAACACTGCTTATAAGGATGCTCAATGAACTTAGTGAGAACCTCAGTGAACTTAGTGAGGGCCTCAAGAGCATAAAAAAAGACCAGTGAGAAATGAAGAAGGCACTAACTGAAATAAAGAATAATGTACAGAGATTCCAATAGTAGAGTAGGTAAAGCCAAGAAGCAAACCATCAATTTGGAATATAAGGAAGCAAAAAACACCCAATCCGAACAGCAAAAAGAAAAAAGAATCCAAAAAAATGAGGAGAGTGTAAGGAGCCTCTGGGACAACTTCAAGCGTACCAACATTTGCATCATGGAGGTGCCAGAAGGAGAAGAGAGAGAACAAGAAATTGAAAATGTATTTGAAACAATAATGATAGAAAACTTCCTAACTTGGTGAAGAAAACAGATATACAAGTCCAGGAAGCACATAAAGTCCCAAACAAGATGAACCCCAAGGGGCCCACACCAAGACACATCATCATCAAAATGCAAAAGGTTCAAGACAAAGAGAATCTTAAAAGCAGCAAGAGAAAAGCAGTTAGTTACCTAGAAGGGAGTTTCCATAAGACTGTCAGCTGATTTCTCAAAAGAAACTTTGCATGTCAGAGAGGAGTGGCAAGACATATTCAGAGTGATGAAAAGCAAGAACCTACCACCAAGATGACTGTATCCTGCAAAGCTATCCTTTAGAATCGACGGCCATATGAAGACTTTCTAGACAAGGAAAAGCTAACGGAGTTCATCACCACAAAACCAATATTATATGAAATGTTGAAGGGTCTTCTAGAAGAAAAAGAAGATAAAAAATATGAACAAACAAAATGGCAATGAATACATATCTATCAACAATTGAAACTACAAACAAAATGAACAAACACAACAGAAACATTCTCATAGATACAGAGAACATTTTATTGGTTGCCAGATGGGAGGGGGGTTGGGGAAATGGGTGAAAAAGGTGAAGGGATTAAGAAGTACAAATTGGTTGTTAGATTGACAAACCACAAAGGGAAGAGGGGTTGAGAGGGGTTGGGAAGAAATAAACCAAAAAACCTATATATATTTATGCATAACTAATGGACACAGACAACAGTGTGGGGAAAGGCAGGAAGGGGGCGGGAGCAGGGAGGAGAGGATCAATAGGGGGAAAATGAGGAACATCTGTAATATATTCAACAATAGAGATAAATTTTAAAAAATAAATACCAAAAACAAAACAAATTTTTGTATTGTATACATTTATGGCTCACTGGTATTCATAAGATTACCAGGAATAATGTATTTTGGGGTCAGGTTGTTGTTTCACTATAGGCCAATATATACAACATTTTAATAGTTCTGGCTGTAAGGAATCTTAGAAATAATCTAGTGCAATTCTTTTGTATTAAAGATAAGGAAACTGAGGGCCAGGGTTAAAGACACTTGTCCAAGGTGAAAAAAATTTTTTTTTTAATTAAGGGAGCCCTGGCCAGTTTGGCTTAGCAGTTAGAATATCGGCCATTGGACCAAAGAGCTGCAGGTTCTGGTCAAGGGCATGTACGTCAGTTGCTGTTCATCCCTAGCCGTGGTCTGGGTAGTGCAGGAAGCAACCAATAGATGTGTCTTTTTCACATCCATGTTTCTCTCTCTCTCTCTCTCTCTCTCTTTCTCACTCACTCACTTTCCACCTCTTTTGCTCCCTCCCACTGTATCTGAAGATAAATGGAAAAATATCCTCTGGTAAGGATTTTTTTTTTTTAATTAAGGGAAATGTTTAAATAGCCTCTAACATCATAACACTTCTTATACAAGGTTCTCAAAGCACTTTTAAATCAGATGTTAACAATTCTGATATCTATGTATCAAATTGTTGTCCTTTTTTGTACCAGCTGAATTGCCTCTTCTCAGACATTGACTGAAAGGTCAACATTTTTTTTTTTTTTGCAGGTAACAGTTGAGAGTTGCATTCATCCTGAATAAGAAACCTGAAAAACAACAGGTTTTGTTTGTTTGTTTGTTTGTTTTTGTTTCTTCTTCTTGTTTTATCACCTATGTCAGTGGTAGGCAGTACAGGCAGGCCTTATTTGTCCACTTGAAGTTTTATAATGTCGTTAAAAACTTGAAGTTTTCTCTGTTTTCTTGTTAAGCAAAGTTTAATGAGTGCTTGTCAACTGGTAATTAGCTATTTTACCTCAAATATTGTAGGTTTGCTTTGGTAGAAGTAATGGGAAGCTGAGCTGGCCTTTCTTTAAAAAGAGATTTTCTGGAACCACACCTAATAATTTTTTCTCAAATCTAATTGGCCAACTATGTTACATGGCCACTGTGATCTGTATGGTGTCTGCATGCACTATGTGTTGGGAGAGCAACCAGCAGTCTCATGATTGCAGGACTGTTGCCAAGATTAAGAAGAATGTATGTATGGTACCAAGCATGTGCTCTGTACCTAAAAGGTGCTGAAAAATTGGTAGCTCTTATTTTGTTAGAAAAAATGAAACTAGTGATGCTCTCCAAATTTCTTCCATAGTCATTATGAAGTGTTTACATACATGTAAAAAATTCAACATGGTACTAAAATAATTTTTAGCAGAAAAACATTTTACTAAACTTCTATTTGGCATTAAAATATTGAAATGGCCCTGGCTAGGTAGCTTAGTTGGTTGAAGTGTCATCTTGTACACCAAAAAGTAGCAGGTTTGATTCCCAGTCAGGGTACATACCAGTGTCCCTGGTTGGGGCACATCCAGGAGGCAACCAATCGATGTTTTTGTTGTTGTTGTTGTTGTTGTTTTCTCTCTTTCTCTCTCTAAAATAAATAAATATATCCACATATCCTCAGGTGAGGAATATATATAAATAAAGTGACCATACCAGTATGTATGCCACATTTAAAAACTCATTTGGTGAACCAAATTGTCATTTGGTACATGGTCAATAGTTGATTATGCACTAAAGTCTCAAAATTTTAAAATATATATAAACTTGGGAAACATATATGCACCCAATATAGGAGCACAAAAATATATGAAAAATCTTCTGGAGAACCTCAAAAGAGAAATCTTCCAAGCAAACGGAGAGGAAAAAAAAGGCTGGGGTAGCAATACTCATATCTGATAAATCAGATTTCAAAATGAAGGCCATAACTAGAGACAAAGAAGACCACTACATAGAAAGGATCTATCCAACAGGAAGATGTAAACTTGATAAACATATATGGAACCAATATAGGAGCACCAAAATATATTAAAAATATTCTGGAGGACTTCAGAAGAGAAATCGACAACAATACAATCATAGCTAAGGACTTCAACACCCCACTGACATCACTGGATAGATCATTTAGACAAAAAATTAAAAGAAAACAGAGACTCTAAATGAAGCACTAGATCAACTGGATTGAATAGATATCTACAGAGAATTACACCCCAAAACTGCAGAATTTATATTCTTCTCAAGAGCACATGGGACATTCTCAAAGACAGACCACATGTTAGGGCACAAACTAAGTCTCTACAAGTTCAAGAAGACTGAAATCATATCAAACATCTTCTCAGATCACAATGGCATTCAACTAGAAATAAATTGCAACAAGAACATGCAAAGACATTTTAACACATGTAGGCTAAATAGCATGTTATTGAACAATGAATGGCTTGCCATGGAGATCAAGAAATAAAAACTTCCTGGAAACCAATGAAAATGAACACACAACAACACAAAATCTATAGGATGCAGCGAAAGCAGTTCTGAGAGAGAAGTTCATAGCACTACAGGCCCACCTCAAGAAACAAGAAAAATTTCTAATTGACCACCTAACCTCACCACTTAAAGAACTAGAAAGCAAACAAAAAGAAAACCAGAGCAAGTAGAAGGGAGGAAATAGCAAAGATCAGAGCAGAAATAAACAACATTGAAAAAGAAAACAAAAACAAAAAAACAACAACAATTCAAAGGATCAATGAAACGAAGGGCTGGTTTTTTGAAAAAAATAAACAAGATTCATGGACCCTAGACTCACCAAGAAACAAAGAGAGAGAACACAAATACACAAAATCAGAAATGAAAGAGGAGAAGTAATAACTGACACCAAAGAAATACAAAAGATTGTTAACAACTACTATGAACAATTATATGGCAACAAATTCGACGATCTAAGCAAAATGGACAACTTTCTAGAAACACACAGTCTCCCAAAACTGGACCAGGAAGAGATAGAAAACTTGAACAGACGAGTAACAACAGAAGAAATTGAAGATGTAATCAAGACTCTCCCAGCAAACAAAAGCCCAGGCCCAGATGGCTTCATGAGGGAGTTTTACCAAACATTCAAAGAAGAACTAACACCCATTCTCCTCAAACTATTTCAAAAAATTCAAGAAGAAGGAAGACTTCCAAACTCGTTTTATGAAGCCAGCATAATTCTAATTCCAAAACCAGATAAAGACACTACAAAGAAAGAAAACTATGGCCAATATCCCTGATGAACATAGATGCCAAAATCCTGAACAAAATATTAGCAAATCAGATCCGGCAATACATCAAAAAAATTATTCACCATGAACAAGTGGGATTCATCCCAGGGATGCAAAGCTAGTACAATATTTGTAAATCAATAAATGTGATACACCACATAAACAAAAGGAAAGATAAAAACCATATGATCACATCAATAGATGCTGAACATGCATTTGATGAAATCCAGCACCCATTTCTGATAAAAAACACGCAGCAATTTGGGAATAGAGGTATCATATCTCAACATAATAAAGGCCATATATGAAAGACCTACAGCCAACAATATACTCAATGGACAAAAACTAAAAGCATTTTCCTTAAGAACAGGAACAAGACAGGGATGCCCACTTTCGCCACTTTTATTTAACACAGTATGGGAAGTCTTAGCCACACCAATCAGACATGAGGAAAAAATGAAAGGGGTCCAAATTGAAAAAGAGGAAATGAAACTCTCATTATTCGCAGATGACATGATATTATACATAGAAAACCCTAAAGACTCCATCAAAAATCCACTAGACTTAATAAATGAATTTGGCAAAGTAGCAGGATACAAAACTAATGTCAAGAAACCGACGGCATTCTTATACACCAATGATGAACTCACAGAAAGAGAAACTAAAAAAAGAATCCCATTTACCATCGCGGCAAAAAAATTCAGATACCAAAGAAGTAAAGGACCTATTTGCAGAAATCTACAGGACATTGTAAAAAGAAATAATGGAAGATATTTAAAAAGTGGAAGCACATACCTTGTTTATGGATTGGAAGAATTAACATCATTAAAATGTCTATACTACCCAAAGCAATCTATAGATTCAAAGCAATCTCCATCAAAATACCAATGACATACTTCACAGAACTAGAACAAATACTTCAAAAGTTCATATGGAGCCCTGGCCAGCTGGCTCAGCAGTTAGAGCGTCCGCCTGCGGTCCGGAGAGACCCGGGTTCGGTTCTCGCTAAGGGCACGTACTTCGGTTGCGGTTTGTCCCTGGCCCTGGTTGGTCGTGCAGGTGGCAGCCACTCGATGTGTCCCTTCACGTCAATGTTTCTCTCTGTCTCTCTTCCTCTCTATCTGTACAAAAAATGGAAAAATATCCTCAGGTGAGGATAAAAAAAAAAAAAGTTCATATGGAACCAAAAAGACCTCGAATAACCATAGCAATCTTGAAAAAGGAGAACAAAGTAGGAGGGATCACATAACCAGATTTCAGGTTATACTACAAAGCCACTGTAATCAAAACAGCCTGGTACTGGCACAAGAACAGGCATATAGACCAGTGGAACAGAACAGAGAACCCAGAAATGGACCCAAGGCAATATGCTCAATTAATATTTGACAAAGGTGGCAAGAGCATACAGTGGAGTAAAGACAGTCCTTTAATAAATGGTGTTGGGAAAATTGGACAGTTACATGCAAAAAAAGTGAAACTAGACCATCAACTTACACCCTACACAAGTATAAACTCAAAATGGATGAAAGACTTAAATGTGACTCATGAATCCATAAAAATCTTAGAAGAAACTGTACGCAACAAAATTTCAGACATCATATGCAGCAGAATTTTCACTGACACATCACCTAAGGCAACAGAAACAAACAAGAAAATGAACACATGGGACTAAACAAACTCAAAAGCTTCTGCACAGCAAAAGATACAATTATGAAAATGGAAATGCTACCCACTGTATGGGAGAGCATAATTGCCAATGATATATCAGATAAGGAGTTAATTTTCAATATATAGAGAGTGCTCATCCAACTCAACAAAAGGAAGACAAAGAACCCAATTAGAAAATGGGCAGAGGAACTAAATAGACACCTCTCCAAACAGGACATACAAATGGCTAAGAGACATATGAAGAAATGCTCAACATCACTAATCATCAGAGAGATGCAAATTAAAACAACAATGAGGTATCACCTCACACCTGTCAGAATGGCTGCCATCAACAAATCAAACAAGTGTTGGTGAGGGTGTGGAGAAAAGAGGACTCTAGTACACTGCTGGTGGGAATGCAGACTGGTGCAGCCACTATGGAAAACAATATGGTGTTACCTCCAAAAATTAAATATTGAACTTCCATTTGACCCAGTGATCCCACTTCTAGGAATATACCCTAAGAAGCCTGAAACACCAATCAGAAAGAATATATGTACCCCCATGTTCATAGCAGCACTATTTACAATAGCTAAGATCTGGAAACAGCCCAAATGTCCATCAGTAGACGAATGGATAAAAAAGCAGTGGTACATATACACAATGGAGTACTATGCAGCAGTAAGAAAGAAAGATCTTGTATCCTTTGAGACGATATGGAGGGACCTGGAAAGTGTCATCCTAAGTGAAATAAGCCAAAGAGAGAAAGACAAATATCATATGATCTCACTTATTTGTGGAATATAATGAACATAACAGTCTGAGGAATGGGGTGTTCCCAGAGACGTGGAAGTGGGGTACAGACTGACTATCCCCAGAAGAGGACGTGGGGGGGGGGGAGATAAACCACAAAACTTATATGCATGTATGCATGAACAGTGGACATGGACAACAAAGCTGGGGAGAGGGCGGGGAGGGTGGGGGAAGGGAGAATCAGTGGAGTAAAAAGGAGAAACATCTGTAACAAAAATAAATAAATAAATAAAATAGCTTTAAATATAAATTACCTTTTTCTCTGTTTTATGAGATAGAAAATATTTATTGTATTTGATTATCATTGAAAATATATTTTATTATAACTACAGGTTGTTCAAATTGGTAACATGGTGAAAATAATAACATTTGTTGAACCATTAAAATTTTACCACAAATATTTATTTGTATTCATATATTGTTAAGTAAAGATTTTGATGTTCAAAAACTGTATCTATGGGATTACTGGGTTTCTGATTCAGTTGCAAGAATTTCTAATTGCTCTAGGCATTGTAGCTAGAATGGCAATACAAGAAGTTTCATGTAAGATACTTTATTTTGTGAATCAACAAGAAGAAAAAAGATAAATATGTATTTCATAAGAAAATTAACCATTTTTTACATGCAAAATTAAAAATATTTTTAGAACTTCATAGACATATGAATACCTAGAGGTAACATCTGCCTTATATATGTGATAATATGAATATGAGAAGTGAGTGTGTGTGTGTGTGTGTGTGTGTGCGTGTGCTCATGCACGCGTACATGCTCATGTGCACTACAAGGTAGGGAATCTAGCCATTTAAAAAGTCTATCTAGCCCAGCTGGTGTGGCTCAGTGGTTGAGCATTGACCCATTCACCAAGAGGTTGCCAATTCAATTCCCAATTAGGGCACATGTCCAGGTTGTGGGGCATATCTCCAGTAGGGGGCATGTAGGAGGTGGCCAATTGATGTTCTCTCTCATTGATGTTTCTATCTTTCTCTCCCTCTCCCTTCTTTTCTCTCTAAAATCAATAAAGAAAAAATATTTAAAATCTTTTAAAGTCTATAAATTAATAAAAGTAAATAAATAAAAAGTCTAAGAAGCATTCTGTTTCATGCTTTATAAATGCTTACACCTCTAAATCTTTACAACAACTGTAAGTAGTTATTTCTTTAGCAAAGGTGAATCACATGGAAAGGAGACATCAGAGAGACTAAGTGTCCCAAACAGTGAGTGCAGAGCTGTGACTCAAACAGATCAAAGGAACCTATAGTCTGGATTGATTCCTCTACTTCATGCCCTAAACCTGTAAAAGTCTCATGAATATGACTTAACCTCTTAGTTTTTCAAATAGCAATTTTGTGGTCTTGGATGTTAATAGATATATTGTGGTTTTAATTTTCAGATCTGTGAAATGTAATTTTGATTTAGGTTTGCTTTTTAAAATACAACCCAAGATAATATAAGCAATGTAATATTAAGAAATTAATGATGATTAAGTAATGGATTTAACCAATTGATAAAGTTTGAACTCAAGCTTCCCCTTGATTGCTAAATTTGTCTTTTTTCTCTATAATTAACAAAATACTTGATTCAGTTATCCAGTTAAGTTTTTATATGTATATGTGTGTGTATGTATATATGTATATCTTAAAATTGCAGTTTTTAACTACCATAGGTCTACATGTTTTTCTCTTTTGAACTTTTTCTTGCTTATTGTCCCATTGCTTAGATTTACTCTATCATTTATATTTAAGCCTGTTTTATAGAAAGTCCTTTAAATTATTTCATTTAGTCTAATTCCACTTTCCCCAGCTTCATGATACAACCCTCACCCCAACCTCAATTTAGCAAATATCCTACTCTTACCTACAGTATTTGTATCAACATTTTCATTTCATTGGCAACATTCTCATTGCTGAAAGTCTCAGATGTGAAGGAGAATGTGTTCAGGCATACCAATATCGATATTGAAAAGACATTTTTAATATCTTTTGAAAATAAAATGCACATCTCTCTATAATCTGTTGGATCTTTTGCAGATAAAAAGTTTTAAGTTAAAAGTGCATTTCATTTTTCTCACTATGCTTCCAACACAATTCTTTTACACTTTTAAGGAATACCATTTTCATTTTCATAAAGAATTCTGAAACTTATTAGCTACTCAGATCCAGTACTTTGCTCATTTCCACAGATCAGACTAAGCAAACTCCCTGGCACTAAAACACCAGAAATTACAGTTGAAAAAGATAATCCTATTTCTTCATACAAGGTGCCTGGAGAGTGCTAGTCATGCCCTAGTCCTCCTAACCATTTCTAACTCTTACTCAAGGAAAGGGTAATAGGTAAGTAAAAATGTTTGGCATGGTAGTTTTTTTATAAACACACTTGATTTATTTTGTTCAAAGCGTTAAGTTTACAACTAAATTCTTATTAAAAGTTTAGCACAAATAAGTACATCATTACACTTTGTATGCAGAAGTATACATTTCTACCACTATACAAGAAAACTCTGATTAAACAGTACACAATCTTTCTCTCTCTCTCTCTCTCTCTCTCTCTCTCTCTCTCTCTCTCTACACACACACACACACACACACACACACACACACACACACACCATTCAGTAGGCTTGTGTCAAAAAGGTAAGTTCTGACCAAAAGATTTCATTTAAGTAACCGAATACTGGGTCTTTCTGGTATTCATGCTCCACCTTTGAAAAAAGTCAAAGTCTGCTTAAATTGGGCAATTCATTGTGATTTTAATGTTTTTACTCCCCATGATGGGAATAGTATAATATAAAGAAAACCTTCCAACTGCAGCAGGGGCATTCAAAGTCTTTTTCAGCCCTGGCCAGTTTGGCTCAGCATTTAGAGCGTTGGCCCACAGACTAATAAAACACGGGTTCAATTCCAGTCAAGGGCACGGACCTTGGTTGCAATTCATCCCCGGCCCTGGTTGGGTCGTGCAGGATGCAGCCACTCGATGTGTCCCTTTCACGTCGATCTCTCTCTCTCTCTCTCTCTCTCTCTCTCTCTCTCTCTTCCTCTCTCTTCCTCCCATTCTATATGAACAAAAATGAAAAAATGTCCTCTGGTGAGGATAAAAAAAAGTCTTTTTCATAAATAACTACTATCACAGTTCAGGCCAGAAACACCTTGGAGAAGATGATCTGATCCTTTTTAAGTTTTGCTTCCATTTTTTAAAAAGTTCTATTCAACTTGTCCTCCTTGTGAAATGGTTGAAAAATAAGGTCCTGTGGATTTGTTGTTGTGCAAGGAAAAAAAAGTCACGAACACCATTTATTCAGCCACACAGCGCTTTGCTATCATTTGACATGAACTCAGAAGGGAATTCAGAAGCCTGCAAGGACAGGATGCTGATGTCCTTGTTTATGGTGGTCAGCTGAGTCCTGGACGCCAGGTTCTGCCCAGGTCTCTGGTGTTGCAGGCTGACAGGAGTGAGGTCGAGTCTAGGATGATCTGCCGGTCCAAGATGTAGTTGATGATGTGCTGCAGGATTTCCATCTTGCTCACCTGCTTGTTCTGGGGGACGGTGGCCACCAGCTCCTTGAGCTTGGAGTAGTTGTTCATGTTACACAGCAGGCTCATTGGGTCGTCCACCGGGGTTTTGCGCCCAGAAGAGACAGATGCCCAGGCTGTGGTCTGAAAGGTTGTTTTTTCTAATGTACCTCAGGGGACTGAAGGCTTTCATGCTGACCGTGGGAAAGGAAGGAGAGACGAGGAGGGAGAGGGCTGCTCTGGAGCTTAGGCCGCCGCCCGCGGAGCTTCCAGTGCTCGGCACCAGGCTCAGCTCAGAATGAATCCGGTTTTTTAAATGAAATTAAAATGTATACTCATTATGGACAAACTACTTTTTAAAGTATGTTCTGCCTTATTTTCTCAGGTATAAAAATATTTCAAGGCAATTTCAATAAATCAGATTTCAGAAAACATAAAATAGTTTTTGTGTGAGTTGCTTTCATTTTGTCTAAATTATAATATTTCAACACTTCATTATATTATAGTATGTAGGTTTGTCTGTCATTTTATAGCTATCAAAGGAAAATTCTTATTTTAAAACTCTACATCATCGTTAAATAGTTCTAATAATAAAAGGCCTAAATTTTAAGTCCTTAGGGACATCAAGGGATCTCATCTACTATGTTGTTCAAGCTCTTAGGAGCATGTTCAAAACCGATATGTAACAGGAAATAGAGGGTAAGAACAAAATCTAACATTGTTACTTGGTTGTTGACAATACCTAAGATACTGCACAAGATTATAAAGGGTTTTGTTTAAGGCTAGCAGACTATTTTAATAAGTGAACCAAAAGGGGGAGGGGGTGTTCTAAGCATATCTATTTCAAGATACATCTTATAATTGACCCTTTTTCCTCCTTAACTAAATGTATTCCTCCTAGTATATAGCTCAAGGTATTATAACACTTGGCAAAGCAGTCATTTGAAAGTGAAGTTAATGCTGGCAGGCTCCATTGTTTCTTTGCTGAGCTCTCCCCCAACCCAGCCTGCAGAAAAAGGTGGGCACAAAATCAGAATCTCCATCAAACTCACCCCACCCTGTGATTCTCTGAGATCCAACCCATGCACCAGCCTGAACCTCTTTCAGGGGCTGTTTCTCATCAGCTGCCAGCTTTGGCCCATGCTACAGACTTTTATAAAATCTCCCAAAGGTTCACAAACCCCAAACAAGCAGCAGCTGACCTCAGCGTGCCCTGTACCTCTTGCTAAGCAGTTTGCGGCATAACTCTCCCGGGCCTCCAAGCGCAGTACAGGCAGCTCCTACCAGGTGGCCCTGGGCAAGCCCAGGCAATGGCTGACCTGGGTCGGCATGAGAGCTCCTCCCAAGAGGCCCCAGAACCAACAGTGGCCAACTTCAGACCACACCAGAGCACCACCCAATTCGCTCCACAAATGACACACTAAAGGGTGGACTCAGCAGGCACCAGAGACCTACTCCAGAGAATCCAAGTCCATGGGGTCAAATCCCCCCTCCCTGGCCCCCCACTGCAGCTCATCTGCTATAGTCATGGTCAGTCCTCACAGCCAGTCAGCCTGGCAACAATCCTACCCATTAAAGTACCAACAATAATCAAGGCTCAACTACAGTAAGAGGACACACACAACCCACACAAGGAATACTCTGGAGCACCTGGCTAAGGTAACCAGGGAGTCTGCACCCCTGGGCTCCACAGGACACCTACCACATAAGGCCACCATGCCAAGACTGGGAGACAGAGCATATATACCTAATACATAGAAACAAACACAGAGAAGCAGCCAAAATGAGGAAACAAAGTAACATATCAGAAAAGAAAAAACTAAGGATGTTCAATAAACTTAGAAGAATAAATGAAATCACTGAGAACTTACACAAAGAGAGAGAAACCATAAAAAAAGAACTAGACAGAAATGAAGAATACAATAACTGAAATGAAGACTACATTACATAGAATCAATAGCAATTAGACGAAGCAGAAAATCTAATCAGTAATTTGGAAGATAAGGTAGCAGAAACCCCAGTTGAAACAGCAAAAAGAAAAAAGAATTTAAAAAAATGAGAATAGTTTAAGGGACCTCTGAGACAACATCAAGCATATCAATATCTGCATCAAGGGGTACCAGAGAGAGCAGGGGATTGAAAACCTATTTGAAGATAGAATGATGGAAAACTTTCTAATCTGGCAAAGGAAATAGATATACAAGTCCAGAAGCACAGAGAGTCCCAAACAAGATGAACCCAAAGAGGCCCACACCAAGACACATCATATTTAAAATGCAAAAGGTTAAAGACAAAGAGAGAATCTTAAAAGTAGCCAGAGAAAAGCAGTTAGGTATGTACAAGGAAGCTTCCATAAGACTGTCGGCTGATTTCTCAACTGAAACTTTGCAGGCCAGAATGGATTAGCACAAATATTCAAAATGATGAAAAGCGAGGATCTAAAACCAAGACTGCTCTACCCAGCAAGGCTACTATTGGAGAGATAAAGAACTTCCCAGACAAGAAAAAGCTAAAGGAGTTCATCACCATCAAACTAGTATTACAAATGTTAAGGGACTTCAAGAAGAATGAGAAGGGGGAGAACAACAATTTGAATAATAAAATGGCAAGAACTTTATACCTATCAATAATTACTTTAAATGTAAATACATTAAATGCTCCAATCAGAAGTCATAGGCTGGCTAAGTGGAGAAGAAAACAAGACCCATACATATGCTGCCTGCAAGTGACCACTTCAGCCCTGGCTGGTGTGGCTCATTTGGTTGGAGCATCATCCTGTACACCAAAAGCTCACGGGTTCAATTCCTGATCAGGGCATATACCTGGGTTGTGGGTTCAATACCCGGTCAGGGAATGTACTGGAGGCAACTAATTGATGTTTCTTTCTCTCTCTTTCTCCCTTCTCCTCTCCAGATTAAAAAATATATGTATCAATGAACATGTCCTCAGGTGGGGATTAAAAAAAAAAAAGACCATTTGAGATTGAAAGACACAAACAGACTAAAAGTAAAGGGATGGAAAAGCTAATTTTGTGTAAATGGAAAAACAGCTGGGGTAGCAATACTTATGTCACACAAAATAAACTTTAAAACAGAGGCTATAACAAGAGTCAAAGAAGGACATTTTATATACAATAGCCAAAATATGGAAGCAACCTAAATTGGATAAAGAAGATATGGTACACATATACAATGGAATATTATTCTGCCATAAAAAGAATGAAATCTTACCATTTTCAAGAACACTGATGGACCTAGACAGTTTTATGCAAGTGAAATAATTCAGTCAGAAAAGACAAATACCATATGATTTCACTTATGTGTAGAACCCAAAAAACAAAATAAGTGAACATCAAAACAGAAACAAACTCATAGAGAGAACAAATGATGGTTGCTAGATGGGACAGGGTTTGGAGGTTGGGTTAAAAGGAAGGGATTAAGAAGTACAAATTGGCAGTTACAAAATAGTCTTGAAGATGTAAAGTACAGCATAGGGAATATAGTCAATAATGTTGTAATAAATACGGTATCAGGTGAATGGATACTAGATTTATTGGGGAGATAACTTTATGTGTTATATATTAATGTCTAATCACTACACTACACACTTTAAACTAATATAATATTGAATGTCAACTTTAATTTTAAAATTAAACTAAAAAATAAATAAAAATGAAGTTGTAGCTGAGTTGTGTAATGACCTTGGAGATTTAGCTCCAATTGTGCAGTCTAGTAAAATGGACCTAACATAGCTTAGGAAATGCAAAACCCCAAAATTCATTTTTATTTTCTTAAATAGTTTTATTTGTTATGGTTTCCTTGAAGAAGGGTTGGCACTGGTGAAAAGGCAACAGGTGTTTGCCTAATGATCTGAGTTTGACAGACAAAAAATAAATATAGGGAAAAAATCATTACTTTCAGATGCATGACTTTGAGATTCGACCCACACTGGATTCAAGTTTGCCTTTACAATATAAACTATTTTGAAAAACAAAATAAATAAAACTATTTTCTAGGCACATGGGTAAACAGTAAAGTTTATCTTAATGTCAAACTATCCAAGATCATTTAGGCTCAAAATTGTTTCTTCATAAATAATAAAGAAAAGCAAGCACATATAAAAAATTACCTCATTTTTATAAAGTGATCATTTTCTTTACTATCAGTTGTGTTGGTGGTGTTTTTAAAGTTATGAAAGTTTAAAAAGTTATAAATTTATAAAAACTTAGAAGACTTAGAAAAGTTGTGAAATAAATAGATGGGGAGAGAGGATGTTTTTATATAGACTTTTCTCCTGGTGATTCTCAACTGGACACATTTAACCGGGAAGATTTGGAAATGTATGAGGGCACTTCTGTTTTTTCAGTCATGGGGAGTGGGGGGAGTCGCCAAGAGTTAGGGGTAGGAAACATCCTACAAAGTGTGGGACTATCATGTTCAACCATGAATATCCCACCCAAATGCAATGGTTCTGTCACCCTTGAGAAGTACAAAGAACCTAGCTCTTACAAGTAAATGAAGTGTATGGGCTCTGTGAGGACATCTGTGGAACACTCTCTTCCAAGAGTCTACAAGCTTGGAGTCTATCAGTGTAGTCTTAGAACAAGAAGAGACTTCTCACTCGACAGCTCAATCTTGGATTTGTTGTTTGCACACAGAGGACCTTGCTTATGTAACACTCATTTTTAACTATAATTCACAGTCCTGAACACGTAAAGGGAAAGCCAATTTTATTTCTATTAAAGATTTATAAACCCCAAAGTAAATATTTAATTAATCCTGGTGTTTTATACATTAAAAAAAAAAACAAAAACAAAAAACAAACAAACCTCAATCCAAACAAGAATGAGGTTAGTGCCTGTGGGAAGAATGAGACAGCTCATCACAGGTGGATGTAACACATTTTTCATAAATGCAAATTAGGCAGCCTGAAACAGAACTCAAAGATCAAAGAATACCAATTGCCCTTTTGATTTTTCAAATCAAAGTTCTGTCAACTGTCAGATGTTTTATGTGATGATTCAAATAATCAGATGCTTTAATCACAATCAGGTAATATCACTATTAGTAGGAGACTTCCAAAAATAGCTGTAATAGTACTATGTTGATTGATTCTCTTTCAAAGACTGAGTCACAAAGTTCAAAATCTAGTGAATTGGGATTGATGACAGCTATCCTGTTTCCCTATCTATCTTGGCTCCTCTTCCAACCTCCTACACCTTCGCATTGCTACAGTTTCAGTATTCTCCAGCTCTACACTGGCATCATGAACACATATCCACTTGACAGAGACTCTTTTTTTTTTTTTATCCTCACCTGAGGACATTTTTCCACTTTTTGTACAGATAGAGTGGGAGAGAGAGAGAGGAAGAGAGAGAGAGGGAAACATCGATGTGAAAGGGACACATCGAGTGGCTGACACCCGCACGACCAACCAGGGCCGGGGACAAACTGCAACCGAGGTACATGCCCTTAGCAGGAACCGAACCCGGGTCTCTCCGGACCGCAGGCAGACGCTCTAACCGCTGAGCCAAACCGGCCAGGGCGACAGAGACTCTTAAAGTCATCTAACTGGCACTACTTTGAATGTTTCCAAATCTTCATCTCCAGCATTGTTCCTTCCTGTGTGCTCCACTCGTAATTTTCTGAGTTATTAGGTATTGCCACTTAAATATAAAAATTTTACTCTAAACTTTATACATTTTGCCCTTACATCTCACAACCAAACCATCAACAAATCCAGTCTATTTTCAAAATACATCCAGATTCTGACCACTTCTCTCTGCCTCCGTCCTGGTTCAAGCCACCATCAACTCTTCCTGGATTGTTTAGCAACCACCTCACCGGCCTCTATGCTTCCACCTCATCCCACTTCACTCTTCTGAACACAGCAGCCAGCACAGAAGGTGCTTTAAAATGTAAATCAGATCCTGACACATCCCTGCACAAAACCGTCTAGTGGCATCTCAGAGTTCAGAATAAAGCCAAATTCTTATGATCAATGAGCCTCTGACCTCTCTCTTCTTCTCTTCTTTGTTCATGCTTCTTGTTGCTCCTTCTGGCTGTAACAGTTATCCCTTGACACCTGAATAATTTCTTCCCTCCCCTCCTTGAGGTCTTGAGTGACTATCAGTGTGGACATTTTTGACCACCCCAAGTGCTCTTTACTCCTCTTCCCCACTTTATTTTTCTATGTAACGCTTATCCTTGACATAAACTGCAATTTGCTTATTTATTGTCAATTTGTCTCTCTATACTGGAAAGTGTGATGACAAGGATATTAGTCTTTTTTGTTCCATGGTAGATCCCTAGTGCCTAGAACAAGGCCTGCTGCACAGTCGTCATTAAATGAATAGTTTTTGAATGAATCAAAAAATCTGACTCCTCCGAAACCAGCTTAAAAAAAATTTTTTTTAATATGTTTTTATTGATTTTTAGATAGAGAGGAAGGGAGAGGGAGAAAGATAGAAACATCGATGAGAAAGACACATCGATTGGCTGCCTTCTGCATACCCCCTACTGGGGGTCGACCCAAAACCTGAGCATGTGCCCTGACTGGGAATCAAACCAGTGACCTCTTGATGCATAGGATGATGCGCAATCCATTAAGCCACACCAGCTGGGTCAAAACCAGCTTTTATTAGGGACTACCCAATTTTTACTGAAAGCCCTCAGTCTGTTATTAGGACATCTGATTATTTGCCACGTTCTTGTAATTCCATGATTTTATTGGAATCTGTCCCCCTCTGCTGCTACCACCCTTGTTAATGTCAGCATAGGTTGGAATCAGACAGACTTGGGTTTGAATCCCATCTTCACCATTTACTAGTTATAAGATCTTGGGCAAGTTCATTGGTGAGTGGTACCTACTTTATAGGGTGGTTATTAGTAGTAAATGAGATAGTGTGCTTGAAGCATATAGTACCTAACACCGATAAACATTTAACTCAAGGAGGGGAGGGAAGAAATTATACAGATGTCAAGGGATAACTGTTACAGCCAGAAGGAGCAACAAGAAGCATGAACAAAGAAGAGAAGAAGAGAGAGGTCAGAGGCTCATTGATCATAAGAATTTGGCTTTATTCTGAACTCTGAGATGCCACTAGACGGTTTTGTGCAGGGATGTGTCAGGATCTGATTTACATTTTAAAGCACCTTCTGTGCTGGCTGCTGTGTTCAGAAGAGTGAAGTGGGATGAGGTGGAAGCATAGAGGCCGGTTCTGTTCCCTCATGCTTGATCCACGGCAATAGACTTTTAATTTATATCCCTTCTGCTTGTCTCAGTCCTTTTTGTTGCATCATACCATTACTATAAAAAATATATTTCATAAGTATTGTTTTGGTCATGTTACTCAGTTACTCAATAACTTTCAAAATCCTCCTACAGATAAAAGGAATTACATGTTGAATGCTACTATGCCTCAAGTACAATTATACATTTTATTATTTCATAAAGTCAACCCATTCATCTAGTATTCAAAACCCACCCAAGTCTGACTATCCTCCTCCTAGCTCTGATGGTTAATTTTATGTGTCAACATTGCTAGCACAGTACCCAGACATTTGGTAAGCACCAGTCTAGAAATCACTGTGAAGGTATTTTTAGATAAGATAAACATTTAACTCAGCAGACTTTGAATAAGGCAATTACCACCCTCCCTCCATAATATGGGTGGGCCCCACTCGATCAGTCGAAGGTCTCAAGAGACAAAGGAAGAAAGAATTCTGCTTCAAGACTGCCCTCAGCAGTTCCCTGGGTCTCAAGCCTGCCAGCCTTCCCTGAAAATTTCAGACCTGCCAGCCCCCATAATCATGTGAGCCAGTATTTCTTAAAACTTTCTTACTCTCTCCCTCCCCTCTCTTTCCATACACATCCTTTCTTTTCCTTTCTTTTGAATTAAAAAATACTTTCTTTATTGTGTTTTACAAACTACTGAGGAATAACAGTTGTGATTTTTTAAAATTATAAATAAAAACTTTAGCCATTGTACCAGTAAGTTGAAACATCCCAATTTTAGCAAATGAGTGTTGCTTGAGGGGTGTCAAGGCATGGATGAATGATCAAAAATAATCTAAGACACACAAAAATGGGAATGTTTTGGGCGTCTTCAAGCAGCCATTTCCCCTTCTACCATACTAGCTTGATAATATTCCTGGGTTCACTTCTCTCCAGCATGACTTGGGTAAAATCTCATTAGTACAAACCAGTGTTTTTGAAAGTGCAGGTATCAGTCTATTAGCAAGTTGTACTATTCCTTCTTTTCTCTGGAAAAATATCTTAATATACTGCCCATATCAGGACCTATTGAAATCTTACCTGTCCTACATGGTCTCCTCCCTAATCTGTGACCACTTCAGCCAGAAGTAGTTTGTTTTCACCATAGGATCCTTGAATGCTTCATTTGCATTTGCACTTTGCACTTTACTTGCACTCTCCTGTGCATTGCAGTGATTTGTGTTTGTAATACTTCCCCTACTATGAAGTGTGCTACCTCACTTCTGCCACTGAGTTACCCAGGGAAAGCTACTTAACATTTCTGAGCCTCTATTACCTCATGGCAAGATGAGGAAAATCATTTCTTTATTGAATTTTACTGAATTGATGGATAGGAAATATACATACTCATTGTGAAACACATAACAGTGTGGAAATTGTACTTGATTCCACGGATCTCTAGGGAAGCTTGTGTGGCAGTGAAATGAGCCATATTTCATCTTATCAGACTCAGGAATGAAGGCAGATCTACAGAATTAGATGGTAACTGAGCATAACCACTTTGTGATGCTAAGAAGGAGCACGCCAAAAGACCAAGCCAAAACAAAGAGGGCACACTGGACTCAATACTCAAGGGCATCCACCCACTTTGGAAGAGTACAAGCAATCACCAATATTTCAAGCAGATGGAATGCTCAGATCAGGGAACTCTAACCTTTTCCTACAATAAGTAAACCCCAGAATTTTAGCTGGACACATGGATGCTTGGAATTGATTCGATCATCCAGCATCCCTTGTATCAGAATGTTTCGTTGTCTTGGGATGGAAGCAGAGTGACATGTGCAGCTTTGAGATTGTAGCTTTAGAGGGAAAGAGCACGTGTTCCACCCCCTTTCTCCATCTTTTTGCTGATATAATTAGACATCTTGGATCCTGAAGACAAGGACCACATCCTAGGATAGCAGAACAGTAAGACAGCAAAAACCTGAGTCCTAGCCATTGTGAAGCTGCCATCTCGGCCTTTAACTGCCCAAACTTATACTTTAAAATTGTTCTGTGTTAGGACAGTCAAACTAATATATAGCAGATAATAGGAAAGTCTGTCAATTGTGTAATGGTAAGATTTTTCAGATATAACTTAGGTGTAAAAGACAAGCTAAACTATGGACCCAATCTGTGCTTTCTCTGGGAGGTGACAGCTTTGGCTCCAGGTTGTGACCTCAAAATGACTCCCTTACCTTATAGCCACGATGCTAAATGCTGCCCCAGTCAGAGCTTCTGTGACCAAGTTCCTCTCTGTGGAACAGGAATTCAGGGAGATCTGAGCCAACACTGGACTCAGAACCCTTTCTAGGCAAGCTTGGTTGTGTGACAGGATGTGGTGACAGTCCTTAGATTTGTTCCTGAAGTTCTTTCCTGGCTCCCGGTGGAAAATAAGAACTGTGTATTTACACTTCAGAGACCACTGTAGTGGGTAAGAAACAACTCATCTAGTCCTGAAAGCCATTGGGATGCCCAGTGATTAGTTCCATGCAGGTCTTTTTCCAGTAGGAAGTTTAGCCTGAGGCCAGCACTTTAAAAAATTCCCTATACTAACATAGAGAACTCCTTTGTCCTTAGATATCTTGAAACTCATTCTGAGTACTATATGCACTATGTAGATTTTCTCTCTTCTGCAATCATTCCAAAACTGATCAATATATTCTATTTGTCTCGCTATTTTTTACTGTGATACAATATATATGTCATAATACGTACTGTTTTAACCATTTTTAAGGGTACAATTCAGTGGCACTAGGTACATTCTCATTGCTGGACAACTATCACCACTCTCCATCTCCAGAACTTTTTTAACAGCACCGACTCAAACATTGTGCACATTAAACACTCATTCTCTATTGCCCAGCCAGTGTGGCTCAGTGGTTGAGCATTGACCCATGGGCCAAGAAGTCACGGGTTTGATTCCTGGTCAGGGCACATGCCCAGGTTGGGGCTCAATTCTCAATAGGGGACGTGCAGGAGGCAGCCGATCGATGTGTCTTTCTCATCGATGTTTCTATCTCTCTCTCTCTCTCAAACTCAATAAAAATATAAATAAATAAACACCAATTTCCCATTACTCTCTCCTTCCAGCCCTTGGTAACCACTATTCTACTTTCTGTGTCTATGATTTGACTATTCTAGGTATCTCATATGAGATATAAAATCATACAATATTTGTCCTTTTGTGTCTGGCTTATTTCCCTTAGCATAATGTCTTCAAATTTCTTCCATGTTGTAACATGTGTCAAAATTTCATTTCTTTTTAAGACTATATAATATTCCATTGTATGTATGTACCACATTTTGTTTATCCATTCATCTGTCGATGGATACTTGGGTTGCTTTCATCTTGTAGTTATATAATACCTTTTGGTGCTATTAACATGGGTTTACAAATGTTTGTTTGAGTCCTTACTTTCAGTTCTTCTGGGTATATACATAGAAGTGGAATTGCTGAATTATGTAGTAATTTTTTTGAAGTCCCACCATACTGTTTTCCACAGCAGCTACACTGTTTTATATTTCCATCAGCAGTGCACAAGGATTCCAATTTCTCCACATCTATGCCAACATGAGTTATTTTTTTATGTTGTTGGTTGGTTGTTGTTTTTTAAATTTTTATCATAGAGCCCTGGCCAGTTTGGCTCAGCGGTTAGAGCGTCGGCCTGCGGTACAGAGAGACCCGGGTTCGGTTTCCGCTAAGGGCACGTACCTCGGTTGCAGTTTGTCCCCGGCCCTGGTTGGTCGTGCGGGTGGCAGCCACTCGATGTGTCTCTTTCACGTTGTTGTTTCTCTCTCTCTCTCTCTTCCTCTCTCTCCCTCCCTCTCTGTCTGAACAAAAAAATGCAAAAATGTCCTCGGGTGAGGATAAAAATAATAATAATAATAAATTTTTATCATAGACATTCTAATGGGGATGAATTAGTATCTGAATCTCACTTTGAATTTTTTCAGTCAATTGGAATTTTAGAAACCCCTACCAGTTAATACTGCTTTGAATCTTTTAGCCTTGACTGTATTTTTGATAAAGTGGTTGTTGGAGGAGATAAAAGTAGAATGTACTTTCAAGGTCACCCTGTCTTCTGGTTTTCACACCTCATTCCTCAAATCTCCTTCCCCAATTTTCAACAAACTACTTCTGACTCTGATTTTATTAGTTTTATAGAGTGCATGGCCAAGTAAGGTTTTTGTTTGTTAAAAGAGCTCCTCAGCTTAAAAGAAAAGTTTGAAAATTTAGACCTTCTCTAAAATATACTCTACAAGGTTCGGAGAAATTAAGTGACTTTCCCAAGTTCCTGCTGGATGGTATCAGGGTTGGAACTTAAACAGAAATAAAGCTAATGAGACAAAGTAGGCCTAGTAGCAGTCATGACATGCATGCATCCTTTCAGTCATTCATTTCTTCAACATATATTGCACACACAATTTAACTTCAAAAGAGAATTAACTTACAAAATAGACTAGGCTGGCTGGTCTTTGTCTCTCACCAATTTGACAAGGAGTGGTAAGAAATCAGAGAAATGAGATATGCTGTAGTAAATACCATCATCTTAGTAGACAAAAGACCAACCATAACAACAAAACTTCATCCCTTCCTGCCTAGGGAAATACACATGAAATGTGGTTATGTTGAGAAAGTATGGGAATAGTTAATTTTGTCTAAAGAAAATAGTATCATAAATTAAATTTTAAAATAATTATGGAATCAAAAAATTATGTGAAATACACTGTATTAATAATATAAAGTTGAAGAACATGACATAAGCCATTCTTATAAGAAGTTTATAATATAATAAGGGGTTCAGACAGGTACACAAATAGCCATGTATAGGGTAATATAAACACTTGACAGACCAGGGTAAAATAACAGTGGTGAAAGTTTTTTGGAGATTTAAAGGAAAGATCTTATTTGGTTGGGGCAAGTCCAGAAAAGCTTTGTAGGGGACTTTATGAAAGAGGGTTTAAAGGAAGAGTGCGGTGGCATCTGCTCTGAAAGGTGGATAGATGTTTAACAGGTAGAACTAGGGGGCTTGAGGGACAAAAGGCCGATTCAAGCAAGATAAAGTATGTGTAGGGACACTAATGAGGACAGTCATGAGTTGTCTTCCAGAATGTTGACTTTAGGTAGAGAATAGGCTATATATAGGGTAGTTGCAGGATAAAAGCCTAAAAAGATGAATTGGGAACACCTTGTAGAAATAGCTTATGCTCTACTAACTAGAAAAGTAAGCCAGAGTCATCAGATACTTTTTATAGAGCCCTGGGTTTTGGAGGCAGGTTATATGGACAAGCAGTTTCTCTGGGCCTCAGGCTGACATATGCAAAACGAGGGAGTGCTGCATGCCCTGCTTAGGAAGGGTCATGTTAGAAGTTGTTCCCTCTCCTCTAATGTCCTGCTTCAAGGAGATTGGAGGCAAAAATACTGGCTGTTTCAGTGAGGCAACTTAGTACAATACACTTAAATATTTGTGCATTGGAATGGATTGGAGCTAGGGTCACTGTTAGGAATTTATTATAACAGTCCAGGTAAAACGTTCAGGCCTGTAACTAGGACAGTCATGAGACTGGATGCACACTGGAAGGAGAGGGTACAAATTTAGGCAACCAATGGAGGGCAAAAAAAGAAAGAAAGGCATAGAAAAGCATGGCTGAGCTTGTAATTTAGAGTCATTAGGGAAATGATGTCGCTATTAACAGAAGTAGTATAAGTTGGGAGGAGGAGCCAGTTTGGAACAAAGGTAGTGGGAGAGTAGGGGTTTGGTTTGGGATCTGTTGATTTTATAGTACCAATGACCATCTGGGTCAAGTTATCCAGCAGACAGTTTGGTTAGGTGAGAGCTTGGACCACATTTTTAGGAATCATGTAGAGCGGTGAGAGGTAAATCCTTGAGTCGGAGAAGGGGAGCAGGAGCTCTGAAGGGGCCCTTTGAAGGTGAAGACTTGGTGAATGGCCATATTTAAGAACAACCTGGGGAAGAAGAGAGTTGGATTGATTGGTTAGAGGGATAAGGAGAAGAAGATCCTGTTGTGCTTTGTAATCCAGGGATGCCAGAGAATTTATATTGGCTCCTCCAGATTTCCTCACCACTCTCTCCATTCTGCTCCCAGTGGCTGCCTGTGTGGCTCCAAGCCTTTGGGCTCAGGATGGGTTTAGTCAAAGAAGAGTCGGGCAAGAGATCCAAAGCTTACTCATTGCTCCTCTCAAAGTACCTGCTATGCATGTTTCTCTCTTTCCAGGCTTTATGACTCCTCTGCCTGTCCCTTTGGGCCCCAAAGTGGTAACTGCTCGGCTGCTGCGATTATTCCTATCCCTTATAGTTCCCTGAACCCTGCCCTCACTTTCGTAATTATCCCCTTATAAGCCTTTCTAAGTTATCCTCATTTGAGTGGTTTATTCGGTTTTTGTTGGAACCCTGATTGCTGTATCAGCTAAACCTGAACAAACAGTAAGTGTTGATTGGAGTATGTCTTGGCACACTGATGTTATCCTGTACCCCATCCTTTTATTTATTAAAATCAAAAGCAAAATTTAATTGCAGCCATGGTTCTGCCTAGTATTTGGACTCACATCTAGACCCTGCTGTGCAATTAATTAAAAAGGACCTTTAGTTATTAAAATAAGCCACACATAGCCCTAAAACAATGCCACACTTTCTGATAAAGATGCTGATCTATGCATGAAGGAAGTGAGCTCACCCATAGATAAGAGGGAGGTCAGTTGCTATCCACGGTTGGCAGCCCAGCTTCTCAGCAGCTTCCTGACTTTCAGAGCAAGATCTTACACTGATTTCTCTAACTTTTTTTTTTTAATCCTCACCCGAGGACACTTTTTCCATTTTTTGTTCAGGTAGAGCGGGAGGGGGAGAGAGAGAGAGAGAGAGAGAGAGAGAGAAACATCGATGTGAAAGGGACACATCGAGTGGCTGCCACCCGCACGACCGACCAGGGCCGGGGACAAACTGCAACCAAGGTACATGCCCTTAGCGGGAACCGAACCCGGGTCTCTCTGGACCGCAGGCCAACGCTCTAACCGCTAAGCCAAACCGGCCAGGGCTGATTTCTCTAACTTAAAGAGGACTTCCAGGATGAGAATTGCCAGCTCCAGATGTCTGCTGAATTGATCCTGGAGGCCCATGGAGAAAGACTAACTCAGGATTTAGTGGTCTTTCTCAGTGAAAATATTTCAGTAATAAGAATTACACAGGGAAACTCCTATAATTTTGGGTAAAGAGGGGTATAGAGAGACTGGTCATGTTTCTAGAACTTGGTCTACTCCTGCCGTGTTGAGAATTTCTAAGGGCAAGATTTTGTGGCCTCGGCAGAAATAAGCTTTAGGCTTTAGGAAAGGAAAGAAGTTGTCCTTGATAGTTGAAGAAACATGTCTAAGTGGTGAATCAACACAGGCACTAAGGTTTGGAGATGAGCTGGGTTTGGGGGAATCTGGAGCTATTCCTCAGCTTCTTACCATGCAAAGGCAGCCTCTGTGCATTTCTTTGGTCACCAGTCAGACCTACAGTGTAGCTTCCCTGATCCTGAGAAAACACTGAGGATGAGCTATCCCAGAGAAGTTTCCAAGCCTTACAGGGCCAGGGTGGCAGATTTCTGAGCAGTGGCAGGTCCTGCTCTCAAGTTTCTGCATCAAGAGTCATAAGGCTGGCAGATGCTGTGAAAGAAGCTTGCACATTCCACTTAAGGCTGTGGCTCTAGCATTTTGCAACTGAAGTTGGGATGTTCTTTAGGGTGAAGCCAAGGCTTAGCTTTGAAAACAAGAGTGACTGAGTAGGTAAAACTTGACCCCTCACTTAACCAAGAAGGGATTCTAAATGGCAAAATAGGTTGCTGGAGTTGCTTTTGCCCAATCTCCCCTTGAGGTTTTAGAAGTGAGCATGTTATCCTAGCCATTGGCAGTGTGATGGGTATGTTTTAAGTTATTCTGTGCATTTATTACCTTTAGCAGAAATACACACCACGATTTCCTATACACAATCCTGATCAGAATAATCAAAAACTGGAACTGCATGACTTTCTCTTTTTCTTTCACTTTGATTTATATCTACTATGTTCTTTGAGATAGAGCTACTCCCATTTATTACTGCTAATTTTTTGACAGAATCCTCCCGAAGGGTATGTGTCATTTTTCTTTTTTCCCAAATGTACATGCATGCTAAAAATCTTCTTGGTAAGTGGGGAAATTTATAGCAAACAAAAAATGCTGCCTTTTCAGAGAAATCCTGAAGGAATAGAAGCAAGTACATTTAGCCAAGCTGAGCAACAACACCACAGTAATAATTCTGGGGAAAAGGAGGGGAAGGAATGACTAGGGAAGGGTAGCCTGCTTTAAATGGACAGTCTCAAAATGATAGCACTGTGACATGAATGTGATATAAAGTTCATTTTTAATAATAAAATATCCCATTTGCATAAATACTTATTAAGTATTAGACACTGTTGAGAGCATATTGCATGTATCATCTGATTTAATCATCATGTCAACACTATGAGGTAGGTACTTAGTTATTCACATTTGAAGGTGGTGAAACTGTGCCCAAGTCACACCATTTGTAAGTAGTAGATCAAGTATTCAAATTTAGGTCTGTCTGACTCCAAAGCTAATTTATTTTGTTTCTTCAACAAATGTTAACTGGGTACTACTCTAAGCCAGGAATTGGTAAACAAGGCAGATGATGGGCTCTGTCCACATGACATTTACAATTTCCATATTAAAGATAGATATTAATAATTTATTTGAATTAAAATTGTGATACACACCATGAGCAAATGGTAGAAGATATTCTCTGATATATTCCTAACTTTTAGACAGTACCTGTGATAGTTGCTAAATAAATATTGGTTAAATTTTTTTCTTTTTTTTAACTTATCTTTATTGTTGAATGTATTATGGATGTTCCTCATTTTTCCCCCATTGACCCCCTCCTCCCTAATCCTGCCCCCTTCCTGCCTTTCCCCACACTATTGTCTGTGTTCATTGGTTATGCCTATATACATATAGGTTCTTTGGTTTATTTCTTCCCACCCCCCAACCCCTCTTCCCTTTGAGATTTGTCGGTCTAACAACCAATTTGTACTTCTTTTTTTTTTTTATCCTCACCCGAGGACATTTTTCCATTTTTTGTTCAGGTAGAGTGGGAGGGAGAGAGAGGAACAGAGAGAGAGAGAGAGAGAAACATCGATGTGAAAGGGACACATCGAGTGGCTGCCACCCGCACGACCGACCAGGGCCGGGGATAAACTGCAACCGAGGTACGTGCCCTTAGCGGGAACTGAACCCGGGTCTCTCAGGACCGCAGGCTGACGCTCTAACCGCTGAGCCAAACCGGCCAGGGCCCAATTTGTACTTCTTAATCCCTTCACCTTTTTCACCCATTTCCCCAACCCCCCTCCCATCTGGCAACCAATAAAATGTTCTCTGTATCTATGAGAATGTTTTTGTTTTGCTTGTTTATTTTGTGTGTAGATTCAATTGTCAATAGGTATGTATTCATTACCATTTTGTTTGTTCATATTTTTTATCTTTTTCTTCTAGAAGACCCTTCAACATTTCATATAGTAATGGTTTTGTGGTGATGAACTCCGTTAGCTTTTCCTTGTCTGGGAAACTCTTTATATGGCCATCGATTCTAAATGATAGCTTTGCAGGATAGAATAATCTTGGTTGTAGGTTCTTGCTTTTCATCACTCTGAATATTTCTTGCCACTCCCTTCTGGCCTGCAAAGTTTCTTTTGAGAAATCAGCTGACAGCCTAATGGGAACTCCCTTCTAGGTAACTAACTGCTTTTCTCTTGCTGCTTGTAAGATTCTGTCTTTGTCTTGAACCTTTTGCATTTTGATGATGATGTGTCTTGGTGTGGGCCTCTTGGGGTTCATCATGTTTGGTACTTTCTGTGCTTCCTGGACTTGTATGTCTGTTTCCTTCACCAGGTTAGGGAAGTTTTCTGCCATTATTGTTTCAAATACGTTTTCGATTTCTTGCTCTCTCTCTTCTCCTTCTGGCAACCCCAAGATGCGAATGTTGGCACGCTTGAAGTTGTCCCAGAGGCTCCTTACACTCTCCTCATTTTTTTGGATTCTTTTTTCTTTTTGCTGTTCTGATTGGGTGTTTTTGCTTCCTTATAGTCCAAATCGATGGTTTGCTTCTTGCTTTACCTACTCTACTATTGAATCTGTGTAAATTATTCTATATTTCAGTTAGTGCCTCCTTCATTTCTCACTGGTCTTTTTTTATGCTCTTGAGGCCCTCACTAAGTTCACTGAGGTTCTCACTAAGTTCATTGAGCATTTTTATAAGCAGTGTTTTGAACTCTCCATCTTTTAGGTTGCCTGTCTCCATTTCTCTTAGTTCTTTTCCTGGTGTTTTGTTCTGTTCTTTCATTTGGGACCTGTTTCTTTGTCTCCTTATTTTGGCTGCCTCCCTGTGTTTGTTTCTATGTATTACTTAACGAGCAGTATGGGGCTAGCTGAGACCACATGCTGCTTGTTTGAAAGAATTAAGGAAAACCTAAAGCAGGATCCAAGACAGGCCAATCCTAAGGTAAAGCAACTGGCAACAACTTGGGTGGGCCTGAAAGTTGGGTGGGGCAGGGCCTCAGGGAATCACCAGGGTGAGGAAACAGTGTGAGCCAGGTTGCTGGAGTCCCAGATATGGCTGCTGTCTGCCGCCCCAGGGAAGGGCTCACCAAAGAAACAAAGGCCTCTGACAACACATTTGTCCAGGAGAAAGCTGCCTCTTCAGCCCCCGCTCCAGTGCCAAACAACTCAGTTCTTCCCTGTATGTCTCTGGTGCCTTTCAAGCTGCTCCCCCATGCTGGAGCCTGGAGGGTGCGAATCCGAGTAAGTCCGTGCGCCGGCCCTTTAAGAGGAGCTGCCTGGGGCTCCAGCCGCCTCAGCCTCTTTCAGCATCAGTTCCTGCTGGTTTTACAGCCAGAAGTTATGGGGACTTCTCTTCCTGGCACTGGAACCCTGAGCTGGGCACCTGGTGTGGGATGGGACCCCTCAGTCCTCAGGGAGGACCTTCCCAGCTGAGGTGTCCTCCTGATTTTTATCTGCCACACATGGGTGTGGGACCAGCCCGTCCACCTCCACCTCTCCTACCAGTCTGCATGTGGCTGCTGCTTTAATTTCGTAGTTGTAGGACTTCCATTCAGCTTGATGTCAGGCGGTTTTTGAGTGATGGTTGTTCTGTAGTTTAGTTGTAACTTTGATGTGGTGACCCATGCCGCCATCTTGACCGGAAGACCATATTGGTTCGATATTGAGTAAGATTTCAGTGAAGGTAAATAGCAGTGGACTTAGCTCAGTCCTGGTGGAAGACAGGAAAGCTTTTCTGAGAAGGCATCATGGAAGCTGAGACAGGAGTCAATTGAGCTGACTGGGAGGTAGGAAAAGAGTTTTAAGCTGCCTGCCTGAAATGCTTAATTCAGGGAAGAACCTTGGTACGTAGAAAGGATAGAAAGTGACCAACGAAGTCCAAGCATGCAGGGCGGATGAGTGTAAGTGAGAGGCCTCAGACAAACCATGGAAGTAGGAAGGGTTATGATCATGTGAGCTATATAAAGGTTTTATCTTGATTCTAAGAGCTATAGATTGCCATGGAAGGGCTTTAATAAGGATAATGTCATCAACAAATTTCCCATGATTAGAGATCAGTTAGGGATCTATTGCAGTAGTCCAGACTTGGGCCAGTGGAGAAAGGATGAAGTGAGCAGATACTTAGGAGTTGATTGCCTGGATAGGAAGGGTAAGAGAGAGGGAATGTGTCAGTCAGGGTGCCTGTATTAGTCATCGATTGCTATGTAACAGATTACCCAAAACAACAAACATTTACTGTCCCACACCGTATTGTTAAAGGTCAAGAATCTGGGAGCAGCTTACCGAGGTGGTCCTGACTCAGTCTCTCATGAGGTTGTAATCAGCTGTCAGCAGATGTCCCAGTTCTCTATGCTTTGACTGGGGTTGGAGGACCTGCTTTCAGTCTCACTTACCTGGTGGTTTGCAGGCCTCAGTTTCTTGCTACATGGGTGATGCTTGACACAAAGACTGTTTTCCCCCAAAATGAGTGATGAGAGGGAAAAACAAAAGAGAGAGAGGGAGAGAATGCAATGACCGAAAAGGAAGAAACAGTATTTTATATGCTCTAACCTCAGCAGTGATCACTTCTGCCGTAGTCTACTACGAGAGGACCACATGAGAACATGAATACCAGGAGGCAGAGCTCATTAGGAGGGAGGGGTTACAGGAAGTCTGAAGGAGAGAGAATTTTGGAGAGCAGGCCCACTGTGAGAAGAGCCATGTTACTCTGTTGGAAAACACAGCCAGCGATATGAAAGGACATATGGGAACCGACTGTTAGCATCTTTTCTCGAGTCTGCATTCAGTGATATTACCTGGTAGCCACATGGGTCATGCTGGTAATATTACACCAAGAAATCAGCAAATACTACAAACCAGAACTCTCTTTCTTTTTCTTTTTTTGTTTTTAATCCTCACCTGAGAACATTTTTCCATTTTTTTGTTCAGATAGAGTGGGAGAGGAAGAGAGAGAGAGAGAGAAACATCGACATGAAAGGGACACATAGAGTGGCTGCCCCCGCATGACCCAACCAGGGCTGGGGACAAACTGCAACCAAGGTACGGGCCCTTAGCAGGAACTGAACCCTGGTCTCTCTGGACCGCAGGCCGATGCTCTAACTGCTGAGCCAAACCGGCCAGGGCTCTTTCTTTTTCTTTTGAGAACCAGTTAAACATTCATAAGCACACTACTGAGCACAGCCAGCCTGAAACAACCTCTTAATGTGGGATCTGACAAAGCTCATATCCAGATCTTACTCTCAAGACAGAAGGAGGAACAAACTCAACCAGAAAGTCAGAAAACACAGGAGGCTCTTCACTGGTTCTGTTCACACCATCTCCTGGGGGAGACAGCACGAGAGTGGAGAGTGCATCCAGCACAGCACAGCTGCCTACTGAGCTTGTTTCTCTGGCTTCTTCTATGAGCAACTGTGTGGAGTGATTCAATTTACTGAAAGAGAAATTGACAAAGTATCATTTGTCACAATATCTCTTAATTATACTTTCCTACCTATCCTTTTCACTTCTGATTTTCCACATAAGTGAAGGTAACTTTGGCAAATGATTAAAAACACTGAATTTTCTAGTAAGGCCAGAAAGAATTTCTATTTGTTTGTTTGCTTTTATTTTTTTTAAATTTAAACAATAGAAACTGACTCTAAATTAAGAGAGAGTTTATTATAAAGATGTAAGAAAGCTCAGAAAATTGCAAAGGGACCTGAAGGACAAGACTCACAAAGGGCAGAACCAGGGCAGCTCTGGATTATCTAAGTGATAGGATCACCTCAGAACATCACTATTGAAATGAATCCTCTTCCATTTTTTTTTAACAGTCCTTGAGTTACTCTGCTCAAGACGCACTGCCCTAGAATAAAATATGATTGGCCAACGTCAGTCCATGACTACTCTTGGCAAGAAGACAGTGTTCCTTGACTTCTCCCACTGGTATTGTCACAATAAGGAGCCAGTAATTCCCAACAAGGAATTCAGGGTACTCTTAAGAACAGAAGGGCAAATGGGTTCTGGAAAGCCAAGCAGTAGCAAATGTCCATATATTCTATAACATTACTTTCTTTCAGGGTTCTTCCTGAGTTGGGGGCAGGACCATTAATATAGAATTGGGAATTAATCATTCTCTAGAAATCTCTAGGCATATGTCAGTAGTGCAGAAAGCACACTGTCTGACATTAAGAGAATTGACAATGAAAAAAATCACAGGTATGTAAATAAATATTGGAACTAAAATAAATGGGGAACTGAAAGAAACAGTGAAGGGTACTGATGTTTAAAAGGAGGATCAAATACCACTGTTTTACCAAATCTGATGAACAGTTAAGTATACTTCAGTAGCATTTGAGGGAAGCAGAAAATTTAGAGTTAAAATGTAGTATTACAAGTTTGTAGGAGACTTTCTGGTATACCTCAGTTGTAAATACAGCAAAACATTGATATAATGGACTAATTCAGGCAAGGGGGTGTTCCTTAAAGCTGAAAGTTTGTTATATGATAAAATAGGTTTTCTGAATGCATATTTTAGAGAATTAACAAATTAGTTTACCTGTTTTTACATGGTTAGTTAAAATTAAGTATGTATGAAAAGTTTAGCTTCACAGAAAATGTTCTATATATATTAATGTAATTTTGAATTTGTACTGAATAGGTCTAGTAAATGAGTGCAGTCACCTCAAGTAAACAAAGGCACATAGCTGGGGCATGGCTTAGTGCAGTGGGAACATTGGCAGGCACTCATTAAAACTGCTACAAAAGTCTCGCCAGGTGCCTACAGAATCAATTACCAAGAGATGTGGTGGGATCATGTGCTAATCATTCCCCAGACATTGTTTATTAGCAGTGACTCTTGGATTTAAATATGTAGACTATAGTTGTAGATATGTAATATTTACTTATGTTGGCAAAATCATTATAGTTTTTTCCAACATATGGCTTATTTGTTAAAATGACAGTGAATTAATAACAAAAAAATAATGAATTAATTTAATTATAAGCAAATCTTGGTTAAAAGCATTTTAAAGTTAACAGGTTATTAATTTTCTTTTTAAAATAATCTTTATTGATTTTAGAGAGAGAAACAGCGATATGAGAGAGAAGCATCAGTTCGCATGCCCTGCACCAGGAATCCAACCAGCAACCAACCCCTCCGTGCCAGGGTGACACTCAACCAACTGAGCCACAACAGCCAGGGCTGCAGGGTGTTAAATTTCACATATGATATACAGACCAGAAAATTTGTCTGTTAAATCCTAAATCCATTAAATTGAGGTCTGCAAAATCAAGGGTTAAGTTAGGAGAAAATGCTTGACTCTTGAGGCCATGGGTCGCCTGACTGGCATTGTTCTCCTGCTCTCCTCTCCATTCCTGTAAGCTTTGCTGTCCTTCAAGACCCAGCACAGGTCTCTCAGATCCTTCCTGGATAAGTTCAATCCAGCCCAATCTATAGTTAAATAGCACTTCCTCTTGGTTGTTACACATCTTCTGCTACGTGCACCCCAATCCTCATCTAGGGTCTGAGAACACTGGAGGCAGGATCTCTATCAGATGATAAGTTGGCTATTGGAAGTTTAATGTAACTTTAAAAAAAAAGTCTTTCTTTTTTTTCTAGTTCCTCTTTTGCCTAAACCTTGAAAATATGGACCCTAAGAAGGATTTGCTCCTCCTCCCTCCTTTTTTCTACCTCAGAATGTTCTTGAGAGAATTAGTGAGAGGATACGTGCAGCAGCCCAGGCAAGGCTTACACTCAGATGTTCTCATTTCGTTTGGTGCTCTTTCCCCTCTCAGCCAAGATCTCCCAAGTACATAGGAAGATTGTCGTAATGGTTACTAATATTGATAACATTTGCCTCATGCTACATGTTCTTCCTCAATACTGTCAACCACATGGGTAGTTTCAATGTGATTTTGAAATGGATGACTTTCCATCTGCCTCCAGTTGACTCATCTCCCAAGACGCAGGCCCATATTTTCTACTGAATGTTCTGTAAACGTCTCAGACTCAACACATCCTGAATTGAACTCATCCTTTTATATAAGTCTATTTCTTTTTATTGAAGCACTGATCACAAGTCATAACTGGGCTAAATGTGACTTATGCTTGAAATCTCAGAAACTTTCAACTCTAGCACCTTCCTGCTATTGCATGTAAACAATCTAAGTTGGCCACAGTTTGTAGCCCCAACCAAACTTTCTGGTCTTATCTTCTCTATGATCCCCAAACATAATGCCACCCACTTAATTGTCACACAATTAACTTGGTTGATGTGGTTTCCTTTGCTTTGAACAGTCTTTTCACCAGGATCTTCCTAACCTTGCATCTTCCAAGACATTTTACTCATTTTAATGATTAAAATTAATTGTTCCTTCAAGTAATAACTACCCATTATAGAGAACTGAATATATATCAGGGGCTTAACATAGATTATCACATTTAATCCTCACCATAATGATCAAGTTATTAGCCTGTGATCCCTTCCTTATCCATGAAGCCAGCTGTGCTTCCAAATTCAGAAGGTCTTGTTTTTCAGAAAGGTAGTAAAATGAATGTGTCTCAGTTTCCCCATCTGTAAAATAGATAAGAACTAGCACAGTACCTCCCTCATGGGATTGTTGTGAAACAGACAGTGTGTTCCTTCAGAGAAGGGCCTAGTGAAATGTCCTTATTAAATGCATTTTGGGTGTCTATTTGTTTGACTGTTACAAATAGTACAGAATAGCTTGTGAACAAAACCTCACTAGGAAAATAAATGAATCTAACTTTTACAGTTTTACATTTTGTATCAGAAACATCATTTGAATTGTGCTAAGAGCCTTCATTGTGTTGGATGTTCTATTTCTTTTTCTTTTTTTTCTTTCACTTCCTTCTGCTATTTACCACACCCTTTACTCATCATTTCCTATAAAATCACAAGCCTCCTGCTACTGTAGTAAAACTTTCTTCAGCCCAGCCAGTGTGGCTCTGTGTTGACCCATGCACCAAGAGGTTGCCGGTTCGATTCCCAGTCAGGGCACGTACCCAGGTTATGGGCCTGATCCCCAGTGGGGGGCATGCAGGAGGCAGCCAATCAACATTCTCTCTCATCAGTGTTTCTATCTCTCTCTTCTTCTTCCTTCCTCTCTCTCTCTAAACTCAATAAAGAGAAAAAAAAGTTAAAAAATAAATGAATTTAAAACAAACTTTCTTCAGTCTCTGGCCTATTTTACTATTAATTTATAATTTTTTTAAAAATATGTATTTTTATTGATTTTTTTAGAGAGAGGGAGGAAGGGAGAGAGAGATAGAAATATCAATGTGAAAAAGAAACACCAATCACCAATCAGCTGCCTCCTGCATGCCCCTAACTGGGTATTGAGCCTGCAACCCAGGCATCATGTGCTCTGACCAGGAATCAAACCAGGACCTCTCATTCTATGGGACAATGCTCAATCCACTAAGCCACACTGGCTGGGCACTATTAATTCATACTTTTCTTTGGCATTGTTAGATGCTAGATCATTGCTTAATACACACACACACACATATGTGTATATATATGTATATGTGTGTGTATGTATATACAGTATATAAATAATACATATATGCACCAGATCATTGTTTCCTTCCTGCCAGTTATGCTCATTTTTATGACTTCAATGTAAACACAGTCATTTCTTTACTCTTCCATGGGCCTGGATGCAGAAGGGACCAAGAATATAGCGCTGGCAGGGACCTTAAAGAGCAGTACATGTGACCCAGGTTTATTTCGTTATCTATTATAGTTGAAGAAATGAAGGAGCAGGAAAGGGAGTAAGCTGCTCAAGCTCACACAGCTAGTTAGCGACACAATACTAGATAGATCCCAGCTGTCCCCACCCCACCTTTACCCCTCTCCTCTCTACCCCCAGGCAACCACTGATCTACTTTCTGTCACTATAGACTTTTCCTAGAATTTCATAAAAATGGAATCATATAGTATGTATTTTTGTATCTGACTTCTCTTACTCAACATAATGTTGTTTAGATTTATCCACATGTATTAGAAGAGTGCTCTGTTTATTGTTAAGTAGTATTTCATTATAAAGATATATCAAAATTTATTTATCCAATCTTTTTTTCCTTTTAATCCTCACCTGAGGATATTTTTCCATTTATCTTCAGATAGAGCAGGAGGGAGGGAGAGAAGAATAGAGAGAGAGGGAAACATCAGTGTGAGAGAGACGCATCGATTGGTTGCCACCCGCACAGCCAGGGACGAACTGCAACCAAGGTACATGCCCTTAGACGGAATTGAACCTAGGACTCTTTGGTTCATAGGCTGATGCTCTAACCACTGAGCAAACTGGCCAGGGCTATTTATCCATTCTTTTGATCACAGATTCTTGGGTTATTTCCAGGTTTTGACTATTAAGAATAAAGCTGCTATAAACATCCTTGTATATGGATTTTGTGAATATATATTTTTTCATTCACCTTGGGTAAATACTTATGAGTAGTTTGATGGGTTATAGAATACTTCATTTTATGAGAAATTGCCAGTTGCTTCATGTTTTCATCCAAAATTGTATTAGTGTGAAGGTTCTTCAGAGAAACAGAACCAGTATGATGTAAACAAGATTTATTATGAGGAATTGTCTTGTGTGATTATGGAGACTGAGAAGCCCCATGATCTGCCATCTACAAGTAGGAATATGTGTCCTAAGTCTTGAGAACCAAGTGAGCCAATAGTGTAAATCCCAGTACAAGGACTGAAGAACATAAGATGTTCCAGCTGAAACAGTGAGGCAGAAAAGATTCTAGTCAGGCCCTCAACCGATTGGATGATGTCCACCACATTCAGGAAGGCAATTTACAGAGTCTATGGATTCAAATGCTAATCTCATCTGGAAACATCCATATAGATACACTTAGTAAATGATGTTCAACAAAATATCTGGGCACCCTCTGATCTACTAATATTGACACATACATTTAACTATAGGATTATTCTTTTAAATTTTGGTCTTTCTAGTGGATGTAAAGTTGTATGTATTTATCATGATTTTAATTTGCATTTTCCTGATGACTATTTTGTGTTTTCCTGATGAATTGTTAGATGATTTTTGGCCATTCCCTATACTTCCTTTTGTGAGGTATCTATTCAAATCTTTTGTGCATTTTTAATTGAGTTGTGTTTTTTCTTTTAATATTGAGTTGTAAAAGTTCTTTATATATCCTGAATACAATTCCTTTGTCAGATATGTGTTATAAATATATTCTTCCAATCTGTGGCTTGCATTTTTGTATTATTAGAGATATCATTAGAAGAGCTCTTTTTAAAAAAATTTTAATCAAGTCTTATTTATTATTATTTTCTTTTATGGATTATTTTTGCATTTTATCAAAAACTTGTTTTTATGAACCCCAATGTCACAAAGGTTTTCTCCTATTTTTTTTCCAGAAGTTTTATTGTTTTAGCTTTTGTAATTATGTTTATGACCACTTCAGGTTTATTGTATATGGTGTGAGGTGAGGGTTGAGGGTTTTTTTGTTGTTGTTTTTTTCCATATAGATTTCTTATTGTTCACCACCATTTAAAAAAAAACAAACAAAAAAACTATATTTTCCAATTAAATTATCTTTGTACCATTGTGAAAAATCAATTGATCACGAATGCATATATCTATTCTTTGCTGTTGGTCTACATGTCTATTGTTATGAGAAATCACACTGTCTTGATTACTATAGCTTTATAGTAAGGCTTTAAATCAGGTAGAGTAGTTTCTCCAAAATTTTCTCTCTTTTTGGTGTATAAACTATATATTAACAGACAAGGCATACAGATTTTTTTAAAGATAATTTTTATAAGAGTTTATTTAAGTCAAAACTGATGACAGTTTCAGGGCAGCAAATTCTCAAATGCTCACAAGGCATACAGATTTCTTTCTTCTTGGACACACCCACAGTGTCACCCTGGTGGCCTGTGGTCTTTGGTGTGTTGGCCTCAAGCACAAAGTTCCCAGACATGATGAAGCTCTCTGGGGGCCCAAATCTTCTTTAGTCTCTCTATGCCTTCACAGAGCTCGTTGTTCAGATCAATGGACCAAACCTGGCTGTATTTTCCATCTTTCTCATCCTGTTTTCTGTTCAAGAACCAGTCGGGTATCTTGCATTGGTGTGTATTCTGCATAACAGTGAGCTCTCCTGCCCTTCTGATGAGGTCAATGTCTGCTTTCCTCAACACTACATGAGCATATCTTCACTTCACACCCTTAATTGCTGTGATAGCAAAAGCTATTTTCTGCCACCTATGTATATTGGTGTTGAGTACTCGAAAAAACATGCTGGAACTTTTCAGGGATCACTAGAGACATGGACGCAGCCCCACTGGCAGCGTGTAGGCCTTCTGTGAAAGAGCCCAACCTTTTCTTTTTCAAAATTATTTTGGCTATTCTTGGTCCTTTTATAATCAGCATGTCAATTTTTACAGAAAAGCCTGTTGGAATTTTGATTGGAATTTCATTGAATATGTATATTTAATTTAATTATACATATTTAATTACCATAAGTATTACATTTTTATATGGTAAACAGAATTTTAATTTGATTTTCTAATTATTAATTTCATTGTGTAGAAATACAGTAGATTTTTGTATACTAACCTTATATCTTGATCACTTATGAGTTCTAGTAGTTTTATTCTGGTTTTCAATTAATACAATAATTCATGAGTGATTAAAATCAGCTTTACTTCTCCATTTTTTATTTGTATGCCTTTTGTTTCTTTTCTTTTCTTTTTTTTATTGTCCAAAACTTTTAATAAAATATTGAACAGAAATGGTGAGAATGAAGAAGTCTGCTGTACTGGCAATTCTAAGGAGAAAATATTTAGTCTTTCAACATAAAGGATGATATTAGCCTTATGATTTTGTTTTGTTTTGTAGATGTTCTTTATTAAATTGGGAAAGTTACCTTCTACTCCAAGTTTATTGACAGATTTTATCAAAATTCATTCTCAATAAAGTGAGTTACATTGATTAATGTTCAAATATTAACCAATTTTGCATTCCTGGAATACACCCTCATTTATTCATGATATCCTATCCATTTTATATCTTGCTAAATCTGATATGTCTAAATTTGCTTGGGATTTTTACATCTATTCTAATGAGGAATATTTGTCTGTAATTTTCCTTTCTTGTAACGTATATACCTAGCTTGGTGTCAGGTTAATATTGGCTTCATACAATGATTTGGAAATTATTCCTTCCTCCTGTATTTTCTGAAAGATTTGTATTATTTCTTCCTTAACTGTTTGATAAATTCTACCAGTAAAGCCATATGGGCCTGGAGTTTTCTTTTCTTTTTTTTTTTAAATTTTTTATTTTTTTTAATTTTTTTAATTAATTTATTTTTGTTACAGATGTTTCTCCTTTTTCCCCCACTGGTTCCCCCCTCCCCCTCCCTCCCTGACCTGCCTCCAGCTTTGTTGTCCACATCAATTGTTCATGCATACATGCATATAAGTTCTGTGGTTTCTCTCTCCCCCACCACCCCCTCTTCTGGGGATTGTCAGTCTGTACCCCACTTCCACGTCTCTGGGACTACCCCATTCCTCAGACTGTTGTGTTCATTATATTACACAAATAAGTGAGATCATATGATACTTGTCTTTCTCTCTTTGGCTTGTTTAGCTTAGGATAATACTTTCCAGGTCCCTCCATATCGTCTCAAAGGATAAGAGATCTTTCTTTCTTACAGCTGCATAGTACTCCATTGTGTATATGTACCACTGCTTTTTTATCCATTCGTCTACTGATGGACATTTGGGCTGTTTCCAGATCTTAGCTATTGTAAATAGTGCTGCTATGAACATGGGGGTACATATATTCTTTCTGATTGGTGTTTCAGGCTTCTTAGAAGTGGGATCACTGGGTCAAATGGAAGTTCAATTTTTAATTTTTTGAGGTAACATCATATAGTTTTCCATAGTGGCTGCACCAGTCTGCATTCCCACCAGCAGTGTACTAGAGTCCCCTTTTCTCCACACCCTCGCCAACACTTGTTGTTTGATGATTTGTTAATAGTGGCCATTCTGATAGGGGTGAGGTGATACCTCATTGTTGTTTTAATTTGCATCTCTCTGATGATTAGTGATGTTGAGCATTTCTTCATATGTCTCTTAGCCATTTGTATGTCCTGTTTGGAGAGGTGTCTATTTAGTTCCTCTGCTCATTTTTTAATTGGGTTCTTTGTCTTCCTTTTGTGGAGTTGTATGAGTACTCTCTATAGATTGGAAATTAACCCCTTATCTGATGTATCATTGGCAATTATGCTCTCTGGTGCCCTGGCACCCCGCAGGTCCTGTGGACAGGCAGCTGGATCGCACCAGTCCCTCTCAGGCTCTGGCTTCCCACCATCTTGTGGGCTGCTGGCTTGCACTAGCTTCTCAGGTGCCCCAGCACCCCGCAGGACCCACAGGCAGCTGGATCACACCAGCCCCTCTCAGGCTCGGGCTTCCCACTGTACTTGTGAGCTGCTGGACCACACAGGCCTCTGTGGAGCCTCAGGTCCTGCCCCTTGTGGCTGGGGAATGCTGCTGCCCTGTGGGCTCAACTCCTGCTCAGCTTTTGCTGTATTTTGGGGGGATGGGTCTCCGCTGCTGGTCTATGTTTCTGTTGCCTGGGGATGGATGTCTGCTCCCCAGCCTCTTTCCTGGGGGTATATCTCAACTCTGATCAGGCTGCTACTATGGGGGATGGTGCTGGGCTCCGGGCTGTCCAAGGCTTCTGCGACCGTCACCTTGGGAGCTCCACTACTGTGCGCCGGTCTGTGTTGACACAGTGTCCACTGGTCCGATGGTGCCAGGTGCGCTGGTGGGCTCAGGTTGCTGGGCCCTAGCCGCTCCCAACACCTCCTTCCTGGGAAGACCCGGGATCTTCCAAAATGGTGGGACCCAAGCACCCTGAAGGGCCGCTCACCGAGGTAGCCGGCTGCTCCGTCCACAGCACAGGAGCCTTCTGCTCCTGGGCTCTGCACTGCTCGGGTTTGGTCGTCCACACTCACGTCCACTCACACTCTCTCCAGTCCTGCCCACCATCATCTTCCGTCAGTTGGAGTTTTCTTTTCTTTTCTTTTCTTTTTTTATCCTCACCCGAGGACATTTTTCCATTTTTTGTTCAGATAGAGCGGGAGGGAGAGAGAAGAAGAGAGAGAGAGAAAAACATTGATGTGAAGGGACACATCGAGTGGCTGCCACCCGCACGACCAACCAGGGCCGGGGACAAACTGCAACTGAGGTACGTGCCCTTAGCGGGAACCAATCCCGGGTCTCTCTGGACCGCAGCCGATGCTCCAACCGCTGAGCCAAACCGGCCAGGGCTGTTGGAGTTTTCTTTATGGCAATGTTTTAAATGACTAATTCAAGTTCTTTAGTAGGTATAAAATTATTTGGATTTTCTATTTCCTATTATGTCAGTTTGGTAAATTGTGTCTTGCAAGAAAGTTGTTTATTTCATATAAGTAGTCCAGTTCATAATATCTCATCACTTTTTAACGCCTATAGGCTCTATAGTTGTGTTCCCTTCTTTATTCCTGGGGCAGTTAATTTGTACTTTTTTTTTAGCTCATTGACCTTTTCAGAAAACCAACTTTTGGTTTTATTAATATTCTGTTTTTATCTGTTTTCTGTTGTACTTATTTCTGCTCTTTCTTATTTCTAATTGCTTACTTTGAGTTTAATTTTCTTTTTTTCTAATTTCCTTTTTTTATAACGGTCTCACATTTATTACTGAACCAAACTATTACTGCAGAAAAAAAACCAACAGAAAAATAATTCTTTGAATAATTTCCCAATTAAAATGCCCAACTATCCAGTCAGTAATGATCTTTATAGTCATTTAAAGATGCAGGCAACCTGGACACAGCATAAATATGTGAGCTATCTCTCATGTGTGATTCCTTATTGACCCAGTTTGGTTCTTCTCCAATGTCTCCTCTTGGAGTGGTACCTGATTTTATTACCATCCAAATCCACTGGGGAAATGGGCCAATTCTGCTCTCGATTCTTGGTCAGGAATGTCGTGAGCCTGAAAGTCTTGTGAGAAGACATGGCAAAGAAGAATCAATCGCTCACATCACAATGGCAGAGAGAGTCCTTTTCAAATTTCTTAAGATTAAAACTTACATAATTGATTTTGGACCTTTACTCCTTTCTAATATAAACATTTAAAGCTATTAATTTCATTCTAAGCACTGCTTTAGCAAAACAAATTTTGATATGTGTTTTCATTATCATTCAGTTCAAAATATTTTCCTGTTTTCCTTGTGATTTCTTCTTTGACTCATGGGTTATTCAGATATGTGCTGTTTAATTTCAAAGTATTTGGTGCTTTTCTATTTATCTTATTGTTGTCTTTTCTCTCTTAATTTCATTGTGGTCAGAGAATATACTCATTAAAAGTTTAGTCTTTTGATATACATTGAGACTTATTTTATGGCTCAGGATGTGGTCTGTCTTGATGAACATTCCATATGTACTTGAAAAGAATGTGTAGTCTTGAGACAGGAAAGTTATAGTAGGGAACAAAGGCCTCAAGCTCTACCCTCCCCTTCTCCATCCTGGCTGAACATTGTGGATGCAACTTTTGCTAACCACCTGTTCCCCACTTTCTCCTCTCAATTTCCTATAGTTAAGACAAACAAACAAAAAAAAGGGTCTCAACCAGATTTTGCAGCTACATTGACCTAAAAGTGACCAACAGGTCCATCATAATATCTTTTTTTTCCTTTACTGATTTTAGAGAGGAAGGGAGAGGGAGAGAGAGAGAAACCTCATGAGAGAGAACATCAATTGGCCGCCTCCTGCAGTCCACCCAGTGGAGATTTGGCCCACAACCTGGGCATGTGCCCTGACTAGGAATCAAACCAGTGACCTCTTGCTGCCATGGGTCAATGCTCAACCACTGAGCCACACCGGCTGGACCATTATAATATCTTCATAATAAATTTACACTGCGATTTTGGAACCACTCAGCCCCCTTAATTGCCATGACAGTGCTGTCACAGTGCAGTGAATTCCAGGGCAAGAGGAATAGGGGAACTGAGACAAGAAAGTCAAAACAAGGCCAAACTGGGAGCAATTTACAGCCAGCTTGTAAATTGCAAGCCCTTATCTTTCCCAAGGAATTTGAAAGCAAATGGTTAATGACTCTTCAACTAAATAATGCAGGAAGGAGGGGAGAAGGGAAGAGAAGGGGAAGGTTTGCTCATTCCATAAACAAAAGAAAAGCAGCCGTTTTGGTGAAGGGAAAAGGAAAAAAGGGGCAGTTTTTTTTTTACTCCCTAAACAGAGAAGCCAGTAGTCTCAAGGCTTGGAAAGATAAAATTGCCATGTGCTTCACATGAATTCTGGGAAGGCCACAACAGAGTAAAAAGGGACATTGAGAATTCATCTGTACCAAGATATTCAACAGAGAATTTTTGAAACCTATAGACAGGAGAGTATGTAACCCCTCAAACCCTCACCTAACTTGCTCTTCAGATTAGCTGAGTGATGCCCATTTGCACCGAGACAGATGAAATAGATTTGCTTGCCTTGCTTTTTAAAACTAAACTTGCTTGTTTTAATTACTTTAATAAATTTGCTTTATCACCACACAATCAGGGTCTCTCATTGAAATTAATTTATATGAGAAGACAAGAACTTGAGAGAGAACAGCCCTCTCCCTCCAACTCAGGAGGCTGTCCAGTAACACCTTTTCTGGGTTCTCTAGGCTGCCTGTAATAGTTCTAGGAGGACCAGAAAATAAGTCACTACCAGGAGAGAAGGGACTAGGATGACCTGCATCAGCAGTCACTCCACTAGCATCAGAAGCCAGGACCACCCTGTCCCCGCCTAGGCTACATTTAATAAAAACCTTCCACCCAGACCCCATCGGGGCATCTCATTCTCTGAGTTCGCTAGCTCACACTTCTTGAGTGCGTAATTTCACCTTAATAAATTTTATGCTTTGCTAAATCTTTGTGTCCACCTTGAATTCTTTCTTGTGTGGTGACCCCCTGTTAATGATCTGAGGTTTTCCTTGGTCGCCCTGGGTGCCCACCGGCATCAGTCTGAAATTGTTAAGTGTATTATTCTATAAACCTCAATTAAATTATAGTGGTTGATAACGTTGCTCAGATCTTCTATATCCCTACAGATATTATGGGCTTTTTTTAAATTAATTACCAAAAGAAGTATATTAAAATCTCCAGCTATGTTTATTCATTTGTCTGTTTCTCTCTTTAGTTCTGTTAGTTTTTGCTTCATGTATTTTGAAGCTCTACATTATACTTATCATGTATCATAACAATATATAATATACCTTTATGAAGTATCCCTCTCTGCCTCTTATTACATTTTCTTGAGTTCTCTTTCTATCTTTTATTAGTATAGTCAATCTAGCTCTCTTATACTTAGGATTTGCCAGATATATATTTTTAATACTTTTATTTTTACCCTATTTATGTTTCTGAATATAAAGTGTGTCTCTTGCAGACAGCAAATAATTGGGTTTTATCCAGTCTGACAGTCTGACAATCTCTGCTTTTTGATTGGCATGCTTAGTCAATTTAAATTTAATGTAATTTTTTATCTGATTAAATTTTGACCTACCATTCTGCTATTTGCTTTCTATTTGTCTCATCTGTTCTTCCCTCTCTGGTCCTCCTTTCTTACCTTCTTTTGTATTTATCCACTATTTGTAGCATTCCATTTTTATTTTTGTATTAACTTTTTAGCTATATCTCTTGATATTATTTCTTTAGTGATTGCCCCAGGAATTACAATCTTTACTTTATCATAATAAACTTAGAGTTAATGTTGAGTTAACTCTAATGTTGAAATATAAGAATCCTGTAACAATATGGTTTCACTTAACATTTCACTCATTTTTTGTGCTAGTGAGATATATGTACAGGGTGGAGCAAAAGTAGGTTTACAATTGTGAGTACACCAAACTTGAAGTGTTTCTTATATTATTATTTATTGTATTATTTATTTGTATTGCCACTGTAAACCTAGGTTTGCCTCACCCTGTATATAATTATTTGTAATGTGTTATAAACCAAATAATACTAGATCCCAAGATTATACTCTATTATACTTGATTCATGATGAGATACGCAATTTCAAACAACACTTTTAGTTATAATAGTTATAACCTGACCCAACAAAGTCAAAACCAATTCTCACTGAGCGACAACATTTTCTGAAACATTTTATGTCTTTATACTATTATAACAGTGAATGTGAGACCTGAGCAGCTCACTGAGGTTCATTCCTGCCTCTAAACAAATTTTGGAACATTTAAATTTAAATTCCAAAGTTGGAAAAAAATGTAAAATCCTCTAGTCTAGACCCTTATTTTGTTCACCAGAAGGTCACTGGTTCAATTCCTGGTCAGGGCACATGCCTGGGTTGTGGGCTCGATCCCCAGTCAGAGGTGTGCAAGAGGCAGCTGATCGATGTGTCTCTTTCACATCAATGTTTCTCTCTCTCCCTCCTTTTCTCTCTCTCTAAAATAAAATTAAGCCCTGGCCGGTTTGGCTCAGCGGTTAGAGCGTCCGCCTGCGGTCCGGAGAGACCTGGGTTCGGTTCCCACTAAGGGCACGTACCTCGGTTGCAGTTTGTCCCCGGCCCTGGTGGTCGTGCGGGTGGCAGCCACTCGATGTGTCCCTTTCACGTCGATGTTTCCCTCTCTCTCTCTTCCTCTCTCTCCCTCCCACTCTGTCTGTACAAAAAATGGAAAAATGTCCTCGGATGAGGATTAAAAATAAATAAATAAATAAATAAATAAATAAATAAATAAATAAATAAATGAATGAATGAATGAATAAATAAATTATAAAATAAAAATGAGTAAGATCCAGTCCTTTCCATCATGGCGATCACAGTATAATGGAAATGTAATGCAAGCGTAACAATTACAATAAAATCTGATCATGCTATAACAGCCCACAGTATGCTTTAACTATTTAACTTGGGAGTACCTGGGGCTTAGGCTTGGCCCTCTTGTATTTTCTTTCTATAACCACTCCCTTCATGATCTCATTCAGTGTAAGGCTTTAAATATCAATTGTATGTTGATGACTCCAAATTTTTTATCTCCAACAGATGTCTCTCCCCAACTCCAGACACAAACATCCAATTGACAATCTGACATCTCCCTACAGATTCACTTTTCAAACTCAGCTACATGTCAAAACCCAAATTCCGAACCTTCTACTCTAAATCTACTCCCTCTGCAACGTCATCGTCTCAATTTATTAACAGCTCCATCTTTTCAGTTGTTTAGGCCTAAATCCTTGGGGTCATCTTTGACTTATTTCTTTCTCTCATTTAATCCACCATGAAATCCTTTTGGCTCAACATATATCCAGAATTAGACCACTTTATTCCGTCTCCCCTGCTGCAATCCCAGTCCATTTTCTCTGGTCTGGATTATTGCCTCGTTCGCAACAGTTCATTCATATTCTATAAACCAGAGGAAGTGTTTAAGTTATAATTCAAATAGTCAGTTCTCTGATCAAATTTTCCAGTGCTTCCCATCTTACTTGTAGTAAAAGCCAAAGTCTTTACAGTGGCCTCCAAGACCCCATGGAATATGGGCCACCTTCACTCTGTTACCTTTCTGATGTAGTCTCTATTGTTTTTCTGTCTGCTCACTCTGTTATATCCACGTGGGCTTCCTCATTATTCCTCAAGCATTACTGGCAAGCTTCTCCTTCAGGGCCTTTGCACTTGCTATACTACCCTTACCTAGAGCTCTCTTCATCTGATATCCCCATTGCTTACTCTCTCACCTCTTTCAAGTCTTTGCTCACATGTTCCCTTTTCACTGAGGTCTTTCTTGATTGCCCTATTTCAATTTTTAAGCATCTCCCCACCCACATACTCATACACTCCTCCCTGGCACCTCCAATTACCCTTCTTGCTCTGTTTTCTCCATAAGTACTTATCACCTTAAACATACTACATAAATAATTTATCTTGTTCATTGTCATTTATCCCCATTAAGCCAAACACCCTTGAAGGCTCATCTGTGCTGTTCACCACCGTTTTCCCAGCATCTAGAATAGTAGGCATTCAATAAACATTTGAAAGAACATTTGAAATATGCCTAGTACTCTAGAGAAGGAAAGCAGTGGGTTTTCTTCTGTGACCAGGCCAGGTTTATTTGCTTGCTTGCTTGCTTTGGTAGGAGAGTTGCTAAGATTGGGGAAAGATTGCTGGCTGTTAGGGAAGAGTTAACTGTGGAAGTGACAGTAAAACCTAGTTGTGAAAGATGATCAGGAACTTTCCAGACAGAGAATATAGTGAAGGGCATTCCTGGTAGAAGGAACAGCATATGCACGAGCAGAATACTTTGCAAAAGCATGCACGGTCATAAAATGCCAGAGAGTTAGGTATCACACCAGGGAAGTGTGGAGCAGGAGAAGTGAGTGTGGGTGCAGAGCAGAGGCCTGGAGGGCCAGCCAGGGCCAGCCATGAAAGGTGGAGACAGATTAGACCTTGGCCTCCCAGGGCCTTGTCCACTGCTCCAAGCAGTTTCCTTTTCAATCTAAAACTTACTTTTTCTTTTAGATATAGTAGGATGATACAATACTACCCACATTTTCCTTTATAAATAAAAATGCATTTATGATTACAGAGTGTGAGATTTAAGGCAAGTGATTTTTAAAATATTCACGTTTTTAAAAGCAAAAAAACTGAAAGGGTTTATATTTTGGAATTGATTATAGATTTTTGATTACTTAGATCCAAAAGACTAAAACAATCAAAACTTCCAAAGAAATGACAGCTTGTCCCAAGCCTATTTTTATCATCAACTTAGAGTTCAAACTCTGTAGAAAAATAAAGCCAATGATATAACATGCAGAGGACTATGAAAACAGATGTAAACAGATATAAAACAGATGTAAATGTCCTCCAGCCCTGGCCAGTTTGGCTCAGCGGTTAGAGTGTCGGCCTGCGGTCTGGAGAGACCCGGGTTCGGTTCCCGCTAAGGGCACGTACTTCGGTTGCAGTTTGTCACCGGCCCTGGTTGGTCGTGCGGGTGGCAGCCACTCGATGTGTCCCTTCACATCGATGTTTCTCACTCTCTCTCCCTTCTTCTCTCTCCCTCCCTCTCTATCTGTACAAAAAAAAATGGAAAAATATCCTCGGGTGAGGATAGAAAAAAAATAAAAATAAAATAAAATAAATAAAAATAAAAAAATAAATGTCCTCCAGCCCTAGCCAGTTTGGCTCAGCGGTTAGAGCGTCGGCCTGCGGTCCGGAGAGACCCGGGTTCGGTTCCCGCTAAGGGCACGTACCTCGGTTGCAGTTTGTCCCCGGCCCTGGTTGGTCGTGCAGGTGGCAGTCACTCGATGTGTCCCTTCACATCGATGTTTCTCTCTCTCTCTCCCTTCCTCTCTCTCTCTCCCACTCTATCTGTACAAAAAAAATGGAAAAATATCCTTGGGTGAGGATAAAAAATAATAAAATAAATTAAAAAATAAAAATGTCCTCTAAATGTTTTAGCAATTGGCAATTGTTAAACTGACATTGATATTATATTTATTATTATATATTTGAATTGTTGAATTAAGCAATGAGGAGTAGGAAATTGTAGGTGGAAACCTGATTAGGACTATAATATTAGTTTTTTTTAAATTCTTAGAAGTGATATTTTGTGTACTTTATTTCTTCTTAATTTGATTTGTAAAGCTAAGATCTTGAAGCTTTTTATTAAATTCATTACAGTTAAGTATTAAATATTAAGAATAGACAATGAGCAGAACAATTATAGATTCATTCATTCAACAAATATTTAAAAGCCCATTATGAGCAAAAAAATGTGATTTGGTATTGGATTCCAAATGACATAAAAGCAAGCGGCTATTTTTTTCTCTTTGCTTAAAATAACACGAGGAATACATCGGTCTATAGTGTGAAACCAATTGTGTTAGGATGGAGGAATTAGGAGTTTGTTTTACTTCTTATAAAAATGTTTCGCCCTGGCCCGTTTGGCTCAGCGGTTGGAGCATCGGCCTGCGGTACAGAGAGACCCAGTTTCGGTTCCCGCTAAGTTTGTCCCCGGCCCTGGTTGGTTGTGTGGGTGGCAGCCACTCGATGTGTCCCTTTCACATCGATATTTCTCTCTCTCTCTCTCTTCCTCTCTCTCCCTCCCACTCTATCTGAACAAAAAATGGAAAAAATGTCCTCGGGTGAGGATAAAAAAAAAAAAAAAATGTTTCAAGTTTTGTTTTACATCCACTTTTCAGTTAAAAGTTATGCCATGTGCCCTGGCCGTTCGGCTCAGCGATTAGAACGTCGGCCCATGGACCAAAGAGTTGTGGGTTTGATTCCAGTCAAGGGCATGTATCTCGGTTGCAGTTCATCCCCAGCCCTGGTCGGGGGCGTACAGGAGGCAACCAGTCAATGTGTTCCTCTCACATCGATGTTTCTCTCTCTCTTCCTCTCTCCCTCCCACTTTATCTGAAGATAAATGGAAAAATATCCTCGGGTGCAGATTTAAAGAAAAAATTATGCCATGTAGCGTCAACTCACACCATAAGGATGGGTGCACGTAGATCACAATTAAGCGGAGTTTTTCAGAAGTGACCCATTTGTGTTCTTGGTGAACTCCTACTCGAGCTACTTCTCTAGTGCCACCATTTTCACCATTGTTTTCAACCATGCAGAGCTGTTTCCAATATACAGATATTGGGTTCCTCCTCAAACACACCAAATCTGCACCTCTGGAAGCTGGGCCCGGGCAAAGGTATTTTAAATCTCCCCTCCCACCCCAGGAAATTCTGAGTTGCAGCTAGGTTCAGAATCACTAATGTCACCTATAAGAGAACCAGTGACCTTAAAGATGGATGGCATTTCTGAAATTAAATTAAATTAAATCTTTATTTTAAAGAACATTATAGTTAATGTTCAGGTGACTATTTTAAATTTTGATTCCCTGGGAAGTAGGAAAATGTGGTAAATGTGTTCACATTACTACAACCCAAGGCGTGCTTTCGTGCTGTCCTCAGAACACACCGGACTACAGAAGGAAGAGCCAGCAAGGGGGAGGAGCCCATCCTAGACCTCAAGGCAGGGCCTGTGGCCGAGGGACTTTGCAAGGAGGTAGCAAGAGGTTCTCCAGGATTTCCCAGAAGGCAAATATTTCTTTCTTCATTAAATTTATAGATGATGTTCAAAAGGCTCTAGGTGCCCTGAATTTGTATGTTGGTTTCTAGAGCAATATGTATTCAGCTGCTCCCTGCAGGCGCACACAGCTCTGTTGCCTCCAGCATCCCCTGCTGCAGTCTCAGCGGAGGTGGAGTGCTTTCCCAGGCAGAAGAGGAAGAGGCCTCACCATAAATAGGGCTGATCAGATGGTGAGGCTTCTCCATCTGCTTCTTTTTTCAAAATGAGCACCTTACAATCCATTCTCTTGTTGGCTAGTGGTCCTTCTCTTTTCTCTTTGATTGTTGAATTTTATAAATGGGCCACTGTCCCAAAATATTGGAGTTGGAAGGAAGTGGCCCCAGTTCTTATATATTTTGAAATTGAAAAACCAAGGCCCAAACAGGATAAATGATTTGCCCATGATCACACAACTTGGTGAGGCAAAGCTGCTTTGCGTCTTTAAAGTTCACTCTGCATATGGTCAACTCACAATCTGTGGGGTACATGCTTTAAGTTCCAACAATGGGGATGATCTGCAATGATTCAGCCACACCCTCTTGCCCAGTCACCATGTGATAGGTGACATATATCTGAGACATCTGCTGTGGTGTATTGAAAGCATTCAGACTGGGTCATGCTGGGAGGGAAGCTCAGAAGAGACTAAACCTTTGACACTGGTCTTGTTAACAGCACACTTTCTGAAGAGCAGATGGTCTTAAAGTAGAAAAGAAGAAAGATTCATTTGTAACCCTACCTTACCCTAAAATGCGTGTCTAACCAGTCAACACAAAATGCCAAGTGGGAGTTAAATAACTCAGATTGCAAGGGCTCTGTCTATATGTTATCAATCATCTGCATTTCTATATTTGAGCAGTTGCCAAAATATAGACTATGAGGTATAGTCTATATTACTTGAAAAAATTTGGTGCTTGGAATTCTGTATCCTTTTTTTTTTTTCTTTCTTTTTTTGGTACGTGCCCCTATCCACTAGGGCCTAGCAGAAACCGAACCCAGACTCTCTGGTCCGGAGGCCAATGCTCCAACTGCTGAGCCAAACTGGCCAGGGCTGTATCCAGTTTTGTCAGAGAAAAGATTATGGAATGCTACTGCACAAAAGCCTATTAACCTCACACCGCTAGAGGTGGTGCTGCTGCTGGAAACTGAATTATGCTCCCCACCCCAGCTTTCAGATGTCGAAGCCCTAACACCTATGTGACTGTTTTGGAGATACGGCTTTGAGGAGGCGGTTAAGGTTAAATGAAGTCATCCGAGTGCAGTACTGATCCCATAGAACTGGCTGATAAGAAGAGGAAGAAACACCAGAGCTCCCTCTCTGCCACAGGAGGACACAGCGAGAAGGCAGCCACCTGCAAGCCAGGAAGGGGTTCTCACCAGAACTGACCACGCTGGCACCCTGATCCTGAACTTTTCATCCTCCAGAACTGCTACAAAATAAATGTCTGTTGTATAAGCCTCCTAGTCTATGGCATTTTGTTATGACAGCCTGCGCAGACTGAGACGCTAACCTACAAGAACCACATGGGTTCTGTGGGCACGGCCTTCCAGGCTCCGCAGCATGGGCACCAGGAATATCGGGTGCTCGTGCCCTGGCTGCCAAGTATCAAGCTTTGGACACAGGCCCAGAATTGGTAACAGTGACGTAAGTTCTGATGCCAGCACGGACAGCTACACACATGCCAGGTGTTTGGTGAGGAGGTGCGCGCTGCACACAAGGCACACGGGCAGGCGGCCAGCAGGCGCACTCTGAGGGCCAGCTCTGGGTCAGCACCTGCGTGTCGGGGATACAGTGAAAAGCAGAGTTCCTCATCCTTCGAGAGCTGATCCTCTGTTGGGGAAGACAGGACACATGAAATAAGTAAGTGAAATATGTGCTATGCTAGAGAGTGATGAGTGCTAAGGTAAAAAATAAGGCAGCAAGGGGGTTATGGAATACGTGGTAATTTTCTAAGTACTGAAGAGGGGTCAGGTGAAGTCTCACTAAGAAGGTGCCAGTGGAATAAAGATGTGAAAGAGGTAAGGGAAGGGGCTATGTGTATATCAACAAAAGAACATTACAGAATGACACAAAGGCAAAGGGCCTAAGTTATGTTAGAAAAGCACCAAGAAGGTACATAGCAAAGAAGAGAGGAAATGAGGAGAGAGATGGGCTGATAAAGATCCTACAGAGCCTGCAGACCTTTCCGTTGACTGTCGATTTGTCTTCTACTCTGAGCAGAGCAGCACGCTCTGCTTTACATTTTAACAAAGTATCTCAGGCTGCTGTGGAGCCAAAGCTCTGCAATACACGCTGCACTGGTTTCCTGGGGCTGGCCATAACCATATTACCACCAGTGGCTTAAAACAATAGAAATTCACTCTCTCACATTTCCGGAGGCTAGAAGTCTGAAATCAAGGTGTCTGCAGGGTTAGTTTCTTCTTGAGCTTCTGAGAGAGACTCTGCACCAGGCCTCTCCTGGCTTTGGAGGGTTGCATCAATCCTGGACTTATACCTGCATCACTCCAGCCCGCTTCTATCTTCTTACAGCCCTTTTCCCATGTGTTTTGGTGTTGCTATCCCCGCATCTCCCTCTCCTTTGTCTCATAAAGAAACCAGTCACTGAAAAGATAAACAAGATTGATGAACCCTTAGCTAGACTCACCAAGGAACAAAGAGAGAGAACACAAATACACAAAATCAGAAATGAAAGAGGAGAAGTAACAACCAACACCAAAGAAATACAAAAGATCGTTAACAACTACTATGAACAACTATATGGCAACAAATTCGACAATCTAAGCGAAATGGACAAATTTCTAGAAACACATAGTCTCCCAAAACTCGACAGGGAAGAGATAGAAAACTTGAACAGACCAATAACAACTAAGGAAATTGAAAAGGTAATCAAGACTCTCCCAGCAAACAAAAGCCCAGGGCCAGATGGCTTCACAGGGGAGTTTTACCAAACATTCAAAAAAGAACTAACACCCATTCTCCTCAAACTATTTCAAAAAATTCTTACAAACTCGTTTTATGAGGACAGCATAATTCTAATTCCAAAACCAGAAAAAGATACTACAAAGAAAGAAAACTACAGGCCAATATTCCTGATGAACATAGATGCCAAAATCCTGAACAAAATACTAGCATATCAGATCCAGCAACACATCAAAAAAATTATTCACCATGAGCAAGTGGGATTCATCCCAGGGATGCAAGGCTGGTACAATATTCATAAATCAATAAATGTGATACACCACATAAATAAAATGAAGAATAAAAACCACATGATCATATCAATAGATGCCGAAAATGCCTTTGACAAAATCCAGCATCCATTTCTGATAAAAACGCTCAGCAATGTGGGAATAGAGGGATCATATCTCGACATAATAAAGGCCATATATGAAAGACCTACAGCCAACATCATACTCAATGGGCAGAAATTAAAAGCATTTTCCTTAAGAACAGGAACAAAGCTAGGATGCCCACTTTCACCACTCTTATTTAACATAGTACTGGAAGTCTTAGCCACAGCAATCAGACAGGAAGAAAAAATAAAAGGGATCCAAATTGGAAAGGAAGAAGTGAAACTGTCATTATTCGCAGATGACGTGATACTATATGTAGAAAATCCCAAAGACCCAATTAAAAATTTACTAGACTTAATAAATGAATTTGGCAAAGTAGCAGGATACAAAACTAATGTCAAGAAATCGACGGCATTCTTATACACCAATGATGAACTCACAGAAAGAGAAACTAAGAAAATAATCTCATTTACCATTGTGGCAAAAAAAAAATTAAGATACCTAGGAATAAACTTAACCAAAGAAATAAAGGACCTATTTGCAGAAAACTACAAGTCATTGAAAAAAGAAATTGAGGAAGATATAAAAAAGTGGAAAAGCACATACCTTGGTCATGGATTGGAAGAATTAACATCATTAAAATGTCCATACTACCCAAAGCAATCTATAGATTCAATGCAATCCCAATCAAAATACCAACGGCATACTTCACAGAACTAGAACAAATACTTCAAAAGTTCATATGGAACCAAAAAAGACCTCGAATAGCCACAGCCATCTTGAAAAAGGAGAACAAAGTAGGAGGGATCACATTACCAGGTTTCAGGTTATACTACAAAGCCACTGTAATCAAAACAGCCTGGTACTGGCACAAGAACAGGCATATAGACCAGTGGAATAGAACAGAGAACCCAGAAATGGAGCCAAGGCAATATGCTCAATTAATATTTGACGAAGGAGGCAAGAGCATGCCGTGGAGTAAAGACAGCCTCTTTAATAAATGGTGTTGGGAAAATTGGACAGCTACATGCAAAAAAATGAACCTAGACCATCAACTTACACCATACACAAGAATAAACTCAAAATGGATAAAAGACTTAAATGTGACTCATGAATCCATAAAAATCCTAGAAGAAACTGTAGGCAACAAAATTTCAGACATCATACACAACAGAATTTTCACTGATACATCACCTAAGGCAACAGAAACAAATGAGAAAATGAACACATGGGACTACATCAAACTCAAAAGCTTCTGCACAGCAAAAGATACACTCATCAAAATGGAAAGGCAACCGACTGTATGGGAGAGCATAATTGCCAATGATATATCAGATAAGGGGTTAATTTCCAATACATATAGAGTGCTCATACAACTCCACAAAAGGAAGACAAAGAACCCAATTAAAAAATGGGCAGAGGAGCTGAATAGACACCTCTCCAAACAGGACATACAAATGGCTAAGAGACATATGAAGAAATGCTCAACATCACTAATCATCAGAGAGATGCAAATTAAAACAACAATGAGGTATCACCTCACACCTGTCAGAATGGCTGCCATCAACAAATCATCAAACAACAAATGTTGGCGAGGGTGTGGAGAAAAGGGGACTCTAGTACACTGCTGGTGGGAATGCAGACTGGTGCAGCCACTATGGAAAACAATATGATGTTACCTCAAAAAATTAAAAATTGAACTTCCATTTGACCCAGTGATCCCACTTCTAGGAATATACCCTAAGAAGCCTGAAACACCAATCAGAAAGAATATATGTACCCCCATGTTTGTAGCAGCACTATTTACAATAGCTAAGATCTGGAAACAGCCCAAATGTCCATCAGTAGATGAGTGGATAAAAAAGCAGTGCTACATATACACAATAGAGTACTATGCAGCTGTAAGAACGATCTTGTATCCTTTGAGACGACATGGAGGGTCCTGGAAAGTGTCATCCAAAGTGAAACAAGCCAAACAGAGAAAGATGAATATCATATGATCTCACTTATTTGTGGAATATAATGTATATAACAGTCTGAGGAATGGGGTGTTCCCAGAGATGTGGAAGTGGGGTACAGACTGACAATCCCCAGAAGAGGGGGTGGTGGGGGAGAGATAAACCACAGAACTTACATGCATGTGTGCATGAACAATGGACATGGACAACAAAGCTGGGGACAGGGTGGGGAGGGAAGGGGAGGGTGGAATCAGTGGGGAAAAAGGAGAAACATCTGTAACAAAAATAAATTAATTAATTAAATTTTTTTAAAAAGAAACCAATCACTGTATTTAGGGCCCACCCTAATCCTGTACGACCTCATCTTAACTCATTATACATGCAGAGACCCTATTTTCAGATAAGTTCACATTGACAGGTTCTGGTGGACATGAATTTGGGGGAGATACTATATAATCCACTGCACTACCTATCATTCAAATGCTGAATTTAGGTTTATAACCTAAAAAAATAAAACTAGGTTTTTAAAAAATCAATACCAGTCTGACCGGTGTGGCTCAGTGGTTGAGTGTCAACCCATGCACCAAGAGGTCACGGGTTCGATTCCTGGTCAGGGCACATGCCCAGGTTGTGGGCCAGATCCCCAGTGGGGAGCAGGCAAGAGGCGGGCAATCGATGTTCCCGCTCATCGATGTTTCTATCTCTCTCTCCTTACTTCTTCTCTCTCTAAAATCAATAAAGAAAAAAAAATTAAAACAAATAGAATAAAATCAATATTAAATTCAGGTCCTACAGTTTATAGGAAAGACAACACCATGTGAAATGAGCATTGATCTCCCTCGGCACGACAGAGTTGGCTGAAAATGTATAAGTGACAAGGCTGAACAAAGTCCCGGTGTGAGGGACCAATCTGTTTTTTCCAAAGAATAGTGAACTTATATGAACACATACAACTGAAAAGAAAACAAAAAAAGGTCTTTCCACAAAAGTACTTTCGGTAACAGTCTTAGTCTAGGCTCGAGGAGTGAATGGCTGTCACTCTGGCCACGTGGTCTGGCAGATCTGCCCTGGGAGTCTCCAATGGAAAGGTGGGGCAGGGTTGCCAATTCTTTCCTGGGGACCTTTTAAAAGAAAACATGTTTGTGCTTCATGAAAGAAAACTGTGGAATAAATTCAACCTCTAAAAATAATAATCAAACACATTCTTAAACCACCATATCTCTTTCCCAGACTCACCTACTGAAACACTTCTGAGCCTGTTTCACCGAAGTCCAGAAGTCCTGGGAGAGAACATGGGCAGGACAGCATGGTGCCCCCTCTGCCTGCCCAGCTTGCTGCTGCCAGCCATGCTCCTCAGATGGTGTCATCTCACTGCATTGCACATGGCTGTGAGCAACTCAGAGCACTGCTGGAGAAGATACTGAGCACACAAAGCTGCTTTGCAACCATGATGTCTGGTGATCACAGGACTTCTCTCTCTCCTCTTACACACACACACACACACACACTTCACATGCTGTTTAGTGCATTGCCTCTTCAGTGGACCTTCCCTACGTCTCTGGTCTAGCTGGTCCTCTTTTCCATGCCCTCTCCTCACATATGCACAGTTCACCCCCAGCACCTGGCCTTACCAAAAGCCTCCAGCCTTTGCATCCGAATGCAGAGCAGGAACCATGGGCAGGTGCAGAGGTCACCAGGGCAGACAGCCCCTGGTGCCTAGCAGTGGGCAAAACTACAAGTCCTTGAACAACCACTCCCTTAAGCATTAACCCCTAGAGATGACATCTAGACCTCAGCTGTGCTTCAGTGACATCAGGACCAGCTGCAATAAATAATGACCCACTCTCCTGGGCCCAACTGATCAGTGGAGACCAGGACTCTGAGGAGACACACTAGAAAAGTGATAAATATTCTATTGAGATCCTCCTCTGAGACCCCAAATAAAAGCCCTCAGGATGGAGGGGCCAATGCAGCTCTTTCCATGGAGCATGTCTGCACCTTTCCCCAGTCCCTTCTTTCCACAGGGCAGCTCTCCTCTCCTCCTCTCCTTTCCCCTTCTCTCCTCTTCTCTCTGGCTTTCTATGTTAACGTTTCTTATCATTTGAGTCTTGGCTCTGAATTCTTCTGTGAGCCAGAATTCAAGAACTAAGGTTGCGGAACCAAGGTTAACACCTGGTGCCATTTTTCCACTGAATATTGCCCATGTGAGGCCTAAGCAGATTCCTGCCCCCTTCCCATTCAGTGTGACATGCAGAGATTTAGCTGAGTCACACATAAAATCAAATTGCCTACAACACAGCTCTACACACAATTCAAGACATGTTGGGAGAGTCATCCCACCAAATCCTCTAGGTGCCTGGCCAGTGAACATAAGTCCAGACACCTCTGCCTCTTCTCTCCCTAGACAACCCTCCCCCAAGGCCATAGTTTTGCTATTTCAATGCTAAGACTAGGCGGAAGCACAGAATAAGTGTGAAAGCCCAAATATAAAGGAAGCTAACCACTTTCACTAAAAAATTTTGTGTGCTATTTCATTAAGGTTCAGCCTTTTCTTGCCTTTATGGTTTCCTGCTTTTTTCATTTAAATGGTAGCATATTAAATACACTGTTGTACACCTTGATTTTTACTATATCTTTATTGATGTACATTTTACATATCATGTAATTCACCCATTCAAGTGTACATTCAATGATTTTGTTAGTGAACTAGCAAGTTGTGCAACCATAACTGTAAGTCAGTTTTTCATTGTTTCCGTCTCTCCAGTGAGATCCCTCGTGCCCATTACAACCAGCTTTCCACATGTTCCCCCACCTCAACCTCTTTTGCTTTCTGATTAGCAACTGTGATAAAGTAATTTTGGATATTGTCATCATAGTCTAAACTTGGCCAGTTTTCTTCCCATCAGGGGACCCAAGGCATTCTTGCAGGGCCCATCTTCTTGGTAGTTGTGATGGTGAACCGCAGGCCACGGAGGCGTGGAGGAAGCTGTGGCTGGGCACAATGAATTGTGCTTGAACCCAGAAGCCTTTTTGTCCCCAAGCCACCCACACATCTTCCAAGAACAACCTTTTTAAAAGCTTGAAAACAAAATTCACAGGAAAAATGACTATGTGCCTGTCTTAAATTTTCTTTAAAATAAAATTTACAAAGCCCTAAAAAAAATCCTGAATTATTATGACCTAAAAGGTTTTTTCTAGCTAAAAACAAACAGTTGTGATAAAATAAGAAATCCCCATGTTCAAGTGCACAGAGAAATGCCTGTCACTAACCATTTGAAGGTTTAAAAAAAACAGAGTCAAAGCAAACACAGGAATCAAGAACCACAGAATTCAAGACTCTAACAACGTTGTTTTGAAGAGATAGTGAACCAGAGAATGAAAAGAAAGGCAATTGAATCAAGTTGTAATGCGCTTTGATTTTAAAAACACACAGCTGGCCCTGGCTGGTTTGACTCAGCGGTTAGAGCGTCGGCCTGTGGTCCAGAGAGACCTGGGTTTGGTTCCTGCTAAGGGCATGTACCTCTGTTGCAGTTTGTCCCCGGCCCTGGTTGGGTCTTGCGGGTGGCAGCCACTCGATGTGTCCCTTTCACATCGATGTTTCTCTCTCTCTCTCTCTTCCTCTCTCTCCTTCCCACTCTATTTGAACAATAAATGGAGAAATGTCCTCAGGTGAGGACAAAAAAACAACAACACACAGCTGTTGCTGCCTCCATTTTCCTCCATGCTTCATGAGCGTAAACACAATAGGTCCTCAATTACTGTATGCCTAAAGAATGAATAAATGAATGCGGGCTTATTATGTTCTAAGCACTATGCTAGAATTTGGTGATCAATAATGACAAAGGCTGCCCTTGCTGGTTTGGCTCAGCGATTAGAGCATCAGCTAGAGGACCAAAGAGTCACGGGTTTGATTCTGGCCAAGGGCACATTCCTCGGTTGCGGTTCATCCCCGGCCCTGGTCGGGTTGTGCGGAAGGCAGCCAATTGATGTGTCTGTCTCACGTCAAAGTTTCTCTGTCCCCTCGCCACTACTGTATCAGAAGATAAATGGAAAAATATCCTCAAGTGAGGATTAAAAAAAAAAAATGACAAAGGCTCTGGTGTCAAGACATACAAGTACAGTGGAGAAGCAGGCTCATAAACAAATAATTTCTATATAGTACGATAATCAAAAGAAGTAGTTTAAAGGTACAGAGATAACCCAGAATGAGTAGTGATTAATATGGGTTAGGGAAGGGAGAATGGTTAGAGAAACTTTGCATATTTTCTAGGAAAGCAATGCAAAGAAGGGTATTCTGGGCAAAGGAAATAGCGAATGCAAAGGGAAGAAGTAGTTCAGTCTAACTAGACTCTAGTTATTAGAGCATGAGATGTATCAAGATCCTGGGTGAGGTCAGATGTGAGAAGCAAGAAATAGTTTGATGGTAAAGTTCAAGGGCATTGGTGGGAAGCTATAAATGGGCACAGGCAAAGGGTCTCCAACAGAAGACAGACAAGATGGCACGAGCATCATTGTGCAGAATGATGGAGCACACTTCCTGTGCTCATTCACATGCAGGAGCCAGGCTGAGGGTGTAAAACAGTGGTAGGAAGAGAAGCCATAGCTCTGATAAAATAAGGTTTCACAAGGAACTGTATGTGAATTGTGCGGTGGGAAGGTAGATTTACCAGATGTAAGTAAAGGAATGTAAATGCTTCAAGTACAGGGTCAGTAGTCTGTGGAAAGGGATAGTAGACAGGTAAACGTGAACTTGGATGAATTTAAAGTGTCCCCCAAAGCAGTAGAGAAACAAATAAAATGCAGTAGCAGATATACAGGTGGGCTGGATTAGGACAAATTAGCATCCTGTCAGATGTGTACACCATGGTCTTTACAGATACGATACACTCCCTCATTTGAAGAAGTCACTATAAGGGTAAAGAGTGAGAAAAGTCTGCCTCTTTTGGGGACGCATTGGAAAATCTTTAATTGACTTTGAACAAGAAAAGAGCAGCTTCTACTCCTCAATTTTGACATGTTGTTTGGCACCACGTGGAGGTCCTTTGGCTACATGAGATGGGCTTTCCCATGCACTCCCCCTCCATCAGCTGTATTTCAATGGTCTCAGAATTCTCTGACAGATTTTCGGTCAAGTTGTTTCCATTAAAAAGTACTGATTTTAAAAACTAATAACTTTAAAACTGCCACACACACACAAGGAAAACCAAATGGTCTACAAAACACTCTCCTTTCCTTCTGAAGGTCTTACAGTGCATTGTAATCATTAACCAGTCTTTTACTATTAAACTTAAATGGCCAGTTGAGACAACAGTTCTGAGACTGTTCTTCCCTCACTGATTAAACCAGGCTGGCAGGTACTGGGGACAATATTCATTTAGCCTTCTGAGCTTTCTGGGCAGCCGTGGTGGCTTTGCCAGCGCCGGCTGCCTTCTGGTCCCCTGCTTTGCACAGTGGCAGCAGCTGGCTTCACACCTAGGATGATTATCCGGAACCATCCAGGCCAGGTCAGTGCTGGATGCGCACCTGTGCTGGACTGTCACACAGCTCACATTGCTTGCAAATTTGCTGAGCTGAAGGAGAAAATTGATCATCATTCTGGGAAGATGGCCAAAGTTTCTGAAATCTGGTGATGGTTCAGTATGGTTCCTGGCAAGCTCATGTGCGTTGGGAGCTTCTCTGGCTATCCTCCTCTGGGCCGTTTTACTATTCATGACACAAGACAGACTGTTGTACGTTCATACACCCTTATACAGTGTGCTTAAAAACCCATTTCTCAGTATTGGCCAGGAATCATTGCTATAGGCAGTAAGTAAAAACGGCCCAGACCAGACCACCATGATATGTGAATCATTGCTTTCCACGCTCAAAAGTCATACAAAATGCTGGTAATTAGCCCATAGCCTAAGGGAATACATTTCTTGTAAGTGGAGAATCCAGTATGACTTGGATTAATATACAGAGATTCAGAACTGGTTGTGCGGAGTATGGGGTACCAGAAAAAGGGAAACAAAATCTCTGACTTAGGCAATAGTGAACTTGGGGAGAATGGGACAGACTGTTACCAGATTGCAAAGGGGTGGAGAGGGAGCAAGACCCCATTACAATGGAAGTGCAAACCAGGAACATGCTCTGAGGTTGTGGTATGCAGAGAAAGGAGCCTGTTATAGAGACATAAGGTCTGTCTGGGCACAACTTGAGATCTACTTCAGATGCTTTGATTGAAGCCCTCCCCCCAAACAAAAGCCAGAAGGTTTTTACTACATATTTGAGGTTTGGAAAGCAGAAAATTTTAAGAAATTATCCTGAGAGATTTCACTGGAAAGATCTGGTGAATGATACCAGAAACTTACATTTGTTTCAGGAAAAAACAGTACAAAGCAAGTTGTGTGTTTCTATACAATATACAGTACTTCTAATTCCAAAGAGTAACTTTATGGGCAATAAATCTTTTTGTGGTCTTTGTAAAGTTCCAAATTAATAAACACCTCTGAAATTTTATATACATACCTTGCCAAGGTGAACAATATGTTTAGTCAAGATGTAGGTTTCCAGAGTAGTCAAAGCTGAGCAAACAGTCACGTTGCAAAATTCTCTCGTGATATGTTTCTTATTTATTTTTAAATTTTTGTTGTTGTTGTTGTTGTTGTTATTTCCTATACAGAATTCGGGGATCTGGGTATGCTCCTATCCATCTACGTAACATAATAGTAACTTGTAGACAAGATAATCACTTGGTCCCTTCGACTGTGAAATAACAAATCATGACTAGTTCTTTTTTACGTGGACATACTCCTAATGAAGGAAAGACATTGGGTAATAGAGCACAGACAACTCAGTGGATACATTAACGTCTCATTCAAGAAAAGGGGACCACATCAAAGTTACAACTAAACTACAGAACAACCATCATTCAAAACCACCTAAAATCAAGCTGAATGGAAGTCCTACAACTATGGAATTAAAGAAGCAGCCACATCCAGACTGGTAGGAGGGGCGGCAGCGGCAGCGGCAAGACGGGCTGGTCCCACACCCACATGTGGCGGATAAAAATCAGGAGGCTCCTGCGGCTGGGAAGGTCCTTCCTGAGGACTGAGGGGTTCCTGTCCCACACCAGGTGCCCCACTCAGGGTTCCAGTGCCAGGAAGAGAAGTCCCCATAACTTCTGGCTGGAAAAACCAGCGGGAACTGAGGCTCAGGGAAGCTGAAGCGGCTGGAGCCCCAGGCAGCTCCCTAAAGGGCCCGCGCTCGGTCTTATCGGACTCTCTCCCTCTAAGCTTGGAGGGGAGGCAGCTCGAGGGGCGCCAGAGACATACAGGGAAGAACTGAGCTGTTTGGCACTGGAGCGAGGGCTGGAGAGGGGGCTTTCTCCAGGACAAACGTGCTGTCAGAGGCCTTTGTTCCTTTGGTGAGCCCATCCCGCGGGCGGCAGACAGTCGCCATATCTGGGACTCCAGCAACCTGGCTCACACTGGTAGCCCCGCCCTGCTGACTCCCTGAGGCCCCGCCCCACCCCGCCCCACCCCGCCCCACCCCGCCCCACCCCGCCCCACCCCGCCCCACCCCGCCCCACCCCGCCCCACCCCGCCCCACCCCGCCCCACCCCGCCCCACCCAACTTTCAGGCCCACCCAAGCTGTTGCCACTTGCTTAACCATAGGATTGGCCTGTCTTGGATCCTGCTTCAGGTTTTTCCTAAATTCTTTCAAACGAGCAGCATCTGGTCTCAGCGAGCCCCATACCTCTCATTAAGTAATACACTGAAACAAACACAGGGAGGCAGCCAAAATGAGGATACAAAGAAACAGGTCCCAAATGAAAGAACAGAACAAAACCCCAATAAAAGAACTAAGTGAAAGGGAGATAAGCAACCTAACAGATGCTGAGTTCAAAATACTGCTTATAAGGATACTCAATGAACTCAGTGAGGGCCTCAAGAGCATAAAAAAGGACCAGTCAGAAATGATCGATGCACAGTTAGAAACGAAGGAGGCTTTAACTGAAATAAAGAATAATTTACACAGCTTCAATAATAGAGTACGTAAATCCAAGGAACAAACCATCGATTTGGAATATAAGGAAGCAAAAAACACCCAATCAGAACAGCAAAAAGAAAAAAGAATCCAAAAAAATGAGGATAGTGTAAGGAGCCTCTGGGACAACTTCACGTGTGCCAACATTCGCATCTTGGGGGTGCCGGAAGGAGAAGAGAGAGAACAAGAAATCGAAAACCTGTTTGAAACAATAATGGCAGAAAACTTTCCTAACTTGGTGAAGAAAACAGACATACAAGTCCAGGAAGCACAGAGAGTCCCAAACAAGATGAACCCCAAGAGGCCCACACCAAGACACATCATCATCAAAATGCAAAAGGTTCAAGACAAAGAGAGAATCTTAAAAGCAGCAAGAGAAAGGCAGCTAGTTACCTACAAGGGAGTTCCCATTAGGCTGTCAGCTGATTTCTCAAAAGAAACTTTGCAGGCCAGAAGGGAGTGGCAAGAAATATTCAGAGTGATGAAAACCAAGAACCTACAACCAAGATTACTCTATCCTGCAAAGCTGTCATTTAGAATCGATGGACATATAAAAACTTTCCCAGACAAGAAAAAGTTAAAGGAGTTCATCACTACCAAACCGTTATTATATGAAATGATGAAGGGTCTTTTTGAAGAAAAAGATAAAATGTATGAACAAACAAAATGACAATGAACACATATCTATCAACAATGGAATCTGCAAACAAAATGAACAGGAAGAACAGAAACATTCTCATAGATACAGAGAACATTTTGTTGGTTGTCAGTTGAGAAGGGGGTTGGGGGAATGGGTGAAAAAGGTGAAGGGATTAAGAAGCACAAATTCATTGCTAGACTGACAAACCTCAAAGGGAAAGGGGTTGGGGGGGTGGGAAGAAATAAACCAAAGAACTTATATGCATAACCAATGGACACAGACAATAGTGTGGGAAAAGGTGGGAGGGGGGCGGGAGTGGGGAGGAGGGGGTCAATGGGGGAAAAATGTGTAACATCTGTAATACATTTTACATCAAACAATAAAGATTTGAGAATAAAAAAAAGGAAAGGGAAGCAGGAACATTTGAAATGTGACTTCATTACAAGGGTAGTATGGTAGTTTGGGAGTGGGGTGAGGGTATTTGCCTTATTTCAGCATTGCTAGAGCACACATTAGCCATGGTCTCCAGTTCCAGAATTCCACTGGTTCTGGGATTCCAGCAAAGGCCCCCAGGTCACTGTGTTCCCCGACTCCATGGTACTGCTCTGGAATGCATGCGGTAGACCAGGCACCACGTTTTCTTTGTATGAGAAGTTGTTCAGGACATGGTTCACCAAAGCAAAAAATTGTAAAATTCTATGATAATTATCTTAAGCTCTGACAATGTATCCAAATAATTTATTTTGTTCTTACAAATGAAAACTCAGCTCTAACTTCAACTGGTTGATTCTTTGGCATTTTGAGAAGTCATGATCCAAGCAGAAGAGACAGCCTTTTGCTTCACACCACTGACCCTGAGACAGCCGAGCCTGCTCCCCTGTGAGGCTTCTGTGGTGGCTCTTCCAGGCCTGGAACTAAGTGACAAGATGCCCTGCCTCCTGGAAAGGAGACACTGCCACATTTTGGCACATCTGCCCTTTAGAGTTTTCCCCAAACGTTAACAGCTGCAGCTGGGCCTGCCAAGGGCATGCTTTGTGACACAAAAAGCCCTTTCATTACAGTTCTCAATGCTATTTGAGATGTTTGGATTCTTCTTTTTTATTGTTTTTCTTGAGGGCTGCTTCCTGTTTGGAGCACCAGTTAAAACTTGGGCATATCTTTTCCTTAGATCAAAATTATTTTGTGCACACAAACAGAGGAATATATAAGTACACAGCTTTGGCACAAATGATCTTCCACCTGAGCTATTCAATACAAACCCACCTTTTCAATAAGTGGCATACACGTCTCCTATTTTAGTGTTATATCCTTCTGACTTCAAGTCTTCATCCTACTTTAATGTGAAGATTTTCTTTCTTCCTATTTCTTAATGAAAAAGAAACCATTAGGGAGATAAACAGTTTAGCATTTTCAAGTGTATGCTGAGGGATATTAATTTACTCACTTTGTACCCCTTGGTGACACAAAAAAAGGATTTCAAGCTAACCAGAAGTTAGCAGAGTTTACACACACACACACACACACACACACACACACACAAGAAGAAGTTAGCAGGATCTTTCCTCTTAGGCATCTGTGCGACCAGTTAGGACCACAGGGAGGTTGCATCTTCAGGCTCACGCTCACGTGCTTTTATTTTAACTAACATGTTAGTTTCCAATTTCTTTTTTATTTTCCCAATCATTTTCAGCCGATCAAAAAGCAAAAAGAGCCCGGCTGGTGCGACTCAGTGGTTGAGCATCGACTCATACACCAGGATGTCACCGGTTCAATTCCCAGTCAGGGCACATGCCCAGGTTATGGGCCCAATCCCCAGTGGGGGGTATGCAGGAGGTGACCGATCGATGTTCTCTCTCATCAGTGTTTCTATCTCTTTCTCCCTCTCCCTTCCTCTCTCTCTAAAGTGAATGAAGAAAAATAAATTTAAAAAAAAAGCAAAAAGAGTATTTAAAATTGTAAGTATAATGTATTTAATATGATAAATTGTATTTCAAATGTCAGAGTATAGCTTTTTTTCAGGAGAAATGTCATTATAAGTTACTGTCTTCAAACTACAATTAATATTAAAATTAATTTCTTTGATTTTTATCTATGAATATATATTATGGAGATCCTGATAAGATCTTAGGTGTATCCTACATGTTATACTTCTTTTTAGCCTGATCAAATCAGGGATCTATCAGAAAACCCTTGTTAGCTGGTGGGAGAAACCAAGTGGAGCTAGGTGAGAGCATCATTACCAAGCTAGTGCTGGGTATGGTTGTGGAGGTGTGAGGGACCCCGTGGCACTAATTTCACCAGCTGCTGGGAGTGATGGTGACTCACAGCCTTCAGCCAAGTTCTTCTCCCAACATTGCCCTCAGCCAAAGATCGCTATCCCCCCAAGGCCATGCACCCTTCCTGAAATCAGCCTGCATCCAAGGACTGGGTGAATAGGGAGAGATCTCAGCTCCAAAACACCCAGTGGAACCACTTGACCTTTGTTGCATTACTTCACTCCTCCCTCTGCCCTACTCTGTGTTCTTCACTCCCCCACAGGTATTGATCTCTAGGGCACTTCCTGTATGTTCCCAATATATTTCTCAATATAATTCTAGCTTGCAAATCTGTCTCAGAGTCTGTAACTGGGGGGACCCAGCCACAGCAGCATCAAATGCTGATATAATGAAACCAGGAGGCCCATGTTTTGATCTTGACGTTGTGACCATGAAGAGTCACCTCTGTTTCCTCTGAAAGAAAGTGTTAACTTCCAAAGTCACATATTTCTAAAGTCTGAGATAACTATAACAGTAAGTATTCTATCTTGATTGTTCTCCTAAAAATTATAACTAATATCTGTCAACATAAAAAACGTCCAAACCTATAGAGAATTTCTTTTTTTATTAAACAATTTTTATTGATTGATTGATTGACTTTTTAGAGAAAGAGGAAGGGAGAGGGAGAGAGAGAGAGAGAAACATCTATTAGAGAGAACATCTTTTGGCCACTTCCCACATTCCTTTAACTGAGGATTGGGCCCACAACCTGGGCATGTGCCCTGACCGGGAATTGAACTGACCACCTCTTGGTGCATGGGTCGATGCTCAACCTCTGAGCCACACTGGCTGGGCCAAACCTGTAGAGAATTTTCATAAGAGTTTATTTAAGCTAATTGATGACATGCTGGGAAGCAAGATCTCAAATGCTCCAGAGAATGACTATTTTGCAGTTCCTTTTATACATATGAAATTAAGCAGGGATGTAAGATTACATGGTGGGAGAATGCAAGGAAGGCAAATGCTCCCTTGACATAATTGCACCTTTGAGGAGTCTGGAAAAGAGGATACTTCTGGCATTTCTAAGGTGTGTTAACCTAGATGCATAAGAACAACGGACATGGCTTGCTTGAGGAAGATAAACCTTCTAAAGCATGATCTGCCCAGTTAGGAATTTATGATCAGCTCCTCCTGTAAGGTTTCCTTTGGTCACTGGGCTTATCAGCCTTATTACAGAGTCCCCCCCCCCTTTTTAATCTTATTCCTGTATATATTTGAAGCAAGACATTCTCCTTTTATGGAGAAAACAATAAAAGCACCTGAATACATAGCTATAATATTTAAATATCATTTAAAGTATTTTTCTCTCCTGTATAAAGTTTTATAGAATAGACTCTTACCGTTAATATGTTTTTGTGGTCATGTTATTTAATTCCTTGTCTTTAGGCAAAATCAGCCATAAGCCATTTTCAAAAGGTTTTTTTTTTAAAGAACTACTACAGAAATACATTCTACAAAGTTCAAAATTATTTCATAATTTGGTACCCTTATGGTGAAAAATCTATCTAAGCACACCTAAATTTCATTATATGATTATATTTTTATTTCTCACCTCCTCTTAATTTCTAAGGAGAAAGAACCCTATCTATTAATTTATTTTTGTTACAGGTATTTCTCCTTTTTTCCCCATTGACACCCTCCTCCCCTTTCCCACCCCTCCCCAGCTTTTTGTCCATGTCCATCGGTTATGCGTATATGCATATAAGTTCTGTGGTTTATCTCTTCCCTCCCCCAACCACCCCCTCTTTTGAGGGTTGACAGTCTGTACCCTACTTCCACATCAGAGCCCCTTTTTCATTCACATAGCAAATGAAAAAATTCAGAATAGCCCAGCTGGTGTGGCTCAGTGGTTAAGCATCAACCCATGCACCAAGAGATGGCTGGTTCAATTCCCCATCAGGGCACATGCCCAGGTTGTGGGCCCAGTCCCCAGTGAGGGGCATGCAGGAGGTGGCCAACTGATGTTCTCTCTCATCGATGTTTTTATCTCTCTCTCCCTCTCTCTAAAATCAATACAGAAAAAAAAAAAAATTCTTTTTTTACAAAAAGAATTCAGAGTAAAAAATCAATGACGAGGAATCGGTTTTCTAATTCAATTATTAATTATTAGCAATAAAAAATAGGTTTTCCCCAAATTGTTCATTTGACAATAGAAACTATTCTTATAAGTCATCCCTATATTGAGTTTAATTCAATAGCTTTTACTCCTTTCTTCTTTCTGCTCAGGTTTACAGAAAGCCACTCAAATACCTCATCTCTACCTGGAACCAGATCAATGATTGCACAGAGGGTTGGTAGAATTCACCTGAAATCAGATACTTCAGAAAGAATTAATATCGTATAGGCATTCTTTTCTTTAATTATTGAAATCACAACTTTTTAAAAACTATGTTTTTGTTGATTTTAGAGAGCTAGGCAGGAAGAAAGTGAGAGAGAGAGAAATATTAATCAGCTGCTTCCTGCACACCCCCTTCTGGGGATTGAACTCAGAACCCAAGTATGTGCCCTGACCAGGAATTGAGCCAGTGACCTTCTGGTGCATGGGATGATGCTCACCCAACTGGGACACCCAAGCCAGGGCTGTATAAATACTCTTAAAAGGTGAGTTTGTGAAGAAAAAAGGGACTCCTTTAAAACAATTTAATAATGGTAATATGGCTCTGGCCAGTTTGGCTCAGCGGCAGAGCATCAGCCCATGGACCAATGAGTCATGGGTTCGATTCTGACCAAGGGCATGTACCTCGGTTGCGGTTCGTCCTCGGTCCTGGTTGGGCCATGAGGGAGGAAGCCACTTGATGTGTTCCTCTCACGTCAATATTTCTCTCTCTCCCTTTTTCTCCTTCTCTCTCCCTCCTACTCTATCTGAAGATAAATAGAAAAATATCCCCAGGTGAAGATGAATAAACAAACAAACAAACAAACAAATAAGGTAATATGGAAAGAATTGTATCCAATTTATTAAATGAAACAGTCCAACTCTGGCATGACCACTACTGAAAGGCTCAAGTCCTTTGCGTCTTGTTTTACCCTCTTAGGTTACTTTTTTTTTTTTTTTAACAAAAACACAAGAGAGCAAATTCATTTTATTTACTTTTCAATAAATTTAAATCCTTGAGGGGTACAGCATCACACGAATTCTGTGTCCAATGGCCTTAGCAGGAAGGTTGCTTCGGAATTTAGCACGAACCATGCCACTGTTTCCATGAGCACGAGTTACCTTTCCCCAGATTACTCTGGTTTTGTTTGGTTTGCCACCAGGAGTCACTGTGTTGTTCTTTGCTTTGTACACATAAGCACATCTCTTGCCCAGATAGAATTCAGTTTCATCTCGAGCATAAACACCTTCAATTTTAAGAAGAGCCGTGTGCTCCCTCTGGTTCCGGAGACCCCGTTTATAACCGGCAAAAATGGCCTTGGACCACAGCCTTCCAGACATATTTGTCCTTATAGAAGTCCTGTTCCCAGCAGGCCTCCACAGGGGCCAAGATGGCAGAAAAAGCTTAGGTTACTTTTTTGATGTAGCTGTTAAAGCCGTTGCCACTCGCATTAACTCTATCCTTCCTGGTAGGTGCCTTAAGAGAAACAAAACTCCCTCTGAAAGAGGTCCAGGGTCAGTTCCTGTCATTAGCACCAGGCCATTCTTGACCTTAGGGTAAAGTTCTTTACAAATTCACGTTGTCTCCCTATTTCCCCTTCCTTTCTTATTTTACACGTCCTGGCTTCCGTCCTTCTGTCTGGTGCACACTTTGTGTCGCTCCTTTCGGCGGCGGCATCCTTCCTGCCTGCGGCTGACTGCGGCCTCGCCCAGGGCGTGGCCAGGCGTGGGTGGCTGGTGAGGTGGGGGGACGTGCTCGAGAGGAGGCTGGGCTAGTGAGTGTGCCGTGATGGGAGGTGAGGTGTGCTTCTGTTTTTTCTGAATTGGCTCAGCACACAGTGGGAGGAACTACAACCTGCCCTGGAAAACCTATCATTGGCCAAAAAGGCCTACTTTTCTGGCAAAACTTTCTGGTTACCATTTGAACCTAGAAAAGCAAACACAATCTCTCTGTAATCTGTCTTCTAACATAGGAAAGTGCCCTGTATTACCTACCATTTTAGTAGCACTTTGCTTTTAATCTATTATTGCCCAGGAGGTATGTGCAGACTTTTATCAAAAACTTCTGAGAAAATCTTTGGAAAAGTTTTTCTACCTCCATTATCCTTTGAATAAAACTGCTACATGAAAAGAAAGGAAAGAAACACTTGAAACCTTAACATCAATCATTAGTTATTTCCCCAGCTTATCTCCCACCCAGACTCATTCAGGCTACTGTTTTACTCATTTTCCACCACCTGTACGCTCCATCCCATACATCCATAATATTTGTATGCAAAGACGACAAAATAAGCCCTGGCTTATGTGGCTCAGTTGGTTAGAGCATTGTCCCCCTGCACCCAAAGGCTGAGGATTTGATTCCCGGTGGGGGCATGTGCATGAGTGTGTGTGGGAGGCAAGCTATTGATGTTTCTCTCACATTGATCTCTCTTGCTCTCTCCCTTCCTCTCTCTAAAATCCATTTTTAAAATGTTTAAAAAAGAAGACAAAATTAGTTTTCAAGATTGTAGGCTATACATTTAATTTTTAAGGCTATTTTTTTAGAAGAGTTTGAGGTTCACAGCAAAATTGAGAAGAAGGTATAGAGATTTCTCATATGTCCCCTGCTCGCACACATTCATAGTCTCCCCCATCATCCACATTGCCCACCAGAATGGTACATTGTTACAACTGATGAACCTACACTGTTACATCATCACCCAAATTCCATAGATGCATCCTTGGTATTGTACAGTCTATGGGTTTTGACAAACATATAATGATATATATATATATATATATATATATATATATATATATATATAATTATAGTACATTATATACAGAATATTTTCACTGGTCTAAAATCCTGTCTGTCCTACTTACTCATCCTTTCCCTTCTCCTACATCTCCCCACGCCCCCACCCAGCACTTGCCAACCACTGATTTTTTACTGCCTCCATAGTTTTGTCTTTTCAGAATGTCATATAGTTGGAATCATACAGTATGTAGCCTTTTCCAATTGGCTTCTTCAACTTAATAATATGCATTTAAAATTCCTCTATGTTTTTCATGGTTGGGTAGCTCATTTCTTTTTAATATTGAGTAACAAAACAGTTCATTATCTAAATGTAACACAATTTACTTATCCATTCACCTATTGAAGGACATCTTGATTGCTTCCAAGTTTTGGTAATTATAAACAAAGCTGCTATAAATAACTGGTTCAGGTTTTTGTGTGGACATTAAGTTTTTAACTCCTTTGGGTAAATACCAAGGAGTAAGATTGCTGGATTTTATGGTAAAAGTATGTTTCTTTTTGTAAGAAACTGCCAAACTGTCTTCCAAAGTACTTGCACTATTTTGCATTCCTACCAACAATGAAGGAGTGCCTGTTTCCCCACAACTTGGTCAGCATTCAGTGTTGTCAGTGTTTTGGATTGTGACCATTCTGATAGGTATGCAGTGGTACCTCACTGTTGTTTTAATTTGTATTATATTTAATTTTAAAAAAATGCCCCACTCCTAGCTTCTCTATAGATACGATTTAATTTGCAAAACAAAAACAATACTTTAAAAGAATCTTTACCATGATTAAGAGGTGATGCTTGCTTTTTGAAAGCCTAACTCAACAGAAGAGCAGTAAATATTAATTAAGTTTTTAACCATAAAACATCCATCAAGAATTTTGTCATCTCACCTTGGCTGGTGTGGCTCAGTTGGGCATGGTCCTGTGCACCAAAAGATTGCTGGTTCGATTCCTGGTCAGGGCATATGCCTGGGTTGTGGGCTCGATCCCCAGTATGGGGTGTGTAGGAGGCAGCTGATCAATGATCCACTCTCACATTAATGTTTCTCTTTTTCTGTCTCCCTTCCTCTCTCTCTAAATATCAATAAAAATATTTTTTTCAAAAAAGAATTTGTCATCTGGATTTTGGGCTTTGTATTTATTCCAAGGCCTATGCAGTTACCCTGTCGATATAGTTGACTTACTCAGCACCTAGCCTCACAATTCAGCTAAGGTTGTCAAGCTAGTCAACTTTATGTTCAAATCTCGCTCTGCTCCAGTTGGCGGCGTGACTTTAGACAATAGTAGCCTCACCTAGAGCTTTTCAGGCCTTATGGCTACACTGACTGGATCAAGCCAGTCATTACTCCAGCCTAATCTTTCTTGCAACATCTGTAACTGGGTAATAAGGATACCCAGTGTAAATCAGCACAACTATAAATGCATGGACAAAAAAGGAGCTTTGTAATAAATCTGACAAGTCCTGTGACCAAAAGTAACCTCATTGGGTGATTTGATCATAAATTTCCAACCGGGCAGGCTATGGTGGGTAGTCACACCCCAGGCATATAACTTCTATAGTAAAAGGTTCATCTGCCTTACAAAACCCTATCCATTGTTCTTTTGCATCAAAGTTAACACATCCTTGAAATGTCAGAATAATCCTTTTGTAGACCCCTCAGAGGTAATAAGCACCCTCAGGGAGTACAGAATCTTGTAACTATCCTGTACTCAGTCACAGAAATTAGCCTGCCTTGCCTCCTCTCACCTTCATGTCATCTTCCTTACGTTCTCTCGTTACTTCCAAATGCATAAAAGGAATTGCCAAACTGTCATTCTCCAGAGCATTTAAGATCTTGCTTTCTAGCATTTCATCAGTTTGGCTCAAGTAAACTCTTATAAAACTTCTCTACAGGTTTGGATGTTTGTTTGTTTTTTTAAAAAAAAAAATCCTGAGGATATTTTTCCATTTATCCTCAGACACAGTGGGAAGGAGAGTGAGAGGGAGAAACAGCAATGTGAGAGAGACACATTGACTGGTTGCCTTCCACATGACCCTAACCAGGACTGGGAACTGGACCGAAACAGGTACGTGACTTAGATCAGAAAAGAACCTGAGACTCCTTGGTCTGCAGGCCAATGCTCTAACTGCTGAGCCAAACTAGCCAGGGCAGGTTTGGATATTTCTTCCATCAACATTTCATTGCTGTAGTTGGCAGGATTCTGAAGCCTACCCAGGACCAGCCTGTGGGCCTGGACCCAATTACAGGTATAAGCAAAAACCCATTGTGGCCCACTGACTCCCCATTTTGCTTTGGGTGAACTTCAGTGAGTTTTTTCTTGAAATTGCAGGCCTCCTTGCTTTACATAGTAGATCCAAGACTTTATTTGTGCTGTTAGAAAATCCTCAAGTTGCCCTGGCCGGTTTGGCTCAGCGGTTGGAGCGTAGGCCTGCGGTACAGAGAAAATCCTCAAGTTGAATAAGGATTGAAATAACCTTGGGAAGGAGAAAAAAAATGAGTTGCTGCTTTTCATTGTATTTTTTAATTGGATTGCTTACTGAGAGTCCAAACAAAATCTTTGCTGGTTAACTGAGAGACTGAACTGTCTTTAGTTACAAAGAGGAAGGACACTTGCTTCCCAGCCCTAATCTGGAGTGCTCTTAGGTGACTAAGAATCTTTGTGAAGTACCCCGAGGAAACATTTCCTTGAGGGTGTGAAGCTGTCCTATGGGGTTATCCACTGCACGGGGCTCTTCTGGAGACATGCATGTAAAGGTTGGTTTTCCCTATAAGTTTGTTCAGACTCTACAGATCTCTAAAGAAAAGTAAAGTTAACATGGCAAAGTGTGCCTCTGAGGCTGCAAACTGTACCGCAGCCGCCCTTAGTACTCCAGGAGGAAGATGGCCAAAACGAGGATCCTTCGATACTTCTAAATTAACCTTTTTTTAAAAATCCTCACTTGAGGATATTTTTTTCCACTGATTTTTAGATAGAGTGGGAGGAGGAAAGGGAGAAAGAGAGAGAGAGAGATGTGAGAGAGACACATTGATTGGTTGCCTCCTACCCAACCCCAACTGGGGCTGGAGATCGAACCTGCAACCCAAGTATGTGCCCATGACCAGTGACCCCTCAGTACAAGGGAAGACGCTCTAACTGCTGAGCCAAATGGGCCAAGGCTAAATCAATCTTTGGTGTGCACAATTAGAAAAAGGCAACTATAAAATTAGGCAGAATGAATGGATAGCATATATTTTTTTTGGATAGCATATTTAACTGGTCTTCTGCCCTGGCCAGTTTGGCTCAGCAGTTAGAGCATCGGCCTGTGGTCCAGAGAGACCCGGGTTCGGTTCCCGCTAAGGGCACATACCTTGGTTGCGGTTTGTCCCAGGCCCTGGTTGGGTTGCGCAGGTGGCAACCACTAGATGTGTCCCTTTCATGTCGACATTTCTCTCTCTCTCCCCCACTCCTACTCTAACTGGAAAAAAAAAAAAAAAAAGGTCTCTTAAAGCTTCAAAGAGAGGACTTAGATAAATGGATCAACCTATAATATTATTTAGGTGGCAACCCAATTCTTTGAGGTATTAAAAACAGTTGTCCTGCCCTGGCCAGTTTGGCTCAGCGGTTAGAGCGTCGGCCTGCGGTCCGGAGAGACCCGGGTTCGGTTCCCGCTAACGGCGCCTTCGGTTGCAAGTTTGTCCCCGGCCCTGGTTGGTCGTGCGGGTGGCAGCCACTCGATGTGTCTCTTCACGTCGATGTTTCTATCTCTCCCTTTCTCTCTCTCCCTCCCACTCTATCTGTACAAAAAATGGAGGAATATCCTCGGGTGAGGATAAAAAAACAAACAAACAGTTGTCCTTATCTTAAAAGGAGGAAGGTCATTTGAAACTTGACTTATCTTGGACAGATCTAATCTGCCAAAACTACATTTAGATTCAAGTGTTCTTTTTTAAACTAGTGAGTTTTTCTCATGGCTAAAAGGCCTCTGTATGTGTCTGTCAGTGTGTGTGTATCTATTTATGTATATTATAAATGTGAGACAATTTTCTACCTTCTGATAATATTGTTAGAAGTAATTTAAAGGCACTCTGGCTGGGTGGCTCAGTTGGTTGGAGCATCGTCCTGTGCACCAAAAGGTGGTAAGTTGGACTCCTGGTCAGGACGCATACTCAGGTTGCAGGTTTGATCCCAGGTCGGGAGGCATCTGACTAATGTTTCTCTCTCACATTGATGTTTCTCTCTCTCTCTCTCTCTCTGTTCTTCTCACTTTAAAATCAATAAAAACATATCCTCAGGTGAGGATTTAACAAAAAATCATTAGTAAATCAAAGTTAGTTTATGTATTTTGTTTTAAATGGAAAAAAATATGTCCTTTTAGTTACTGACAGTAAATATAATGTTTATGTTTTACTAAAGATTACAAAAAGAAGTCCATGTTAATAATTGACTTTGATCTCTATGAAATGTTTCTAGAGACTAAAAATGTCTTCATAAATTTGACTTCTTTGTTTTCATTAGAAATTGAGGTTTTAAGGGTTAAACATCTCAATATATCTAATTAAAACTGATAGACATAACTATACTATGCTCCAGAAGGGCCCCTGGAATACCTCAAAAGATTTTCTTTCTCTACTTACAAAATAGAAATTTAATTAAGAGGAGATATCTTACACTATTACCAAGGTTTGATAAAGTCACTTCAAGAAAATGCCAAATAATTAATCACTTCTTTTCACAGCGAAATCTCTGGAGACAAAGACTTTAAAGATCATTGACTGCTACATGAAGATTTTGTTTATTGGAGAGGACACCAAATACACTCTCCGACCTTACTGGAAGGGACTTTATACAGCACCTAACCACAAAGGGCATTATCCCCTGTCTCTGACACTTGCTTCTGCCCACAATGGACATCAAGGACTCCTTGAGGATGAGAAGCCGCCAATATCAGATGTAGACAGCTATCCCCAGACATCAACAAGGCCTGTGTATCTATGAATTGGTATTGAACTCAGAAACCAACTGTTTGTCTTTACCTGTCTGCTAATAATATTACTCATAATAATAGTTATACCTGTTCTTTGGGTTTTTCTATATCATCCAACTGTTTATGACTACTGAAAATATATAATTTTTTTTTTTTTTTTTTTTTTTAGAGAGAGAGTGGAGAGGAGAGAGGAAGAGAGAGAAGAGAGAGAGAGAGAAATGTTGATGCGAGAGAGACACATTGATTGGTTGCATACCACCTGACCCCAACTGGGCCTAGAGATCAAACCTGCAACCCAGGTACTTGCCCTTGACCAGGAATCAAACCCGCAAGCCTTCAGTCCGTGGACTGATGCTCTAACCCCTGAGCCAAATCCCTTAGCCAGGGTAACACAACTTTTAATACTGTTTTTATGGCTTATGTAAATGTTATGTTAGAATCAAAATGCAGAAAAGTGAGACAGATGGCAAAACTCAAGTCATGACTATTCAGAGGATAGAAATAACCCAGAGTGCTTTTCACAATGAAGGCCATTAACCGGACTGCCCTCCATTTATTTCCCCTTCCCTTTTGGGAAAATTTGGCCCCAACTCATATCCTATGGTCAAGTATTGCCCCATCCCCAAGGATCCACCATTTCAGCGAGACCATGTCAATACCGAGACTTCCTAGGAATGAGCCTTTTAGGGCAGTAAGACACACTATTTGATCAAAAGTTTGGTCTTCAATGCATTTTCCAAATTGATTTATGACCAAAAGGGGTAACTGTGGATGAAAAGGGGATTCTGTAACAAATCTGACAAGTCTAGTGACCCAAGTAATCTCACAGGGTGATCTGATCATAAATTTCTAACTAGACAGGTCATGATGAGTAGTCATGACTTGGGCACATAACTTTAGTAAAAGGTTTATCTTTGCCTTAAGCTCCCCCTGTCCATTGCTTTTGTGCATCTAGATTTAACACACCTTTGAGATGCTAGAATAATGCTCTTTTCCAGACCCCTTGAGGCTAAACACCTCAAGGAGCAAATAACCTTGCAAACTATCCTGTACCTTGCCTTCTCCCACTTCATGTAATCTTCCTGTTCCCTCCTTTATTCCAAATGTATACAAGAAGCTGCAAAACTGTCATTCTCTGCAATATTTGTGATCTTGCTTTTGGGCATGTCTTCAGTTTGGTTCAAATAAACTCTTACAAAATTTTCTAGAGGTTTGAATGTTTCTTACATCAACAAATGTATGACCGCCAACCACAGACAGAGCTTGCACAATGCTGTGTAGTTATCCTACTTGTTCTTAAACATCCACCTCCACCCTAATTGTCTAAACGGTGCCTCCAAACCTTTATCATGCTTCTTCTGGCCCCTTTCCACAAATCATCGTCAGATGGGAACTCCTTCAATCTCTTGCCCTCCCTCTATCCAACTAGAAATTTATCTTCATTTGCACCCATCCTTCTCTCCTTCCACCTCATTAGAGAGGGTGTTCATACTCTGGGTATGAACCTTCTTATTTCCTTTGATGCTTTAGTCTTTTTTAAAAATCCTCACCCAAGGATATTTTTCTATTGATTTTCAGATAGAGTGGGAGGGAGAAAGAAAGAGAGAGAAACATCGATGTAAGAGAGACACATCAACTGGCTGCCTCGCACAACCCGGACCAGGGGCAGGGACTGAATCGCAATTGAAGTATTTGCCCATGACCAGAATTGAACCCGCGACTCTTTTGTCTGTGGGCTGAGGCTCTAACCACTGAACAAACGAGCCAGGGCTGATTCTTTAGTCTTTTCCATTATCTGTGCTATGCTATATGCTATATCCTAAATCATTTCCTCTCTACTGCTTCTTTCCCTTAGATTATGAACATGCTCAACCCTTTCATCTTTGTAAGAAGAAAAAAGGCCTTCTATTTTCTACACAAACACTCTTTTTTCAACTCACAGACAACCTTCTTCAAAGATGAGTCTATAGCCCTGGTCGGTTTGGCTCAGCGGTTAGAGCTTTAGCCCTCAGGTCAATGAGTCTCAGGATCGATTCTGGTCAAGGGCACATGCCTCGGTTGTGGTTCATCCCTGGCTCTGGTCAGGTCGTGTGGGAGGCAACCAGTTGATGTGGCTCTATCACATCGACGTATCTCTCTGTCGTTCTCTCTCCCTCCCTCCCCCTCTATATGATGATATATAGAAAACTATGCTTGGGTGAAGAATAAAAAAAAAAAAAAAGATTAGTCTATTAAACCATATCTGCTTCTTTACTACCCTCCCAGTCACTCCTTAACCCACTTCACTTTGGCTTCTATTCACACCTGAATAGTCAAGCTACCTCGGTAGAAAGCAGAGCTGACACCCTTATCACCCAATCTGATATAGAATGCTTAGACTTTAGTATACTTGCCACTTCTGTATCACTGACCACTGACTAGCCACCTTCTCAAGTCCTCTCCTCTTCTTTGGCACCTGTGACATCCCTGTCTCCTGGTCCCTGACTACCTCTGATGATTTTTTCTCAGTCTTCTTTCCTAACCTTTATAAATTTTTTTTCTTTATTGATTTTAGAAAGAGTGGAAGGGAGAGGGAGAAACACAGAAATATCAATGAGAGAGAACATCGATTGGCCACCTCCTGCATGCCCCACACTGGGGATTGGGCCCATAATCTGGCATGTGCCCTGACTGGGAATCGAACCGGCAACCTCTTGGTGCATGGGTCAACACTCAACCACTGAGCCATACCGGCCAGGCCTTTTCTAACCTTTAAATGCTTATATTCTCTACAGCGCTTTTCATTTACAGTTTCCCTTGGCGATCCCAACCAATCCATAGCTCCAGCTTCCACCTATATTCTGATGATTCCCTAAAATATCTGCCTAGATATCTCAGACATCCCCGCGCTCTTCTGCGCCCTCGGACAGTAACTCTCTTATGGACCTTCCACTGGTGGTCGCACAGGCTTATCCTATTCAACGTGTCCTAAGTCCAAGTCTTTGTCTTCCCTCATACCTGCTCCTCCTGGGCTCTTACCTTATTGGATGATACCGTAATCTACGCAACTACACAAGCTGGAAATCTGACTATTATTCTAGGTCCTCATTCAAATCCTCTCCTTTGTCTTCTATGTTTAATTAGTAAAATCTTATCACATCTGTTTTTTAAATCTCTTAAATTTGTCTCTTTCTTTCCTCATCTACTGCTTTGTCATCTCCAACCCGGGCCAGTCACCCTGACTCCAGCTTTGTTCCTTTCTAATCCGTCCTTCACGAAGCTGCTAACAGCTATCTTTCCTTGTTAGGAGCTTCTGAATACACCACGTTTCATCGCACGTAACTCCGCTGTGTTTCACCGACACTGCGGTTTTTCTTTACAAATTTTATAACAACCCTGCCTCCAACATGTCTACTGGCACCATTTTTCTAACAGGCTCAGGTGATGGTTAGCATTTTTAAACAATAAAGTATTTTTAATTAAGGTATGTACATTGTTTTTTCAGACATAATGTTGTTATACCCTTAATATACTACAGTATAAAATAAACTTCACATTTATATGCAATGGAAAACCAAAAAATTCATGTGACTCACCTTGTCGAGATGTTCACGTCATTGTGGACTCTGGACCGGGAGCTGCAGCCCCTGCAGTGTGCTTGGGGCACATCAGTTTTCAGCTAGTCCTGAGTGAGGGGAATATAGCCGAAGCGTAGTAAATTAAGTCACTATTTTAATTAATTAATTTAAAATCTATAATTTTTATATTAAGTTTATAATTTTAAAATGTCAGGACAAGTTTGGTAGAGAGAGAGGGACTTACCTTCTAGACCCTCTGTCTCAGATCCTTGCAAGCTACCGAGCATTGAAGAGCTTAGCCTTTCACGGATCAGCTTCCAGTCTGGTGGCGTACACACGGCGTACACACGACATACAGGGTGGGCCAAACGAGGTTTACAGTTGTGAGTACACGAACAGTGTTTTTTCTCATATTATTATTTATTAATTTTTGTACTATTTTCTTTAAAAAAATTTTTTTTCCTTTATTGATTTTAGAGAGAGAGATTGAAACATCAATGAGAGAGAACATCGACTGGCCGCCTCTACATGCCCCCCACTGGGGATCTGGCCCACAACCTGGGCATGTACCCTGAGCAGGAATCGAACCAGCAACCTCTTGGTGCCTGGGTCGACGCTCAATCACTGAGCCACACCGGTCGGACATTTTTGTGTTATTTTCCATACAAACAACTGCAAGTCTACTTTTGTCCCACATTGTATATATGAATTTCAGTACTCAAATCAAATAACAAAAATATGTTTATTTCATTTATATGACATTTTAAAGTTCTCTCTATACTAAAAAAAGTTGGAATCAGTTTGTCAGTATTTTTCTTAAAACATTAGCCAGCTCCCTCTCACTGCTTCTGGATCTGATGTGAGGGCAGCTGCCTTCAGGGTTGGAGCACCTGGGAAATGCTAAGTGAGGGAGCAGCAGCAGACGTTGTATATATTTCTTTATAATTCTTTGTATCTGAATGGGAATTCTTTTCTATTGTTGCTCGAATCTGGCAGAGGAGGAAAGTGGCGGCAGAAGGACCTAAACATGTTCTTATATTCTCTATATATATTTTTTCCTTGTTTTTTAAAATTGAGATATGATTGATATACAACATTATATTAGTTTCAGATTATAACATAATGATTTAATATTTGTATATATCGTGAAATCACTACACTATCTAGTTAACATCACCACACATCATTACAATTTTTTTCTTGTGATGAGAGCTTTCAAGATCTACTCTCTTGACTTTCACATGTACAATACAGTATTACTAATCATAGGCACCATGTCTATATTTTTAATTAGTATAGTATTATAACGCATTTTGATATATGATCATTATCTCCTCTTTACCTTTTTCAAAGACCATTTTATCTGTAGTTTTAACCCTATTGTGGCTTTTCAAAATGTTCATTATTCTTACGAGTGTGCCAAACATTGGGATAATATTATAGTACCTAGTCAAGGCTTGTTGTGAAAATCAAATGAAAGAATACATCACGCTCTTGGACACTGCCTGGTAGGAGGACATGCTTAGTAAATGTTGGCTCACACTAATGCTTATTTAGAACATAAGCACCACTATAAAATAGGAACTCTGTTTTGGCCACTACCCAATCACCAGCATCTAGACAACAGCAATAAATATGTGCAGTTCAGTTCATTTAGTTCAACTAGTATTTATGAATACTGCAGCACACTTGACAGATACCGGAGATCCAGTGATGAGTGGGAATTGGGCCCTGTCCTCGGCAGGTGAAAACCAATGGGAATTATTCTCCCGTTTCTTTGCACACACTGTTTCCTCTGCCTAGGACACTAGCTGCCCCTCTTCTGGTTGATTCCTACTGTTGTTCACATCTCTAAAATTCTCAGCTCCGACACTACATCCACATAGAAAAGCTTTTGCAATGCCTTTGTGTGGGCGAGGAAGCTTCAGCAGCCCCTGTACAAACCCATGTCACGTTCTCAGGAGGTGGTCATCTGTCTGTCTGAGCAGTGACTGGACTGTGCACCCTGAGGGCAGGACAGTGGGTCTCAGCTCTGTTGCCTTAGTGCCCAGCCCAGTGTCTGCTACATAACATGTGCACAGTGTATGGTAAAGAAATTAATGATGATGAGAAAACCTAGTGATCTTTACAAGAGGACTTTTTGAATGGCCATGCCATAGTGTTGAGAAGCAAAAACATACACCATACTACAAATCATCATTTTAAAATGGCAAAATAAGCCAAACTTTATAAAATAGTTTCCCCTTCCTAGGTACTAAATTTTTTTGAAAGTTACAAAAAAGGAAATAACTAAGTTAAATGGTGAGAAATAAAACAAAACGTCACAATTATCTCGGTGAGGTAACTATGGAGCCAGTGGCACTAGTCCAAAGAGCCTGGCAGACACTAGCTGTAGGACTGGTGTCATTTTTACACAGCAGCCTAAGTTGTACTACTCTATAAAACTGTGTGGGAAAAAGATTAATTCCCCCGCATTAGAAGTATTTTATAGACTACCTTTTAAAGGGACAAAGACATTATAATATCTCTGGTTGTTGTGGAGGATCAATGGATATCAATCAAAGTAAGCAAGCAGTTTGGCTAACATTGGTGGATTAATTGCTATGATAACCCCCACTGTGGTTTAGGGCTACCTGAGACACGAATGTACAAATGTATGAACTTTCTTTAGACAACATTACCATGTCAACCTATGTTCCTCCAATACGCAGGGAACGTAGACTTTAGTAAGAATGTTTTAAAATGGTTCCTACAGTGAGATAAGGTTTTAGATTCCCTTCCCTCCGCTTCTCCACCCTCCGATGATCTTCGATGGGCTCCTCCAAGGGTGTCACCCACTGCCCCCATTCGCTTGCTTCGTCTCCACCAATTTGGGAAAGCCTACTAACCTGGGGACAGCGAGGCCATTAACATTAGGGTAAAAATGTCCCAGAGAGTTTAATGTGTGATCCTGAGTAAGACTCAGTATTTCAGTAGATGCAGTCTTTTTTTGATTCTCACCCGAGGACATTTTTCGATATTTTGTTCAGATAGAGTGGGAGGGAGAGAGAGAGAAACATCGACGTGAAAGGGACACATCGAGTGGTTGCCACCCACATGACCCAACCAGGCCACACGACCCAACCAGGGCCAGGGACAAACTGCAACCAAGGTATGTGCCCTTAGGGGGAATCGAACCCTGGTCTCTCTGGACCGCAGGCCGATGCTCTAACCCCTGAGCCAAACCGACAGGGCAATGCAGTCTCTTTTTTTTATCCTCAACAGAGGACATTTTTCCATTTTTGTACATTTTTCCATTTTTGTTCAAATAGAGTGGGAGAGAGAGAGGAAGTGAGAGAGAGTGAGAAACATCGACGTGAAAGGGACACATTGAGGTATGTGCCCTTAGTGGGAACCGAACCTGAGTCTCTGTGGACTGCAGGCTGACACGCTCTAACCGCTGAGCCAAACCAGCCAGGGCAGTAGATGCAGTCTTAATCCATGATAATGAATCACTGATTTTCAAAGTATTAGGCTTCAACAAGCAACAGGTGGGCGGGGTTTTGAGGTTTTGCCCACAGCAGCTGTCTACTTTACCTACTTAGAGGGCTATATATGTCTTCAGTCTTAGTTTCTATTTTTAAAAAAAATTTATTTAGTTTCTACTTTTGTTTTTTAAGTCTCTTCCTTCTTCCATAAAAATTTGCCCAGGGTTCTGGACATGAAAAAATGACAATCACCTGTAATGCTTTGAGAAAAACCACAATTATAAAAACCTTGGGGTCATCTTTCATGCAAATACTTCATATTATCTGAAATTATCAAAATTAATATGGTTACCACATCCCACTCCCCAAATCAGAGCAGAGGGAAAGGCGTTCTGAATCTAGCAGTCTTTCTTCAGCTAAAATCATTCTGGAAAACAGCCAACATCTAATCAAGTTTAGACAAGACTGTGGCTCAGGCTGCTGCAGTGGCTCGTGGTAGGCTTCCTTGCCCCTTCCAATCGGTGTACAATCACCCCTCCGTCCTCTGGGGTTTTGGAATGAATCAACTTTTCTTTTTCAAATACACTATTAAATTAAGCTACCGCCTGGGCCCAGACCTTGGTTCTCACCAGCCTCCGTGCAATGGTCGGCTGCAATGGACACCAGAAATCCAGGGCGGCCCCTTGTCCCCAACGAAGCAGACGCGCGGACAGCCAGGCCCGCACTTCTGCTGTCACGCACCATTTGGACAACTTTAAAAATCATTTTTAAGGTTTGGAAAATTAATGCTAAAATTAGGAAAAGCCAACTTAAACTTAGGTGAAAATTCATAATTTCTTTCCCTTCATTTCCCTTCATAAGTAATATATGTCAGTCCTATTGAGTAAGAAGTTAAGAACAACGTCCTCTGAATCTCATTCTTATGAAAGATGCTTTAAAGGACATTCACACACTAAAATAGTGTTTTTCAAATTCCAGCTTTGAGAACATAAAGGTGTTTTCAGTCTATTTTTAATTTCAGAGAACAGCAATTGTTAAATATAAAAATAGGTAATTATAATGATGGCTACCATTTAGTGATATACTATGAAAATCGGGCTTGCACGGAAAGATGTCAATGTAAAATCACCTGTCACTATTCATGAATTCATTCATCCACTCAACCACGGACCAGTGCTATCCCTGAGGCAGAAAGGTTAGAATAGGGAGCAAAGGTCTCAAGCTCTACCTTCTGCTTTTCCATCCTGGCTGGAACCTCTCTGATCTTTTAGTCCCCAGTTTCCTGTAGTTGAGACAGAAACTGGTTTCAACCAGATTCTGTAGCCGTGTTGACCTAAAAGCAACCAACAGGGACTTCATAGTATCTTTATAATAAATTTGCATCAGGGTTCAGACCACTCCGCCCCCTGAATCGTGGGACAGTTCGGGGCAGGACTGGTGGGAAGAAGAGCCACGTGGGCAGTCACACCACCTGCAACAGAAGCCGAATCGGAGGACCACCCTGTCCCCTTTCTGCCCACCTTTAATAAAAGCCTTCCACCCAGACGCCATGGGGTCTCAAGGTTCTCCCAAGTTGCCCCCCTCACTTCTTGAGCGCGCATGAGTACTTACACTGCAATAAATCTGTGCTTTGCTAAATCTTCTTGCCTCACTCTTGAAACCTTTCTTGTATGGTAACAAGAACCTGGACTCCAATATCAGTGTCTGGTGGAGGCCTCCCTTGGCCTCCCAGTATGGGCTGCTCAGCATCACTACTATGCTAAGATTAATGATGCAGCAATGAACAAAACACAAAAACCCCTGTCTTGTGGAGTTTATATTGCAGGGAAGGTGGGGTAAGATGTAAGCAAAACAAATCAATAAATATACAGAAAACAGAGCAGAGAAGGAGACCAAAAAGTGGTGGAATGGAGAAGTTAAATTTTATTTTATTTTATTTTATTTTTCTTGTTTGTTTGTTAATCCTTACCCAAGGATATTTTTTCATTGATTTTTTTTTTTTTTAAGATAGAGAGGAAGGAAGGGGGGAAGAAGGAGGGAGGGGGAGAGAGAGAGAGAGAGACATAGATGTGGGAGAGACACATCAATTGGTTGCTTCCTGCAAGGACCCAGATCAGGGTTGGTGATTGAACCCAGGTTCATGCCTTTGACCAGGAATTGAACCCTTGACCCTTTGATCTGGAGGTCAATGCTCTAACCACTTAACCAAACAAGCCAGGGCAGAAGTTAAATTTTAAATTGGAAGGTTGGGTAAGGTGGCATTTGAGGAAGATCATAAAGGAAATGTGACTTTGAAGAAGAGGACTCCAGGCAGAGGAAACCACAAGTGCAAAGGTCCTGAGGCTGGAGTACCTGGCACTGCTAAGGGACAGTAGAGTCCAGTGAGGCCTGTGAAGAGTGAATAGGAGGGAGGGAGTTAAGGAATTAAATGTAAAAATAAACGAGGAGGGGGTGGGTGGGCAGATTATATAAGGCCTTGTAGAGCATTGTGAAGACATTGGTTTTTACTTTGAATGATGTGGGGAGCCATTGGAAGGTTTTGAACAGAGAAGTTGATTTTGGCTGCTGTGTTGCAGATAGATTTTAAAAAGGGAAGGATAGAAGCAGGAAGATTAGTACATACTGGGTACTTCAGAAATAAAACTTATTTATTACAAATTGCATTTTTATATTGAATTTTCTCTTTTTTACTTATGGCACCCTTAAAATATATTTCCTGTTCTCCATGTTATTGGGAGTTGTAATATATTCAAATTTGAAAACAGTACAATTACATTTCTTTGAAACATTGAATACATTTCAGACTTTACACCATCAAGTCAAACTGGTTTCTCATTTGACTCTTGTCTTTTTCTCAATTTAGGCAGAGTTAAATATAGCTTATCTGTGAGTACAAACAACTACAAAACAACAGAAGTGGCCTTAATTAGTACTAATAGCTATCATTTTTCAGTGCTCTGCGTGTACTAGGCACAATGCTAAGTGTCCAATTTGAATTAGCCCATTTAGTCTTCAAAACGACTTACTGAAATAGATATTGTTATCATTCCCATTTTCACAAGAAAAGAGAAGTTAAATAACCACTTGTTACACAGCTGGCAAATGACCAGGCCTGGAGTGGACCTAAGGCCACCGGGCTCAGAAACTGTGCAGGTGACCACCACATTATAGCACTATGATCCGCAAGCCATCCAACCACACGCCCACTCTAAAAGACTGAGAAAGAGGGATAACCTGAGAAACTTTATGATGCTGTAAAGTAACTCTGGTCCACTAATTTTATTGTAGTCTATCTGGTTAATGAACAAATGGCATTTCTGTTTGTAGTATTATTATATTTTGGACTTTCCTGAGTTTGGTTTGCCTGGATCAGCACCCCCCCCCCCTTCTGCCTCCCATCCCCTCACCTCCTACCCACACTGCTCCTCCCCATTCCCCTCCACTGCCCAGAGCCTGGGCCCAAACCACAGCGACTCTACTAAAGGTGCCTGCCTGGGCCAAACAGCCAGCTCACCCTTTACAGCCAGGGTTCTGAGGGACTATTCAGAGTTGTTTACAACATAATACAAATGTATTTGGGGAAAGGCTTTGAAGTTATTTTTATGCCATGATTTTGACTTATTTAGATTCCTCCCATCTAATTAGTAAGAAGCTTAGTACATTTTGGTACAGAAATTTGTTTTGTCATTTTGCACTCCTGATCTGTTGCCTCTCTGGAATGCACGGTTCCTCTCATTTGCCATCTAGGGTAGGGCGCTGAGGTGGTGGACATTTATATTTAATGCAGTTAATGTGGCATGGAGTCTAGATTTATCTGTTGTAGGATCTTGGTGAGAAAACAAATTTGGAGTTTAAATAAACTGGTTACTGACAATATCGGAAACACACCAAATAGTTTTCTCAGCTGCTTCTCTCTTTTCTTGTGAAGAGTCTTTATTAGGCCTTTGCCTTCCTTCTGACTCCTTAGGACTGCTTAGCATATTGTTCTTCTCATGTAAACATTTGGTATATTTTTTATATTGTATATTTTTATATAAATGTATGTGTGTGTTGTATAGGTATATATTTTATTTCTTAAAATTCTGCTCTCTAATAGAATACAGTCATTGCTTGCAGGGAGAAGAATGTGGCTAGGAAATGGGTGAAAAGGTTTTATTCCACTGTGTATACTCTTTTTTACCATTAGACATCTCTACAGTATTTGTGAATTATCCATTAATTAATTAATTTACTATTAAAGTAAAATAATTTAATGTTAAAATAAATTCTCTCTTTATGTACGGTTAAAAGCACCATATTGTTTATGAAGACAAATTTATTCTTAAAAATTAGAATAATAAACTACTCTGGATAAATATTGTTTTAGAAAAATATTTCTCAAAAATGATTGCTAGATAAATATATTATGATCTCACTTATATGTCGAATCCCCCCCCAAATTTTTTTTAACTCATAGATACAGAGAACAGATTGGTAGCTGCCAGGAGTGGGGGGGCCTTGGGAGCGTGAAATGGATGTAAAAGGTCGAAAGATGCAAACTTTCAGTTATAAAATAAATAAGTCCTAGGGATGTAATGTATATCATGGTGACTATAATTAATAATACCATATTGCATATTTGAAAGTTTCTAAGGGAGTAGATCTTAAAAGTGATCATCACAAGACCAAAACTGTAATTATGTATGGTGATGGATGTTAACTAGACTTATTGTGGTGATCATTTTGCAATTATACATATGTTGAATCATTATGCTGCATACCAGAAACTAATATAATGTTATATGGCAATTGTATCTTAATTAAAAAGGAAAGAAAAAGCCTCGTGTTCAGACAGCAGACAGCCAGGTAGAAATCTTAGTTCTGCTACACATCGGCTGAGTGTGTCCTTGGGCATATTACATAAGCTCTCTGGACCTCATTTTTTTCCCATCTGCAATTTGAAGATATGATACTGTACTTCACAGGGTAGTTATGGAGACTAAATGAGATCCTGTGTGTAAAATCACAGCACAGTACCTGGTACACAGTAGATTCTTAATAAATGTTAACTACATAACAAAAACATACAAAATTATTTTAATTAAAGGTTACATTTTTTAAAAAAAGATTGTTAAAGAAGGCTTCCTCTAATAATGTCATATTCAAGGAGATAATGTAGCTTTAAAATAAAATTTTAAAGAGGTTTTACTGCAACATGTTTCCTCAGCTCATATCAGTAGCAGCAAAATAAGGATACAGTAGCAGATACTGAAAGGCACTTATTACTGAATTGGAGAAAAGTGTCATACTTGTGGTGGCAAACTCTAAATTTTTATGAAAAATTTTCTTAAAAATAAAGAAAAATACAAAGATGATGTGGTCATCAGTATTTTTTAAAATAGCAGAGAAGATACTCTCACATCGATGTCTCTCTCCGTCCCTCTCTCCCTCCCTCCCTCCCTCCCACTCTATCTGAAAATCAATGGGGGAAAAGGTGTCCTCAGGTGAGGATTTAAATAGCAGAGAAGACCAAACAGTAAGGACAAATATGTCAAGGTGATGGTGTCATTTGTACAAGATATGATCTACTTAGAAAAAAAAAATAGAGCCCTGGCCGTTATGGCTCAGCGGTTAGAGCGTCGGCCTGCGGACTGGAGAGACCCGGATTCGTTCCCGCTAAAGGCATGTACCTTGGTTGTGGTTTGTTCCCAGCCCCGGTTGGGGTCATGTGGGTGGCGGCCAGTCCATGTGTCTCTATCACATCGATGTTTCTCTCTCTCTCTCTTCCTCCCTCTCTCCCTCCCACTCTATCTGAAGATGAATGCAGAAATGTCCTCGGGTGAGGATAAAAATAAAATGAAATGAAATGAAATAAAATAGAAAAAAATAGAGAAATCCATTAAATCTATTAGAACTAATGTTAGGTGGGTAGTTACAAAACATTGAAAAGTCAGTAGACTAAGTGCTAGCTAGGACAGCAGGATATCCACACAAAAAGAATGAAATTGGATCCCTATATCACACTGTACACAAAAACTAACTGCGAATGGATCTCAGACTAAAAATGTGAACTAGGAATAAAAATGCAGTAGTAAGCTTTGTGACCTTGAGTTAGGCAATGGTTTCTCAGATATGACACAAAAGCACAAACCACAAAATAAAAAAAATAGGTAAATGGGACTTCGTCAAAAATAGAAGCTTTTGTGCTTGAAAGGCTACCTTCAAAAATATGAAAAGACAACACTCAGAATAGAAGAAAATATTTTCAAATTATACATCTGATTTATCTGATATTCAGAACATAAAGAATTCTTTTTAAATTTTTATTTTTTACTCACTCGAGGACATTTTTTCATTTTGTTCAGATAGAGTTGGGAAGAGAGAGAGAGAGAAAGAGATGCAAACGAGACACATGGACTGGTTGCCTCCTGCACAACCCCAAACAGGGCAGAGGATGAACTGAACCAAGATACATGCCCTTGACCGGAATTGAACACTCGACTCGTTGGTCCTCGGGCCAACGTTCTAACTGCTGAGCCAAACCCGCCAGGGCTATAGAGAACTCTTTACAACTCAATAATAAAATTTAAAATGGGCAACGGACTTGAATAGACTTTTTTCCAAAGAAGATATACTAATAGTCAAACAGTACATGAAAAGAAGCTATTGCATTTCAACCCCAGCTGGATGTACTACAATTCACTCCTGGCACTAACAACCCAGACTTAGCATAGATCCCACAAGTTGAGCACAATCCCCACAAGGCTGCTCCCACTTCAGACTTCAGCTCCACTTCTGACCAACTGGCTATAAGTTCAGGGGTTTCCTTTACCTCCTTCAGTTCAATAATTCACTGGAATGATTAATGGAACAGAGGAAAGCTATGCTTCTCATTACAGTTTAACTATAAAGAGTACAGGTAAGTCCTGGTCAGTTTTGCCCAGTAGTTAGAGGGCATGCAAATCAAAGAGTCACCGGTTCAGTTCCGGTCAAGAGCACGAACCTCGGTTGCTGTTTGATCCCCAGCCTTGGTGAAGGTTGTGCGGGAGGCAACCACCATGTGTCTCTCTCACATCAATGTCTCTCTTTCTTCCTCCTTCCCTCTCTCCCTTCCACTCTATCTGAAAATCAATGGAAAAATATCCTTGGGTGAGGATTTAAAATAATAATAATAATAATAATAAATAAAAAAGAATAAAGTAAGAAGCAACTGATAAAGAGATGCATAGCTCGAGGGGAAAGAAACGAGGAGTGACTGCCAACGAGCATGGGACTTCTTTCTGAGGTGATAAAGATGCTCTAAAGCAGGTATATGTCGCACAACTTGTGGTAACAACCTGAGATGTACACATTAAAAGAATGCAGTGTAAAGACTATACTTTCAGAGATCATTTCTGTAGTTTGTTACTAGAGAAGTTTCTCTGAATGTGTACAGCACCCGAAACCACGAGGAGGAGGTGCAGTGTTTTCTTCTGAGCCAGAAGCTGGTTTCTGGTGTTGCTTATGCAACTGCCATTGACCACTGATGATCGTTCTTTTCTCTCATTATGGGAATAAGAGGAAGAAAACGCAAAAAACAAACAAACAAAAAAACGAATGAAGTGTATAGTATGGGAATTATGTCAATAAAGCTGTTGCTTAAAAACAAGTCAATGAGCTAGGTAAGAATTAGAGAGTATAATGAAAAAATATCCCATTTAACAATAACAGCATAAGAAATGAATTTAACATAAAATATGCTAGACATATGTGAAGAATTTACACATCCTGACCAAGGTCACAATCAAAGACCCAAATAAATGAAAGAATAAACTATGTTTCTGGATATGTTAATGTTATAAAAGTAAATTCTTCCTAAATTCACATTTAAATTTAATGGTACCTCTAAGGATTTGGGTGGGGGCAAAGCAAATGTGCCAATATTAGTATATCAATATATGAAAAAAAATATTACATATAATATAGTATAAAAATATATTGAAGAAATATGTCAATGTAGGTTCATCAGTTGTAACAGATGTGGCATTCTGATGAGGGATGTTGTTAATTAGAGGGACTATGAGTGTGGGAACAGCAGGTATATGGAAAATCTCTGTATCTTCCTCTTTTTTTTTATCTTAAATATGTTCTTATTGATCTTTTAGAGAGAGGAAAGGAGAGAGAGATAGAAACATTGATGTCGATCGGCTGCCTCCTGCACGCCCCCTACTGGAGAGAAACCTGCAACCTGAGCATGTGCCCTGACTGGGAATCAAACTGGAACCTCTCGGTCCACGGGACGATTCTCAGTCCATTGAGCCACACCGGCCGGGCTATGTACCTTCCTCTTACTTATGCTGTGAACTTAATACTGCGCTCGCGCTCGCTCGCTCTCTCTCTCTCTCTCTCTCTCTCTATATATATATATATATATATATGTATTTAGAATAATAAACATTTTGGAAAAGAGAAATAGAGTTAAATAATAAAGATAATAATTGTCTTTTAAAAAGGAGATAAGGGTTATATCAGATATCAAAATACATTATAAAACGATACTAATTCAAAATATAGTATAGACATAGGATTCAGACAGAATAAGAAATCAAAATAAAAATTCTAGAAAAAAAATGTTAATTTATTTAAGAATGTATCACATATTAATGGCATTTCAATTGAGGAGAGACAGAATACTTTAAAAATAAATTTGGACTAATTTCTTAAACAATATAAATAAATAAAATAGAATTGTTACTTCACAGATATAATAAAATTTTGGTAAGTTAAATATTTAAATGTTAAAAAAAACATTTCTAATGAGTTCATTAATTATTGGAAGAAAATATAGTTTCTCTTAGAATATTTATATAGTCTTGGGTGCAAATATCTTTCTTTTTAGCATTGTAACATAGGCAGGATTATAAAGAAAAAAATTGATACACTTGACTACTTTAAAAATCTTTATGCTCATAAAATTAAATTTAAAAGTAAGAGTGGGTTCTCCCTCGCTCATCTAAACACAGGAGAGGGAGCCACAAACAGCAGAACACCAACACCCACAAGGAGAGCCTGACAGGCTCCAAAGCCCACAGTGATAGCCAAAATGGTGAAACACAGAAACAGAAGCCAAATGAAAGAGCAAGACACCTCCACCGAAGATGAGATCAATGTGGAGCAATTAGGCATGTTAACAGAGCTAGAATTCAGAGCCATGATCTTGAGGAGGCTGAACAGCATGAGTAAGGACATAGAGACACTGAAAGTAAGCCAATTGGAAATTAAAAACCAACAAGAAGAGATAAAAAATGACATATCAGAAATGAAAAACACATTGGAAGGTTTAAAAAGCAGAGTAAGGGAAGCTGAGGACCGGATCAGTGAATTAGAAGACAGGGTAGAAAAAATCAACCAATCAGAAAAACAAAAGGAAAAAAACTATTAAAAAACAGGAAGACAGCTTAAGAGAACTATGGGACAACTGGAAACGTAATAATATTCGCATCATAGGAGTCCCCGAAGAAGAAGAAAATGAGCAAGGGATAGAGAATATATTCAAGAAAATAGTGACAGAAAACTTCCCTAATTTGGTGAAGGAAGAAGGCATTCAAGTTCAAGAATCACAGAGAGTCCCAAGTAAGAAGAACCCAAACAGGCCCACACCAAGACACATAGTAATTAAAATGCCACAAATTAAAGACAAAGAGAGAATCCTAAAAGCAGCAAGAGATAAGCAACAGGTTACCTACAAAGGGAACCCCATAAGGCTCTCAGCTGACTTCTCACAAGAAACACTATAGGCCAGAAGGGAATGGAATGAAGTAATCAAAGTCATGAAAAACAAGAATCTGAATCCAAGGCTACTCTACCCAGCAAGGCTATCATTCAAAATAGAAGATCAAATAAAGAGCTTCCCAGACAAAAAAAGGCTAAGGGAATACATTAGCACCAAACCAGCACTGCAAGAAATGTTAAAAGGACTGCTGTAATTAGCAGTTGAAATGGGAAGAAAAATAGAACCACACTAAACAAAAATGGCAATAAATAAGTACATATCAATAATCACCTTAAACGTAAATGGATTGAATGCTCCCATAAAGAGACACAGAGTAGCTGATTGGATAAGAAAGCATGACTCATCTATATGTTGTTTACAAGAGACCCACCTCTCAACAAAAGACTCACATAGGTTGAAAGTGAAGGGATGGAAAAAAATTTTCCAAGCAAATGGAAAGCAAAAAAAAGCTGGGGTAGCAATTCTCATATCTGATAAAATAGATTTCAAAATGAAGACCATAACTAGAGACAAAGACGGCCACTACATAATATTGAAAGGATCCATCCAACAGGAAGATATAACCTTGATAAACATATATGCACCCAATATAGGAGCACCAAAATATATTAAAAATCTTCTGGAGGACTTCCAAGGAGAAATCGACAACAATACAATCATAGCAGGGGACTTCAACACCCCGTTGACAGCACTGGATAGATCCTCTAGGCAAAAAATTAGCAAGGAAACAGAGACTCTAAATGAAACACTAGACCAAATGGATTTAATAGATATCTACAGAGAATTACACCCCAAAACTACAGAATACACATTCTTCTCAAGTGCACATGGGACATTCTCAAAGATAGACCACATGATAGGACACAAACTAAATCTCTACAAGTTCAAGAAGATGGAAATCATATCAAACATCTTCTCAGATCACAATGGCATGAAACTAGAAATCAATTGCAACAAGAACATGCAAAGACATTTCAACACATGGAGGCTAAATAGCATGTTATTAAACAATGAATGGGTCACCGAGGAGATCAAGGAAGAAATTAAAAACTTCCTGGAAACCAATGAAAATGAACACACAACAACACAAAATCTATGGGATGCAGCGAAAGCAGTTCTGAGAGCACTACAGGCTTACCTCAAAAAACAAGAAAAATTTCTAATTGACTGTCTAACCTCACAACTTAAAGAATTAGAAAGCAAACAAAAAGAAAACCCCAGAGCAAGTAGAAGGAAGGAAATAGTAAAGATCAGAGCAGAAATAAATGACATAGAGACCAAAAAAACAATTCAAAGGATCAATGAAACAAAGAGCTGGTTTTTCAAAAAGATAAACAAGATTGATGGATCCTTAGCTAGACTCACCAAGAAACAAAGAGAGAGAACCCAAATACACAAAATCAGAAATGAAAGAGGAGAAGGAACAACCAACACTACGGAAATACAAAAGATCGTTAACAACTACTATGAACAACTATATGGCAACAAATTCGACAATCTAAGCGAAATGGACAAATTTCTAGAAACACACAGTCTCCCAAAACTATTCCCGGAAGAGATAGAAAACTTGAACAGACCAATAACAACTAAGGAAATTGAAGAGGTAATCAAGACTCTCCCAGCAAACAAAAGCCCAGGCCCAGATGGTTTCACAGGGGAGTTTTACCGAACATTCAAAAAAGAACTAAAACCCATTCTCCTCAAACTATTTCAAAAAATTCAAGAAGAAGGAAGACTTCCAAACACGTTCTATGAGGCCAGCATAATTCTAATTCCAAAACCAGAAAAAGACACTACGAAGAAAGAAAACTACAGGCCAATATCCCTGATGAACATAGACGCCAAAATCCTGAACAAAATATTAGCAAATCGGATCCAGAAATACATCAAAAAAATTATTCACCATGACCAAGTGGGATTCATTCCAGGGATGCAAGGCTGGTACAATATTCGCAAATCAATAAACGTGATACACCACATAAACAAAATGAAGAATAAAAACCACATGATCATATCAATAGATGCTGAAAAAGCATTCGACAAAATCCAGCATCCATTTCTGATAAAAACGCTCAGCAATGTAGGAATAGAGGGATCATATCTCGACATAATAAAGGCCATATATGAAAGACCTACAGTCAACATCATACTCAATGGACAGAAACTAAAAACATTTCCACTAAGAACAGGAACAAGACAGGGATGTCCACTTTCGCCACTCTTATTTAACATTGTACTGGAAGTCTTAGCCACAGCAATCAGATATGAAGAAAAAATAAAAGGGATCCAAATTGGAAAGGAGGAAGTGAAACTGTCATTATTTGCAGATGACATGATATTGTACATAGAAAACCCTAAAGACTCCATCAAAAATCTACTAGACTTAATAAATGAATTTGGCAAAGTAGCAGGATACAAAATTAACGTCAAGAAATCGACGGCATTCTTGTACATCAATGATGAACTCACAGAAAGAGAAACTGAAAAAACAATCCCATTTACCATCGCTCCAAAAAAATTACGATACCTAGGAATAAACTTATCCAAAGAAGTAAAGGACCTATTTGCAGAAAACTACAGGTCATTGAAAAAAGAAATAGAGGAAGATATAAAAAAGTGGAAGCACATACCCTGTTCATGGATTGGAAGAATTAACATAATTAAAATGTCCATACTACCCAAAGCAATCTATAGATTCAATGCAATCCCCATCAAAATACCAACGACATATTTCATAGAACTAGAACAAATACTTCAAAAGTTCATATGGAACCAAAAAAGACCTCGAATAGCCACAGCAATCTTGAAAAAGAAGAACAAAGTAGGTGGGATCACAATACCAGATATCAGGTTATACTACGAAGCGACTGTAACCAAAACAGCCTGGTACTGGCACAAGAACAGGCATATAGAGCAGTGGAACAGAACTGAAAACCCAGAAATGGACCCGAGGCAATACACTCAATTGATATTTGACAAAGGTGGCAAGAGCATACAGTGGAGTAAAGACAGCCTCTTTAATAAATGGTGTTGGGAAAATTGGACAGCTACATGCAAAAAAAATGAAACTAGACCATCAACTTACACCATACACAAAAATAAACTCAAAATGGATAAAAGACTTAAATGTGACCCGTGAATCTATAAAAATTCTAGAAGAAAATGTAGGCAACAAAATTTCGGACATCATACGGAGCAGAATTTTCACTGATACATCACCTAAGGCAACAGAAATAAAGGAGAAAATGAACACATGGGATTACATCAAACTAAAAAGCTTCTGCACAGCAAAAGATACACTCATCAAAATGGAAAGGCAACCCACTGTATGGGAGAACATCATTGCCAATGATGTATCAGATAAGGGGTTAATTTCCAATATATATAGAGTGCTCATACAACTCCACAAAAGGAAGACAAAGAACCCAATTAAAAAATGGGCAGAGGAGCTGAATAGACACCTCCCCAAACAGGACATACAAATGGCCAAGAGACATATGAAGAAATGCTCAACATCACTAATCATCAGAGAGATGCAAATTGAAACAACAATGAGGTATCACCTCACACCTGTCAGAATGGCCGCCATCTACAAATCATCAAACAACAAGTGTTGGCGAGGGTGTGGAGAAAAGGGGACTCTAATACACTGCTGGTGGGAATGCAGACTGGTGCAGCCGCTATGGAAAACAATATGGTGCTACCTCAAAAAATTAAAAATTGAACTTCCATTTGACCCAGTGATCCCACTGCTGGGACTATACCCTAAGAAGCCTGAAACACCAATCAGGAAGAATATATGTACCCCCATGTTCATAGCAGCACTATTTACAATAGCTAAGATCTGGAAACAGCCCAAGTGTCCACCAGTAGACGAATGGATCAAAAAGCTGTGGTACATATACACGATGGAGTACTATGCAGCGGTAAGAAAGAAAGATCTCTTATCCTTTGAGACGACATGGAGGGACCTGGAAAGTATTATCCTAAGTGAAAGAAGCCAAGCAGAAAAAGACAAATACCACATGATCTCACTTATATACGGAATATAATGAACATAACAGTCTGAGGAATACAGTAGACCCAGACACATGGAAGTAGGGCACAAACTGACATCCCTCAGAAGAGGGGATGGGGGGTGGGGGTGGGGTGGGAAGAGATAAACCACAGAACTTATATGCATGTATGCATGACCAATGGACATGGACAACTAAGCCGGGGACAGGGTGGAGGGGGGGGGGTGCCAATGGGGTAAAAAGGTAAAATATCTGTAACAAAAAAATAAATAAAAATTCATATAAAAAAAATAAATAAATAAAAGTAAGATAAACTGAGGAAAAACTAGTTAGAATACATGTAGTTCTCTATTTAGAATATACATATGTTATGATAAGTATATAAATAGGGCCCTTAAGACTTAGTAGGAGAAATATTAGAACTTAATATTTTATGTTTAGAGGATATGAACAGACAGGTCACAAAAGAAGTAAAATGCATCGTCCATAGATATTTTTTAAAATTCAGGGTCACTAGAAATCAAAGAAATGCAACTAAAAACAAGACCCTACTTTTCATCTATTAAATTAGCAAACATGAGCATGATATACTCAGGGTGACAAGAATGTGGGGAAAGAACATAATCAACCACTGTTGGAGCAAATGTAAATGGAAACAATTTTGCATAAGGGGTTTTTTAAATCTTAAATATGTACCTATTTTTTGACCTAGAAATCCCAGGTTTAAGAATTTGTCCTAGAAAAATAACCATTTATTTCTACAAGCTTTATTTGCAAGTATTTTCATTTACTTATTGTTCATAAAGTTAAAAAAAGAAGAAAACAATATAAATGTTTAATAGAGTGTTGATTTAATAATTATGATATGCCATGCTACAAAATATTATGCATCTATTAAATAATATTTAAATAAAATGCATTTATTGACATGGACAATATTTATTGCATGCTGGTTAAGTTAAATTACAAAATGGCATGAATAGCACTGGCTGGTTTGGCTCAGTGGTTAGAGGGTCAGCCTGTGGACTGGAGAGTCCTGGGTTCAGTTCCCACAAAAGGCACGTACTTAGGTTGCAGTTTGTCACTGGCCCGGTTGGGGTCATGTGGGTGGCAACCACTCGATGTGTCTCTCTCATGTTGATGGTTCTCTCTCTCTCCCTCTCTCCCTCCTGCTCTATCTGAAGATAAATGCAAAAATGTCCTTGGGTGAGGATTAAAAAAAAAAGGCATGAATATACTTTATAAAAATTGCAAACACTATACACACTATTATGGCAAAAGTCTGGAAATAAATAAACCACCAAGGTTGATTCTGGTTTATTCTGGTGGCAGGATTGTGGATAATTTTTTTTTGTATTTATCCTATTTCCACTTTTTTTTTCGTTTGTTTGTTTGTTTTTGGTACGTGCCCCTAGCGGAAACCGAACCCGTGACTCTGGTCTGCAGGCTGAAGCTCCAACCGCTGAGCCAAACTGGCCAGGGCCTATTTCCACTTTTTTTTTAGGGGGCCTTGAGGACAGGGTCAGGGGGTTAGCTGGGGAGGAACTGCCGCTGCCCATTGCTGCCCTGGTTGCCAGCCTCACGGATCTCTTAGAGTTTCGGAGATGCATGCCTGTGGGGGAGGAAGGAAGGAAGGGAGGAAGGAAGGAAGGGAGGCGGGAAAGGCATGGCATGCTCCTGGGAAGGAGAGCATGCTCCATTTCCTTAAAAAAAAAAAAAAAAATTTTTTTCTTTATTGATTTGAGAGAGAGATGAAGGGAGAGCAAGAGACAGAAACATCCATGAGAGAGAACAATTGGCCACCTCCTGCATGCCCCCCACTGGGGATTTGGCCCACAACCTGGGCGACCTCTTCGTGCATGGGTCGACACTCAACTGCTGAGCCACACCAGCTGGGCTCTATTTCCATTTTAAAAATAAATATGTGATAAAATGATTTTTAACAAAGAATGACAAAATTCAAAAGTTGAAAAGGGAATAGATAGAGAAATAACTGTTAAAAAAAAAATAAGAGAGAATCCTGAAGACAGATTCTCTTTGTGACTAAATCTCTGAATGTAAGTTAGGTTACACTGATGATGAAAAAAAATCCTCTAGGCTTTGCCAAATGGTGCACTAGACCTACCCAGTGACCAACCATCGGAGAAGAGGGAAGCCTGCACGGTGCTATTTTTAAAATCTTAGTAATGGTCATAAAATATCTTGAAAAGTGAAGGCTAAATAAATTACAATGAAGGAAATGAATTAGCAGAAAGAATCTATGATCTGGGAATTGTTCTATGTATGATAAATCAACTTAGCATCAAACTCCTATTTTTTAGATGCAGCCACATAACCTCTGCCAGGAAATTCTTACAGAGTGCTACTGAACTGGCTATTTTGTTTCATTATTTACTCTTCATTTCTTCCAAGAATACTCGGACAAAACTTGGATTTCCTATTGTTATACTTCTTTAAGAAATAAAAATAAATTCTGCCCTGGCCAGTTTGGCTCAGTGGTTAGAGCATCCGCCTGCGGTCCGGAGAGACCCGGGTTCGGTTCCTGCTAAGGGCACGTACTTCGGTTGCAGTTTGTCCCCGGCCCTTGTTGGTCGTGCGGGTGGCAGCCACTCAATGTGTCCCTTCACATCGATGTTTCTCTCTCTCTCTCCCTTCCTCTCTATCCCTCCCACTCTATCTGTACAAAAAATGGAAAAATATCCTCGGGTGAGGATAAAAAATATAAAAAAAAAAAAAAAGAAAGAAAGAAAAATAAATTCTAGCATAATGGGATCAAAATTTGTTTTTTATTGTAATACATGCTGAGATCGATTATAATGAGCAAAGAAACTACTCCCTGTGATAGATAAAAACATGTGGTTCCAAATAGGCTCGAGTGCTTTCTCTCTTTCACAGTGTGTGCACAATATGTGCAAAGTACATAAAGCAAGTCTTTGGCGTGTCCCATGGTGTATTCCGTACTCTGGCCATTATCCACTATGTTTGCCCTTTACACTGTGCCTCACAAAATGTAGAGAAATCTGCATGACTTGGTTATTTATTGTGTAAATATGCTATTAAAAAGGTCTATGGTGTCTTAGGTTGGCGCCCTTAGGAAACATCGCTGAAAGACTTGGTGCAGGAAGTGTACTGGGGAACAATACCTGTAAGGGAGTGAGGGGAGCAGGACACAGGCAGAGGTCTGGGCTCCGCAGCCCTCATGGGAGTCCAAAAGGTGGGATAACTCACCCAAGTTGTCTCATATGGAGGCTAGGGAGTGGATCTTTGTTCTTGCTCCCCCTTTGTGTCCATCCCTTACCCACCATGGAAAGGGCTCTTGAAGTGGAAGGAGGCTGCTTCCTTCAGACAAGTCCTCGGGAGACTCAGTTGTAAACTCCAGGCACCTGAAGGTGTGAGGGTGTCCAACCTGACGGGAGATCTGGGCTCAGTGCTGTAGACTGAATGTTTGTGTCATGCCCAAATCCATATGTTGAAACCCTAATTTCTAAAGTGATGGCACTTGGAGAGGAGACATTTGAGAGGTATGTAGGTTTAGATGGGCCCACGAAGGTGGAGCCCCATAATGGCATTAGTGCCCTTCTAGGGAGATGGAGAGGCCCGCGAGGTCTCTGTGCGCATACATGCACCGAGGCAAGGACAATGCGAATACCAGGAGGAGGGCTCTCATCAGAAACTGGCCATGCAGGCGCCCTAATCTCAGACTTCTAGCCCACAGAACTGTGAGAAATAAATGCTTATAATTTAAGCCATTCAATCTATGGTCATCTGTTTTGGCAGTCCCAACTTTCTAAGATGCTGGGCATTGCAGCAAATACTACAACCAGTAACACACTGACTTACTCTAACTTTGGGACATTTCCAAAGTCTGTCCTCAGGGTAGACGCACTAGAGGCAAATAATTAGTTGAAGGTAGAATTCTCAAGAGGAAATGTTTGCATTTTACAAAAAAAAAATATCTATTTCACTTCTAGAGTGATAAAGTAGGGAAAAATTTTACCTCTACTGTCTGCTGTGTTACTAATCCAGGATATGTAGGACACAGTTCTGTTAATAAAGCTGTGAACTCAGTATCTAAGAGAAAAAGCTCAATTCTATTTATTTCCTGTGTTTCTGCCACTGCAGGGTTCCGTCCTTGGGCACTTGCTTTAGGTTGCTGAGAAGACCACTTACAGTAGGCTGCCTACATCTCATAGTAAATAGCAAAAAAGCTTTGATTCCAGCTGTATCTTGAAAAAGGAAATACAAAGCGTGAAACTGTATTTATTTCACCTTATATTTAACAAAATGCAGGATATGATGATAACTACATGCTTACTCTTAGAACTAATAATAACGTCAAGTGATTGTTTAACGTTTATGGACAAAATTTTTTTCAAAAAATTTAGAAAAGTTTTTTCAAAAGTTTCCAAAAAATTTTGTAACAGCACAAAGACATTTTTCCCTTTATATTTTATTTGTGCATCATGGAAATAAAGATGGGCCTTTATTTGAGGATTTTATTAAGTTTACCAGGGTCTCTCAATCCTTTAATTTGAACTCATGGGAAGCTGAACTCATCTTTGGAAAAATCTCTCTAGATATGTTCTTAATGTGTTCAAAACAGAACCCTCAGTTCCTGATTTTCCCTGCCCACCCCACCTCTACCCTGTCTTCTGTCCTCCACTTGCTCAAGACAAATATTAGTAATTATCCTTGATTTCTTTTCTCTTGCACGCTACATCCGAACCATCAACACATCCAACTGGCTCCACACCCCCAGACCGACTCCTCAGCAGCTCCACTGCCGCCAGCCCCTGCCAGCCCCCGCCAGCCCTCACCTGAACTTCCCAAATGGTCTTACAGCTTCTCATGTCCCACACCACTCTGATTTTCACTTCAGATTTTTGCTTAAAGGCCTCTCAAAATTTCCCATTCCAATTGGACTGAAAACCACTGAGACCCACAGGGCCCTCCCTCATCTGGCCTTGGTCTACCTCTTCAATATCACCCTCGTCTTTCCCTCTCTTTCACTATGGACTAAGCACATTGGCCTTCTTTTATAAATCTCATAAAATTTATCTTTTGCAGGATGTGTGATTTCAGTTTGTAGTTTATTTGCATTGTAATGCACTGTATTGTCAAATATTTATAAAAATTAGTCGTCAGCTAGAGACCTGACAAAGAAGTTGACTTTAGGAGGGGAGAATCGATGCTAATGTTTAATGGAGATGGATGTTTGAATGGGTTTTATAATCATTTGATAAGTAAACACTTCTAGGTTATAATAACTCTTACTCACCTATACATCTCCAAATTTCAGGGATTCAGATAATGAATGTTGAAATAATGAGGACATTCTAACTTTCACAGCTGTGTGACCATGAATCCCAGACACATAAAGGTAAAAGCCTGACCCTCTGTAGAAATGCAACGTGGTTGGGAAAGAGCAATGTTCTGGAAATTAGGAGTGCTGAGTCCCACTGTGCACTCTGTCAGAGTCACTGTGAGGGAGTAAGTAGGCCCTTTAACCGTTTCCTGCCTCATTTTATTTGTATGGAGAAGAAGAAAATGGAATTGATCATTATTCTCAGTCTTTTCACTCCACAGGGATTCCTTTTATTACCCCCGCCCTCATTTTCATAATATGTTGAGAGATTTTTGTCTACTAACAATTGTTAGTAATTTATGTTACCGTGTTCATTGTTGACATGTTCATTTCCATTGTTAATTTATCAAAAATATACATAGTTTCCCATTCTGATTAGCATTAAATAATTAATTGACATTAGATGAGTTGATATATTACCATGCAAAACAAAGAAACTTCATATTTTAATTTGCCTGGGTGGCTTTACTTTGTTTAATTCAGAGGCTGCAGGTTGGGAATCTGTTTCATTGCAAGTCTGGGAGTCGATGTTATGCAGATGATCATCTGTCCATGATCACCTATGTTATGTAGGTGAATGTTATGCAGATGGTCATGTAGTCCATGATCACCTATGTTATGTAGGTGAATGTTATGCAGATGGTCATGTAGTCCATGATCACCTATGTCATGTAGGTGAATGTTATGCAGATGGTCATCTAGTTCATGATCACCTATGTCATGTAGGTGATGCCTCAGAGGCCTGGGACTCAGCGAGTGGCTCAAGGCAGAAATGAGGTTGGGAAAGAGGAGGTGAAGCAAGGAATCTTAGGAACCCCAAACCTATTCTATCTCGAGTAGGCCCACTTTTTTATGTTTGAGATTTGGGCTTTGTCTAAGACTGCTTGAAGAAAGCATTTAAGCTATTAAAAATAATTTGAAAAATTTGACAATCGAACTCCATTGCATAGGTGAGGGTAATGAGGCCTAGAAAAGTTATATGAAGTTTGCCCAAGGTTACAGAGCTAAGTAAAGGCAAAGCATTCATTTAGTCAATCAACAAATATCCACTGAACTCTGTGGAAATAAAAGTTATAAATATAAAACTTTGATTTAGTCTTAGTCTAAAAACAACCTGTGGGTCACAATGATATTTAATCAAACTCGTTGGAATGAAATAATCTTTTCTTTCCTTTCTTTCTTTTTTATTTTTTAGTTTGAGAGTACTTTTATTAAAACTGGGGACAGTGGAACAAGGAGAGCTTATGACAGAAGAAGTGACAGGAGAGCCGAGGTTGGGCTGCTGTGGTCCACTGAGAAGTCAGAGGAAAGGGGCCTTGCAGACAGATTCAGGGCTTGGCCCTGGGTGAGCCGCAGCTGCCCATTGCTCCCCTGTTTGCAAGTCTCTCGGGTTCCCTTAGAGTTTAGGAGATGTGTGCCTATGGGAAAAGAAGAGGGGGGAGGGAAAGTGCACAAGAATCTTATTTTGATACATTGATGAAGAATTGACATTATTGCCCTGGCTGGTTTGGCTCAGCAATTAGAGCATTGGCCTGTGGACCAAAGAGTTGTGGGTTCGATTTCCCGTCAAGAGCACAGACCTTGGTTTTTAGGTTTGATCCTGGGCTCTGGTCACTCAGGGTCATGTGGGAGATAGACAATCAATGTGTCTCTCTCACATCAATATTTCTCTCTCTCTCCCTCTTCCTCTCTCCCTCCCTCCCTCCCTATCTAAAAATCAATGAAAAAATATCCTCAGGTAAGGATTAAGATAAAGAAAGAATTAACATTATTATATGTGTCTACCACTGTTCAGTAAAACAAGGAAGGGAGGGCAGGAGAATATTAGCATCTTGATTGTTAAAGGACAGTAAGGAACAAAGAGCCCTGTTAGGATACAGGCCAGGTAGGCTAAAGGTCTTATATCAGTTTCTATCCATAGAGGCTCTGTCTCTGATGGTCATACTACTATTGCTCTGTTCGGTGTTTGCAGAGGAGGAGCCAAGAGCCCTGCCTCCCGATTATTTACAAAGTTTTGTTTCACTTCCCAGATTGAGCAAGTGATTACCACTGAGCTTGGAAAAACCTGCTGCTATGAGGAATGTGTTTATTTAATCTATAAGATACATTTGTAAAAGTCAATTGGTTGAATTCGTTCACTTTAAACTGTTAATAAGTTAACTGGTTTTGTAATTTACCCATGACTAGGTATTGGGTATGTTCTCTTGTTAGTCCAAAAGCTACAGACCCTCTAGTTCTAGCTTCCTCCTTGCAGACTATTTGAAATAAAAGGTGTCATTAGCAGATTCCATACAAACATAACACAGCGTCATTCTTTCTCAGCACCAATCAAGCACCAGCTCTTCTAGGCATCAAGGATGCAGCAGTGAACATGTGGGGGAAATTTCCTGCTTCTGTGAACCAATTGGTTCTTTTGATTTCTGATCCAGGGCTGTTTCCACTACACTATGCAAAGTTGAAGACTTGTTTTAATGTTTTGCAAGTACTTGTCATTATACAGTATGAGTATGCTTATATCTCCTCCACATTATTTATTCATTTATTCAACAAATATTTATTGAGTAGCTTCTATTACCAGGCTTTCTGCTAAGTGCTGGGCATCCTAATATGAGTTAGCTGTCATGGAGCTCACAAACTAATGGGAACACAGACTTGGAAACAAATTTCAAAGCAGCATAAATAAGCACCACTGTGGGAGAGGACCTAGGTACAGACATACTACACAACAGCATGTAATATGATTAACTCTTTCTGGCATGATATCCAAACTTGGATTTGAAAGGTTAGCAGGGAGTTTCCCAGGCAAACCAAGGATGGTGGGAGCAGACTGGCATACAGAAAGGTATAGAGACCGGCGAGAACATGCTCATCCTGAGAACTAAACACTGTTATTGAAGGAGTCTGAAGTACAGGTGGATAGGAGGCAGAAATAGATGTAATCTTTATCTAGAGGTCTCTGTTTACTCTGTGACTTAAGATATATATATATACACATACATATATATCCATCTCTCTCTATATATGTATATATAGTTATATATGTGTGTGTGTGTATGTGTATATATATATGTGTGTATATATATTTTTTTATATATATATATATTTTTTTTTTTTAAGGCAGAGGCTGGGTAGAAAGTTTGTAGGAAGGTTTTTAAAAGCTGCTAGCCCTGGCTGATTTGGCGTGGTGGTTAGAGCGTCAGCCGGAGGACAAAGGGTCTCGGGTTCAATTCCCGGTCAAGGGCATGTACCTGGGTTGCCGGTTCAATCCCTGGCCCTGGTTGGGGTTGTGCAGGAGGCAACCAGTTGATGTGTCTCTCTCACATCAGTGTTTCTCTCTCTCTCCCTCCCTTCTTCCCTTCAACTCTAAGAAGCAACGGAAAAAGATCCTCAGGTGAGAAAAAAGAGAAAAAAGCTACTAATTTTTTTTACAAGATAGAAAGAATTGGAAAAAAATCTCAAACTAAAAGTCCATTAATAGGGAATTGGTTTAATTGATTACAGTCTACCTATGCAATGGAATATCATACAGCAAGGAAAAAGATATGTGCTGATATATACTGATATGAAAAATTCTACAAGATATATTATTTAGTGAAAACAAAGCAAGCTGCAGAACTGTGTGTACTAATTTCAGTTTTGAGTAAAAGACAGTAAGAAATGAAAAATACTTTCTTGTATGCATAAAATACCTCTGGAAGAAAGCACAAGGAAGTAATAATGGCTTTGATTGCCCATGGGGAAAGAAGCTGGATGGCCACAGTACAACAAGGTGGGGAAGGTGGACACTTTATACTGTATACTTTTGAATTTTGGATCACAGAAATGTATTGTGTATTTAAAAAATAAAATCAAAATAAAATTTCTAAAATATTTTTAATAAAATGGAAAAGGATAATTTCTGAGGGAAATGGAAGATAAAACTAAGTAAATGTTGGCTTCATGGCTATGTTCCTTAGGAACCTTGTGCTTAACCCTAAATTTGGGAAATATAAATCCATGGGTTCCTCAGCATACTAACAAAATTGCTTTAGTTACATCAAAGCAGCACCTCAAAATGGATTTTAGTTCCTTTATTATATGCGTTGGTGCAAAACCCTGTTGGTACAGAGTGAGTTAAAGCAAACTCTGCCCTTTAGGAACTAGGAAGTTAAAAGGACACTAATTAGTAGTTAATACAAAAACAAATAATGAACATGACGGACTTTTGTGTGGGGGTTGTCAGATCATGTTTATTATCTTATAGTCATACCCTTTCATCTCTAACCAAATATATAAAGACATATTCTGGGTATTTGACAGTGAGCTTGTGAATCACCATCTACCTGCCAGATAATGCCAGGCAGTGGTGATACCAAAGACTAGTCCCTGGTGTCTGGGACCACACAGGGCAATGAAGACGAGAGACATAAAGAAAACATTAGAATAAAATGTGGTTGTCAGGAAGGCATGAACAGAATTCTGTGGGAGCCTCGAGGACGGAGTAACTCTGCCCAGAAGGACTTAGGAAGGGCTTCCTCAAAGAGAACATGTAAGCCAAGTTTTAAATGAGAAGCTGATGTTGAGGGAGGATGAGAAGGACATTCCACGCAAAGAGAATACAATGTGCAATAGCAGTGAAGCTTAGAATACCATGCTGTGTTCGTGGGACTCCAAGCAGCTTGATGTAACTACAGCGTCGGGTGCTTTTCAAGGAGTGGCAAGTATCGGGCCAGAAAGGCAGGTTCAGGCAGGGTTAGGAAGTGCCTCATGTGCTAGGCTAACAAGTTTAGACTTTGTCATGTCGGTAAAATACTGTGGCCTCAGTCACCAGACTTAGAGGTGGGTACTTGAACGTTACTGTCTAACCCTCTTTGAAGCAGGTCGTCCTTCTGTGTGTTGGATTCCGTCATCTTGTTAGAGGCAGAACAAGAATGTGGACAGAAATTTCTAAACTTAAAGTTGCCTCCCCCATTCTTCCTTTTTACTCTCCTTCCACATCTAATTAGTCACCAAAGTCTGTGACTATTCTGTCACAAATCTTTGTTTTTCTTAGAGCAACAATTTAGTAAGTATTTACCTGTTTCAGGTACAGGGTAAAGACTTGATATACACCATCTATACAACATTTTATTTAATCCTCAAAATAGCAGGGTTCTTGGTAGCAAACAGCAGGTAACTTAAGCAGAAAGGAATTTACTGGAAAGGTATCGGGCAGCTCACAGAATCCATAGGAGGGTGGAAGACCAGGTTCAGCGGAGAGCCAAGAGAAGAATCAGAGCACAATTTCCCAGGACGTGCCCCTCCACGCCTCTGGATTCGAATCTCCCCAAGAGTCCTTGAAGATTCACGAACTGACCCCAGTGCCTTTGTATCACTCTCCCACAGTACAGAGAGGGGTGAGCATCAGCTGGTCCTGCCTGGAGCACATGCCTATACCCGGGTTGCCAGAGGCAGGCAGAACAGCTTTCCCTTTGAGGTTTTCACTTACATGGGGATTCACCCAGATTAGGAAAGATGTTCAGATTCTAGACAAAAAACAAAAAAACACCCACAGTGTACTTTTGTAGATGAGGGAATAGACTTAAAGCAGGTAGATTTGTTACCCAAGTAACACAGCTAATCAGTGGTGGAGCCAGGATGGGAGCCCAAGTCAGCTTGTCTGCAAAGCCCACGCTGTTATGCAATCCTCTGCATTGCTTTCTCTAAACCACTCCAGCTCTATTTCACAGCCCACACATCAGTCCTGGCTCCTGTCCGCTCATTTGCATTACTGCCTCCTACCTGGTTTCCCTGCTTTGTGCTCCCCCATCTCAGTTTATTCCCCACACAGTTGCTAAGATAATATTTTTCGAGTACATCTACACCATGTCAGCCTCTTGTTCAAAAACCTGTGACTCATCCCTTCAAGAGACTTTCCTGACTAATATCATTCCACACTGATCACACCCTCAGCAAACAGTCAAATAATGTTGCTACAATGCCATAACAGATGTTTAATTTATACTACGCTATCTTATACTTATTAACATCCTTTAGCTATCACATTTATATGTGACTTCACTAAGGTCAAAGAGCCTGTTTTCTGCTGCTTTTACAACCCTAGTGACAGACTAGCTTCTTGTCTTTGAATCCCAGGGCGCCAGGGTATTGTATGACTATCATCAATGTTATTATCTGTAGAGCACAATCATTTGCTAATTCATTATTAGCTTCTCTGAAATGTCCCAGTGGTTTCCTGGGTTCCTCTGCCACATATGCCATGCCCTACCAAGAGTGTGTTTAAAAATTGCTGACAAGCAAACAAACAAAAAAATTAAAAAGGCAAAAAATTGCTGATAATGATAATTTTATTTCATTTTTTGAAAATATTTCTTTTTTTAATAAATCCTTTTTTATTGATTTTTTTTATGAATTTTTATTTATTTTTTTGTTACAGATATTTTACCTTTTTACCCCATTGGCACCCCCCCCCCTCCACCCTGTCCCCGGCTTAGTTGTCCATGTCCATTGGTCATGCATACATGCATATAAGTTCTGTGGTTTATCTCTTCCCACCCCACCCCCACCCCCCATCCCCTCTTCTGAGGGATGTCAGTTTGTGCCCTACTTCCATGTGTCTGGATCTACTGTATTCCTCAGACTGTTATGTTCATTATATTCCGTATATAAGTGAGATCATGTGGTATTTGTCTTTTTCTGCTTGGCTTCTTTCACTTAGGATAATACTTTCCAGGTCCCTCCATGTCGTCTCAAAGGATAAGAGATCTTTCTTTCTTACCGCTGCATAGTACTCCATCGTGTATATGTACCACAGCTTTTTGATCCATTCGTCTACTGGTGGACACTTGGGCTGTTTCCAGATCTTAGCTATTGTAAATAGTGCTGCTATGAACATGGGGGTACATATATTCTTCCTGATTGGTGTTTCAGGCTTCTTAGGGTATAGTCCCAGCAGTGGGATCACTGGGTCAAATGGAAGTTCAATTTTTAATTTTTTGAGGTAGCACCATATTGTTTTCCATAGCGGCTGCACCAGTCTGCATTCCCACCAGCAGTGTACTAGAGTCCCCTTTTCTCCACACCCTCGCCAACACTTGTTGTTTGATGATTTGTAGATGGCGGCCATTCTGACAGGTGTGAGGTGATACCTCATTGTTGTTTCAATTTGCATCTCTCTGATGATTAGTGATGTTGAGCATTTCTTCATATGTCTCTTGGCCATTTGTATGTCCTGTTTGGAGAGGTGTCTATTCAGCTCCTCTGCCCATTTTTTAATTGGGTTCTTTGTCTTCCTTTTGTGGAGTTGTATGAGCACTCTATATATATTGGAAATTAACCCCTTATCTGATACATCATTGGCAATGATGTTCTCCCATACAGTGGGTTGCCTTTCCATTTTGATGAGTGTATCTTTTGCTGTGCAGAAGCTTTTTAGTTTGATGTAGTCCCATGTGTTCATTTTCTCCTTTATTTCTGTTGCCTTAGGTGATGTATCAGTGAAAATTCTGCTCCGTATGATGTCCGAAATTTTGTTGCCTACATTTTCTTCTAGAATTTTTATGGATTCACGGGTCACATTTAAGTCTTTTATTATTGATTTTTTTTTAGAGAGAGAGAGAAAGCAAGAGAGATAGAAACATCAATATGAGAGAGAAATATCGATCAGCTGCCTCCTGCACGCCCCCTACTGGGGATCGAGCCCGAAACCTGGGCATGTGCTCTCGGTCCATGGAACAATACTCAATCCACTGAGCCACACAGGCCGGGCTGAAAATATTTCTTTATTACACCCTCAGATACTGTAAGTTGAACAAAAGTAAAAGTCATATTCTTTTTTCAGAGCTGTGAGGTGAGAAGAAATAACATTTAGAGCATGCTCCCCCTTTCTAATTAAGAATCATAAAAATAACAGACGTGGAACATAACATGCAATTAGGTAATCTGGCTGGCCAGGTTACCACCTTGAGGCTCCTGTAATAAAGCCTCTTGCCTGGCTCCTGAATTGCCTTCATATGGCAGAGGGCATTGTTAGCACCTAATAATGCCTTAGACCCTCAACAACCTCTAGATTCCTCTAAGTCCAGACCAAGAAGGCCAAGAACCAGAATGACAGGTGTTTTGCCTGTGCTCCAGTCTCCAGTTACTTTTTTTGAGAATCTATCTCTTTTTTGAGTTAATGACAGCAGAAGAGGTCACACCTACACACAGGTGAACACAACTTGAGGTCAATGCTTCCAGTAAAATGAACAAAACTCAGAATTTATTTAAAGGATACTTAGATATGCTCTGGTCATTTCATAAGTATCATGAGTAAGGATTTAAAAAGATAGGGTTTCTGTCTTCAGGGAGTTAACCTTCTATCTGGAGAGACAAATCTATTAAATAAATAATCAGTAAACAATTGAGTAAGACCATAAATTAACTCTATACTGGGTATAAGAATGGAACATGAAGGGAGTAATCTACTCTGGGATGAAGGATACCCCAAACCTTACAAAGGATGAAATGCTTAAGCTGGGGTTGAGGGAAGAGTAAAATTTGTCAGGTAGATGAGGTGGGAAAGAACATTGCAGGAAGAGGGAAGAGAGAGGTGCTGTGGAATGAAAGGCTTAGAAAATTGTAAGTTGTTTAGATTCTGAACTCGTTTATTCAGAATACATTCTCTCCTTCGTTCCATATTTTCAGTCATGGGGCTTGAGCATAATTGACTTCATTCCCAGCTACAAGGAATGGTCTTGATTGGCCTTAACCAGTCAGCATAATCCATTCCCTTGTCATAGTTACTTCTCAGAGCAGCATGTCCTCCAGGTCTAAGAAAATCAGCCATAGGATTCCTTGGACTATGAGTTCAGAACTGGACATGTTCAATCAGAAAGAAGCTTGGGGCTTTGGTTTGATGATTGGGGAAGAGATGCCCTTACATGGAAGAGGAAGCTTGTGAATCTGAGAGCTCCTGGTTTCCATTTTGTCACCACAAGAGAATCCAATAGAACATAAAGATGTCATTTAGAGCTGAGAAAATTGCAGAGAAATGGAGCCAGTGACCTGAACAAACTGACCAGTGATTAAATAGGTGCTAGAATTTTCCACATTGTTTAAAAGATCAAGTAGAATTTTTTGCTAGTTGCAACCCAGTCATTCTACCTGACCACGGCACATTTCCACTTCCTTTGTCATTCCGTTCAAGGGTGCAGCTCCCAGCTCCTTTGTGATAAACCTCAAAAGGGAATATTGTATCTTTGAAGATACAATACTCAATCTGTGAACATATGATATAGGATATGAATTATTTAGGATTTTACATCCTGGTAGTAAAGATGTATGTTTTGGAATCTCATAAAAACCTTCAAGTATTTGATGTTAGAGATCAAAGTTTGGGTTATGTTATTTGGACTATCAATTATATCTTGGTTTCCTTCTGTTTCTATTTAGGACTTCTAATTAGTTTTATACTCTCTCCGAACTCTTTTTCTATTTTTTTTGTTGTTGTTGTTGACAGTATTCACACCCCCTTCCACCTTTGCCCCTCTCCACCTAGCACTCACCCCACCCCAGGCCTTCACCACACTATTGTTTGTGTCCATGGGCTATGCATATATGCATATAAATTCTTTGGTTAATCTCTCCTGTTTCCCCCAAACCCCTCCACTCTGAGATTTCTCAGTCTGTTCTATGCATCCACGCCTCTGAACTTACTTTGTCAGTTTATTCTGTTCATTAGATTCCACATATAAGTGAGGTCATGTGATATTTGTCTTTCTCTGACTGGCTTATTTCACTTAGCATAATACTCTCCAGGTCCATCCATGCTGTCATAAAGGATAAGAGATCCTACTTTTTTATAACTGTATAGTATAGTATTCCACTGTGTAAATGTACCACAGTTTTTTATCCACTCACCTAATAATGGGCACTTGCGCTTTTTCCAGATCTTAGCTATTATAAAGAACGCTGCTTTGAACATATTCTTTCTGATTTGTGTTGCAGGATTCTTAGGATATATTCCCAGAAGTAGGATTACTGGGTCAGAGGGCAGTTGTATTTTTAAGTTTTTGAGAAAACTACATACTGTTTTCCATAGTGTCTGTACTAGTCTTCATTCCCACCAGTAGTGTACCAGGGTCCCCTTTTCTCCACATCCTCACAAGCACTCGTTTGTTTACTTATTGATGGTAGCCAGTGTGGCAGATGTGAGGTGATACTTTATTGTAGTTTTAATTTGCATTTCTCTGATGATTAGTGACATTGAACATTTTTTTATATGTCTATTGACCATCTGTATGTCCTCTTTGGAGAATTGTCTATTCAGGTCCTTTGCCCATTTATTTATTTATTTTGTTAATCCTCACCTGAGGATATTTTTCCTTTTTTTTTTTTTTTTTTTTTTTTTGATAGAGGGAAGGGGTGCGGGGAGAGAGAGGGAGCGATAGAAAGAAACATTGGTGTGAGAAAAACACATCGATTAGCTGTCTCCCACATGACCCCGACTGGAAATTGAACCTGCAACCCAGGTACGTGCCCTTGACCAGGAATTGACCCTTTGGTCTTCAGGCCAATGCTCTAACTGCTGAGCCAAACCAGCCAGGCACCCCCCCCCCCCTTTTTCCCATTCCTCACCCTAGGACCTGCTTAGAGAGAGAGAGAGAGAGAGAGAGAGAGAGAGAGAGAGAGAGAGAAACATCTATGTGAGAGAAACATTGATTGGTTGCCTTCCATACATGCCCCAACCAGGGATCAAACCTGCAACCTAGGTATATGTCATGGTGGGAATCAAACCAGCAAACTTGTAGTGCACAGGACAATGCCCAACCAATTAAGCCACTCCAGGTGGGTGCTTTGCCTATTTTTTAGTGGGATTGTTTGTCTTCCTTTTGTTGAGTTGTATGAGTTCTTTATATATTTTGGATAATAACACCTTATCATATCATATGTATCATTGGCAAAAATGTTCTCCAATACAGTAGGTTCCCTTTTCATTTTGAGAATGGTTTCTTTTGCTGTGCAGAAACTTTTTAGTTTGATGTAGTCCCATTTGTTTATTTTCCCCTTTACTTCTCTTGCCCTAGGAGATGTATTGGCAAAATTCTGCTATATGAGATGTTTGAGATTTTACTGCCTATGTTTTCTTCTAGGATTTTTATGGTTTGGCAACTTACATTTAATTAAGTCTTTTACCAATTTTGAATTTATTCTTGTATGGTGTAAGTTGGTGGTCTAGTTTAATTTTTTGCATATACGGGTCCTAGTTTCCCAACACCATTTATTGAAGAGAATGTCTTTACTCCATTGTATGCTTTTGCCTCCTTTGTCAAATATTAATTGACCATATGGCCTGGTTTGATTTCTAGGTTCTCTGTTCTGTTCCAATGATTTATATATCTGTTCTTGTTCCAGTGCCAGGCTGTTTTGATGATAATGGCTTTCTAATATTATTTGAAATCCAGTATTGTGATCCCTCCAACTTTGTCCATCTTTCTCAAGATTGCTATGGCAATTCAAGGTCTTTTTTGGTTCCATATAAATTTTTGTAATGTTTGTTTTAGATCTGTGAAATATGCTGTTTGTATTTTCATAGGGATTGTGTTGAATCTATAGATTGCTTTGGGCGGTATGGACATTTTAATGATGTTAATTCGTCCAATACATGAACACAGTATATGCTTCCACTTGTTTGTATCTTCCTCTATTTCTTTTTTCAATGACCTATAGTTTTCTAAATACAGGTCTTTTACCTCCTTGGTTGTTTATTCCTAGGTATTGTTTATTGTTGTTGTTGCAATGGTAAATGGGATTTTTTTTTTAGTTTCCCTTTCAGAGAGTTCATTATTGGTAAATAACAATGCCATTAATTTCTGGATATAATTTTGTATTCTGCTATATTGCCAAATTCATTTATTAAATCTAGTAGTTTTTGGTGGAGTCTTTAGACTTTTCTATGTATAATAACATGTCATCTGCAAATAATGACATTTTTACTTCCCCTTTTCCAATTTGGTTGCTTTTTATTTTTTCTTCTTGTTTGATCACTGTGGCTAAGACTTCCTGTACTATGTTGAATAAGAGTGGTGAAAGCAGACATGCCTGTCTTGTGCCTGTTTTTGAAGGAAAACACTTTTTTGTTTTTGCCTATTGAGTATGACGTTGGCTGTAGGTTTGTCATATATGGCCTTTATTATGTTGAGGTATGACCCCTCTAT